>NC_091638.1:67828890-68132158 GCF_027580195.1 Bos mutus | reverse complement strand
CATAAATTTCTGCTTTTATTTCATTCTTCTCTCTGGCTTTCCTTGGACTTTGTTCTGTTACTCTCTTTCTAGAGTCTTGCATACCTCATTCACTCATGTTCAGACTCACACACTTTTAACAACGGAAGGAGGTGGAGAATGGCACAGGGTGGCTGTGGCCTGAGGTCCTGCTCCAGCCCTGTGGCTCTGTCATCCCTGTGACCTTGGACAGGGCCCTCAACTACTGGGGTGTGGGGCCTAAGAGAGGCTACTGATGCCACCCAGGAGGATGTACCAATGCCAGCTGGTGGCTGGGGCCTGGCAGACACACAGGGAATTCAGCAAAGAGAAGCAGTGAGCTGCTGTCGCCTCCTTCAAGCTTTGACTTCTAACGTTCATCTCCATGGCCAGACCCTGAGCTGGTCCCCAGGAACACAGGTAAACATGACGACTGGCCCTGCCTTCATGGTACACGTTGTTTTTTAACTATGGTAATCAGGCTGTGGTTTACTGAATGGTTACTTGAAGAAGTGACGAGAAGTAGTTCTAAACACTACTGCTTTTTTGAATCTATGGCTCCCTTTGTTCATTGCTTAAAGTATTATTTTTATAAATGTTCCACGGCACTCAAGAAGGTATTCTCTGATACGTTCCACATTCTGGATCAGTCTTTCTGTGTGTTTTTTGGTCTGGTTCAAATCCAGTCTTTTTGTATGAGGAGTGTGGTTACACTCTCAGCACCTCTTCTGGTTCTCCCCACGTCCCCCAAGATCGTTCAGCAGCTCTGTTCTCTGTGTTTTGCTGCAGCATCATTGGAACAAGATCTGCCTGTTTGACTGCTGCCTGCTTGGAATTCCCTTTGTCTGATGTAGACAGGGCAGACCTTCACCCCACCCCACCCCCGGCCTGGCCATGTCTCATTTGCATTTGACTGAAGTACCTGTGGAGAGTATTTTCAACTGGAATTTGAAACTATTTTTACGCCTTTCTGCCTATGTATATGTGTTCACTTTACATTGTTAAATTGGTGCTATTTTGCTTTTTCCACTTGAGGTCACGTTGTGGGCACAGTTACCCTCTGAAAGCATGCACCTGCTCTAGTTGAGGCCCCTGGGCATCCCAGGTGGGAGACTGTTACTGGTGCCTTGTGAGCCACAGCAGCTGGGGCCCAGCATTTTGTGATGACAGATGACTGTCACAGACGCCTTTGGGCAAATCCCTCATGGCCTTGCATTCCCCACTGGAACCCCAAAGGGAAGCAGCAGTTGCCTAGTGCTCCTTGCTCACTGCCCTGTGCCCCCCAGATGGCTCTCAGTGGCCAGTGACGCGCTTACATTTGCTCACTGACTATGAGTGTGTGGTGGTTTCTTGACACCACCTTAATTTCAACCCTTTGGTCGGTGGCATGTTTCCCTGTGTAGATCACCCTCTGGGTTTCCCAAAGTACAAACAGTGAGGGCCTTGTCACTAACGTGTCAAATTAACTCTTTGCTCATCTTGCAGAGTGTGTTTTGACTACCCCCATTTCTGGGGCCTTTTAAGGTCAGAGCTTTGTTGCTTCTTCATCAGGTTGGGACTTAGATGGCCATGCACGTCTCTCTCTCCTGCTGCAATAAGTAAGTGCTGCCTTTTGTTGTGTGTTTGGGGGAGGTGAGTTGAAGGAAGGCTGTGAGGGGAGATGGGCTAGAGAGAGGGAAAGGGACACAAGGGATGTGGGTGAGGGGATGGAGGCTCGGGTCACAGGCCTGGCTCTGAGCCCGCCTTGTGGGCCCCAGGCCTTGGGGTGTGGGGTGTGTGTGAACGGGGTCAGCTCCGCTCACACCTCTCAGCCTGATGTTTGTGGCCCCGAGCAGGTCTGGGTCCCCTCTGAGCCTCTCAGCCTTTCATCTGGACTTTGCAAAGGAAGGGGCTTCTGAGCTTCTCGGGGCTGACAGCAGGGGGCCAGGAGCCCTCTCCCTTTGAGAGGCCGGGGCAGAACTTCCGGATGAAGATTACGGAGCTGGGAGGGTGCACCCACTGGACCAGTCGTGGGCCCAGGGGAGGCAGAGCCTGGCCTGGGAGCAGTGGGTGCTGCGGGCAGGGGGCTGAGAGGGAGAGCTGCGGGAGGTACTGGCCAGGGTCCACAGTGAGCCCCTTGTACCTCTGGACCCTGGAACGCAGGCCCCACTGAGTCGGTGAGAGGAGACACTGGTGGGGACCCTGTGCTTCCGACTTCGTCTTCCAGTCAAGGCAGTTCCCAGGAGGGATTCCACAGATGACGATGGCTGAGACGGAGGACAGCAGGCGAGGCAGGTGGGCATGTCTCTGACCCCAGGCAGCCGGGGCACAGCAGACCTGCAGGACCGTTGGCATTGGTGCTAGGCCTGAGTGCTCAAGTTTCCCCTGGCTCTTAGATTTCCTGTTGTGATGAAAGACTTAAGATTTTTGTCTTTCATCATAAAAGTAATCTGCATAGAGTTAAAAAATCAAGCCATGGAAAAGCTAGAAAACAAAAGTAAAATTCCTTTCCCTCACCCATCCCAGCCCTACTACGCAGAAGTGACTTCTCAAGTGTCTCAGGGTCTCGGAGGTTTCTGCACTCACACACATCCTGTCACCGCTGGCCCTGTCCTAGAAGCATCAGGATTGTAACTCGTGGGTGGGTTTGCCCGTCGGATGTCACGTGCTCCCGGACGCTGTGCAGCACAGCACGACAGCAGACACATCTCTGTGAAGCTGAGGGGACGCGTGTCCCCTGGCTGTGCCTGTGAAAGGGGTGTCCGGGGAGGACTGAGCCTGGGGGACGGAGAGCACGGAGCCGCCGCAGGTGTTTCTTTTCCTAGATGCGGCTCATGGCCGCATCCAGGTTTTGCTTTTCACCTTTGAGTCTGTGAGAAAATGAGCAGGAAAAAGCAAAAGGCGCTGGTGGTGGCACGCCTGGCACTGCTGGGCTGGGGTTCGAGTCCCTGCAGCGTCCCTGCTTCCTTCCGGCTCCCCACTCCAGGCCCTTCCCGCCTCATCAGGCATTGTGGTCCCCAAGGAGAGAGGTGTGGGGGTGGGGCACCCAGGGCCTCTCCCAGGAGCCCTCCAGCCCCGCTCGGCCCCTCAACCCCTGGAGGGGCCTGGCTGAGACAGCAGACATGGAAGGTGGCTGGAGCTCAAGGGCTCTACAGGTTGCAGCCCCCCTCCCCCAGGCCACGTGTGGTGGGCGGACGCGGAAAGGGGAGGACAGCCAGGGTGTGCTCCCCACCTGGCCTTATGCACCCAGGGCTCCTGGGATCAACTCACCACTGCCCTCCTCTCTGCTTCTGAGGGCCAGGAAGGGCTGGGTGGACAAGGTAGGCCTGGCCGAAGTGGGCAGGTCGTGGAGTGGCCCTGGGGAGCGGGGCCTCAACAATAAGCAGGCCTCGGTGCAGAAAACGCAAGAGGGGCCTGAGTGGCCCTGAGCCTGCACTCTCCTGGCACCTGGGACTGGACGCAGGACCCCAGGAGACCCCAGCTCAGAACCCAACAGGGGTGGCCGTGATCCTAGGCAAGCCCCAACACAAGCTGACATTAGGTGCCTCGTCTCTCAGCCTCAGAGTTTCCCTCTGCCCGTCCCCTAACTTTGACCAGCTTCCCTCATTCCCACCTTGCAAGAGGTCAAGAGGATCACAGCCCATTTTGCTGGACCTGGTGCTGACAGTCTGCAACTCGGAACAGGGCTGCCTGGGCTCCAGTCAAACCCTGCGATTCCCGAGGGAGCCCCTGCCCATCACTGCAATAATCTCTCCCTTTAACAACACGCATCCCATAAAGAACAGCTGGAAGCAGGAGGGGAGGTATGCCAAGTTGGCCTGGGACACAGGGCTCTCGGAGCCCAGTTTGAACACCAGGCCCCTGTAGGTCTTCTCAGCTCAAACTCCAGTCACATGATGGGACAGGTTCTCCCAGGAAGCCGGGCTCCCATACCTGGACAAGCCTGAGGCAGACACAGGCTGCAAGCCTGGAGTGGGGTCGGGGGAGGGATGGGGGGCAGAACCAGGAAAGAGAAGGGTGCGGGCCAGCCAGCCTTGGTTAAAGAATTCCTTAATAAGGGGCCTTGGCTTGGGCCTCCTGAATGAGAGCAGTGGCTGCTTTGCCATCATCTGCAATGCCTCAGCCCCTTGGCAAGTTCTGGTGACAGAATCCCTCTTTGGAGATGGTGTTTCTTGAGGGTGGTAAGAGGAGACAGAGGAGGCTATGATCCCAACGAGCAGACTGTCCAGGCCTGGGTGGTGAGATCACCATGTCCACCAAGGTGCCCATCTATCTGAAGCTTGGCAGGCGCAAGGGCAAAAAGAAGCTGTGGGACCTGGCTGACAGGCTTATGCGCATGCATGAGCAAAGGCACAGAGGCACCAGACTTAATGCCAGAGGGGAGCCAACACATGGCAAAAAGAACCTAGGTCTCTGAGTCCAACCTAGCCTGTGAGAGTCAGTTTCCCCATTTCCAAAATAGAGTCAGTGATACCTGCCTTGCAGGGTTGTTGAGAAAATCAGGGCTAACATTGCTTAATTTGCATGTGTGCGTGCATGGTCAGTCATGTCCGACCCTCTGTGACCCTATGGACTGTAGGCTGCCAAGCTCCTCTGTCCAGGGAATTCTCCAGGCAAGAATACTGCAGTGGGTTGCCATGCTCTTCTCCAGCAGATCTTCCCGACCCAGGGATCAAACCCATGTCTACAGCATCTCCTGCAATGGCACATTTACCACTGAGCCACCAGGGAAAGTGTAGTGGGATTTAAACTCAGGTCTGTGAGAACCCAAAGCTGCCATGTCTGAGTGAAGAGAGGTTCTGAAGTGGAAGAGACTGGTGGGGGCATCACAGCTGGTCTACCACCCTAGAGTCCTACCACCCAAGGGCACTGTCCTTCAGGCCCATCTCTGGGCCAGCTCTGTAGGGCCCAACACCACCTGGCAGGGCACGGGGCAGGGGCTCAACCATTTTCACAGGGGACTGTAGGGACAGTTGGCCTAGGAGGAAAGCCCACCCCGTCTTGAGTACCACACCCACTTCCAGAGTTTAAGTTGCCTCCTGCTGGAGCTGGGTTAGGATACATGCTCCCACCAAGCAGAAGAGCCAGTGGCCTCACAAGTGAAGAGGGAAGGAAGTGGACACCAGCAGCTTTCCCACACACTGCCTGCCTACTCCTGGTGGGTCTCTATAAATACCCCTCCCTGAAGGTACTCAGAGCCTGTCTTCTGCTGCTGATCCCTCCGTGGGTTCCCACCTCCACCCCTTTCAGGGCAGAGCCTGGTTCCACGGATCCAGTCACTGTGCTCTCTCAGTCACAATTCCAGCATCTCTCCCCAGCTTAGAGGCCCCTTGAGCTTGTCTGTAATACAGGGGACACGAATGCTGGCTGCTTGGCCGAACTTCAGAAGCCCTTCCCTAGGGGCCAGGAGGGAGCCGCCCTTGGCCAGCATGGTCCCCTTTACCTCACTGATGTGGGTGATGGGCATCAAACCCAGCGGGGGAAGCCCTCCACGTCCTGCTGTGGGCCAGGGGTAAGGTCAGGCAGGCCTCGCCAGGGGCACCCTCCAGACAGCAGTCTAGCCTTCTAGGTTCCTAATCCCCTATCCCTGAAAAGGCAGAGACCAAGAAGTCTGACCCACCCACTGGCCGAATGTCTCTCCCTCTCCTCATCTAGAGCTGCTGTGGGAGGCTGCTGGGGGCAGCAGGAGCTCCATAAACTAGCCCTCAACCACAGATCACACCATGACAGCATGATTAGGCAGGCCTTGGGTCTGTGTCTGAAGCAAAGAAACAACCACCTTTCTCTCAGCCACTGGCCTCCAAGGATGGGAAGAAACCCAACAGGTGAAAGGAGAACATTCCAAGTAGGAAGCAAGGCGGCAGGGGCCTGGAGGTAGAAAAGCATTGGGTTCAATTTGCCAGGAGTCTGGGAGACTAGTGGGCTACAAACAAGGTTGGAAAAAGGGTTGGGCTCCGATGTGTCTGCTCCTCCGACCTGTGGGACTCGAGTAAGGAGATGCATTTGAAGAATTCTGAGGCAAGTTTTAATTACAGGTCTAACTCAAGAGGCTACTTATCTAGTCTGTGCCAAACACTGTTCTGAATATTTTATAAATACGTGAACTTGGGGACTTCCCTGGTGGTCCAGTGGTTAAGATTCCAGCATCTGCGACGTTCCACAGCCCGGCAGGGTGCCAATTTTCCAGCTCCTCAAGGCCGGACGAGAACTGAGGACGCCATCTTGGGCACGCCCTCCGAAAGCCGTTGTGCGCCCAGGAGGATGCCTGCGCCCCGCTGTGGATCGCAGGGGGCGTGGCGAAGAGGATGGGGGTGTGGCCTCAGTGGAAGGCGTGAGGCAGTGATGCAATGCGCCTCTAGTGGCGGCTGGGTTCGTGCTCCTGCTCTGCCTCCGTTGGATTCCGTTTCCACGGTTACGGCGGCCTTGCGAGACAGTGTCCCAGGTAAGATCTAGGTAGAACTGAAACATGAAACCTGAGAGACTGAAGTCTTCAGGGCTCCGAGGAATGGGAAAGCAGTGCCTCACCCTGGGTCTCAGGAGGCCTGGCTTGCCCGGCACATGCCCCTTCTGTGGCTCTCTAGGATGCTATCTGGTCCACAAACACCCTTAAGAGCCACGAACTGTCCTGGATTCCCATACTCCTTCCCCTACCTCGCCCAGCTCCTGACTTCACTATTGTCTATCCTCCAGTCGCCAAGATGCAGCTGTTTGTCTGTGGCCGGGAGCTGCACACTCTTGAAGTGACCGGCCTGGAGACCGTTGTCCAGATCTAGGCAAAGATAACAGAGTATCACCGAGCCATCCGCCCTTTGCCAATCCTGTGGCTCCCTCAGAGAATACTCTTGGCTCTCCCTTTCCTTCCTCGTCCCATGTAGCCTCCCTGGAGGGGCTCACTCCTGAGGCTAAGGGTGTGCTTCCGGCAGATTTCCCCTCAGAATGAAGCCCCCCTGGGCCAGTGTGGGTAGAAGCCCTGACTACCCTGGAAGTGGTGGGCGGCATGCTAGGAGGTGAGTGGAGCTACAGAGGCCCCAGACTGGTGCCCAGAGGGTGTTTTTGACCCTTAGGTTTATTTTGTTTGCCCTGCACAGCGTCTAACATTTTTTGTTTTAATTTACAATATCTTAATGAGCCAGCTCATTTTGTGATCAAATGCAATGCTGCTGCTGCTAAGTCGCTTCAGTCGTGTCTGACCCTGTGCGACCCCATAGACAGCAGCCCACCAGGCTCCCCCTTCCCCGGGATTCTCAAGGCAAGAACACTGGAGTGGGTTGCCATTTCCTCCTCCAATGCATGAAAGTGGAAAGTGAAAGTGAAGTCGCTCAGTCGTGTCCGGCTCTTAGCGACCCCATGGACTGCAGCCTACCAGGCTCCTCCGTCCATGGGATTTTCTAGGCAAAAGTACTAGAGTGGGGTGCCATTGCCTTCTCTGGATAAAATGCAATATCTAGCTTCAAAAATTGGGAAGATCTAGTGACAATAACCTGTGTTATCAAATACCAAGAGTCTGCCCTACCTGACTAAGGGCTGCTCCCCTTGGAAGGCTCTCCAGTTTGCTAGAGTCCCTCCTCCTCCCTGTTACTCCTCAAAACGGTGTCAGTTACCATTTTTCAGCAGGTTTGTGCTGCTGCTTCTCTCAGAGAAAAGAAAAATGAGCTCTCTTTTTGTATCTCTATCAAAAGTGGGACAATGAAAGATGGATCCAGGGCATTGCATGTTTCAAGAAAAGCGGGAAGGAGCCAATTTTTTTTTTTTGGAAGTAAAGAATAGCCCCGTGTGTTTAATATGCAACCAAACCTTGTGTCAAAAGAATCCAACTTAAGACACCATCATGAAACAAACCATAGTAAGAATTTTGACTGGTACGCAGAAAAGATGCATGATGAAAACCTTCATGAGCTCAAAAAAAAGACTAAACTTTCTACAGCGTTTATCATCAAATACAAATAAAACAAGTGATGCTGCTATGAAGTGCAGTTACATAAGCGAAAAAATTGCCCAGGCATCAAAACCTTTCACAGATGGTGAGTTTATAAAAGCTTGTCTATCCAGTGCAGCTGAAATCATGCGACCTGAACAGAAGCATTTGCAAACATAAGTTCTACATGGAAACACTGTTGCTCAGCAAGTAAAAGATATGGCTGAGAACTTACAGGATAAGTTGTGAGAAAAAGTTAAATAAATTATTTGTGACATTTTCTATTGCAGTTGATGACAGCACATACATAAATAATATGAGCCAGTTAATTATATTTATCTGCAGCGTTGAGAATTTTGACATCACTGAAGAACTTTTGGACATGGTACTTTATGACTTACTCAGCATCTGAAGATGACTTATTTTTGCATGTTTAGAAAAGTCTCAAAAAGTTTGATGTTGACTAGTCAAAATTAGTAAGTGTGATCACAATGGTTCCCATGTGATGGTCTGTGATAACATCGGGCTTGCTGTAAAACTTTAATGCAAGGTCAAAATGTTTTTGCAAGGATGCAGAACTTAAATCCATTCACTGCATTATTCCCCAGGAATTGTTTTATACTAAGAAGTTAAAACTAGAACATGTCATGGATGTAGTCATTAACACAGTGAACTGGATACACTCTCATGGCTCCAGTCATAGATAATTCAGTGTTTTGCTTGAGGAATTGAATATACAATATGATAATCTCCTTTACTATACAAAAGTAAGGTGGCTTAGTCTGTCATGGTATTGAAGAGATTTTTTGAATTGATAAAGGAGATAGATTTGTTCATGTCATCCAAGGGCAAATCCCTTCCCCAGCTCACCAGTGAAGATTGGATCAGAGGTCTGGCCTTTTTGGGTGACATTACAAACCATCTAAGCATTTTGAATACTTTTCTGCAAAGACGTTCACCAAATAGTTACACAAATGTATGATAGTTTGCTCTTTCCTAGTAAAACTGAAACCTTGGGCTACTCATTTGGAGTAAACAATCTGGCTCACATTGAGATTAGTTTACAGAAATGAAAGTTATGGTTTAATCTACATCTCCAAAATTGTAGAGTTGAGCATTGCATCCCAAAAAAGATTCTTTTGATTTCAAACATTATGAAAATCAGCTCACATTGTTTAGCTCACCTTTCTTAACTAACATTGATAGCTTTAACGAAGAATTACAAATGGAAGTTATTGAACTGCGGTGTGATACAGTACTGAAGACTAAATATGATGGCATTGGGGTACCAGAATTCTACAGATACTTGAGCAAGAGTTCCCCTAGATATAGAAACCATTGTGCGAAGATTCTGTCCATGTTTGGAAGCACCTATGTCTGTGAACAGCTATTTTCTGTCATGAAATTGAGTATAACTAAATTTTGCTCCCAGTTAAAGGATATAAGATTGAATTCAGTCCTACACACCGAACTTCAAAATATGAGACCAGACCTTGATATCTTGGTGCAGAAAAAAAAGGTGTCAGGTTTCTGGTTCCAAGTCAAAGGAGTAACAGATAATGAAAGAAATGTTTAATAATTATAAGATCTCTATTTTTAAATGTGTATTTCTAAATTTTATCTTTGAAATATCTAGTATTATAAATTTTGTATGTTATGTGCTTATACTATGTTTAATAAAAAAATTAAGTTACCACACTTATTTTTTGTGTTTTTCTACTGGTCTCACACCTTGAGCAAAATGTACCTGAGTTGTAGAATTTCTGTGGCTGTTTGAATGAAATTGTGGCTGTTATTAATTTTTGCCTCTTAGCCCCAGATTTATCCTTCATTGTCTGCTCTCCAAAAACAGATCTGGGCCTTTAAATATCTTTCCTTTGACACCTGGCATGATGTTAAGCTTTGTCGGTAGAGGGCACTGGACACGCATTGCCAAAGAAAGGAGTTTTCCTTTCTGGTCTGCTCACTTGGCAGGTTCCTGCAGTATGGGTGACGGATGGCAGGTACCAGGCTCCTGCAGTGCCCAGCAGTCAGCAGCCCCCAGGAACCAGCGGCCTCCCCTGCTTCCAGCAGTTACATAATTGAATCCTTCTGCTGAGACATTTCCCCATGAACAGCTTTCCCTAGTACCCTAGAGGGCAGATTTCCAGCAAATTCTTTCACTGTGACATAGAAGCTATTTCTCTGTTATTCCATAAGCCTGAACCATACCCTATCCAACCAGGTGTGAATTTTAGCCCTGCAGTGGGAAACTTCTTCCTTGGGCACCTGTTTCAGCCCTGGGGGTAGTGGCTGCTTCTTGGACCTGCTCTTTCTTTAGAGTTTTCCTTATGCCCATTGTAGTTAATTCTTTATATTAAATTGTCCCTGTTCAAGTTACTGTGTGTTTTCTTTCTCCTGATTGCACCCTGACAGACTCAGACCCTATTTTTTCTTATCTGTCTTGGGATTCCCCCCAAATAAGACTGGGTTCTGGGCAACAAAGAGGCCTTTGCCTTTGTCTTTGCCTTTACTTGAGTCAGCAAGTCACCTAACAAAAAGCAGATGTCCCTGGGACCTGTAACACTTAATTAGGCAGACTCTTAATTATGTTTATAATAGTTGGTTTTATCTGATAACTATTGTACCTCAACTTTAAGCTAATTTTTTTTTTTTGGGGGGGCTATGCCACATATCTTTCAGGATTCTAGTTCTCTAATTAGGGAATGAACCCAAGCCATGCCAGTGAAAGCATGAAGTCCTAACCATTGGGCTGCTGGGGAATTCCCTAAACTAATTTGATAACAAGAAAAAAAAAATGATTGAGCCAATTCAACAAATATTTGTTGGCAATATACTATATGCAAGGCCCTACTCTGAGTGCAAGTCAGTTCTGTCTTTTGTTCATTCCTTGACCTTGATCTGGTTACCTTGTCCCTTTGAGCTTTACCTTTATTCATAAAATGAGGCTATTACTGCACATATTAGTTTTCTGTTACTGCATTCAAGTTATATCAGTGTGAAATGGCTTAAAACAACAAATATTATCATACTGGTATTTCTAGGTCAGGAATCTGGGAGTGGCTTAGCAGGGTGGTTTCAGCGAGGGTCTCTTAAGAGTTTGCAATCAAATTGTCAGCTGGGCCTGCAGTTCTCTGAAGGCTTCAGCAGGATGAGAGGATCTGCATCCAAGATGGCACACACATGGCTGTTGGCAAGAGGCCTCAGTCCTTGGCCACCTGGGCCTATCTGTAGGGCTGCTCACAGCATGGTGGCTGACTTTCCTGAAGCAAATGGTGTGAAAGAGAAAGACACAGTATCTTTATAACCTGATCTTGAAAGCGACACACCATCGCTTCTGTCTTATTCTGTTAGTCACTGTATTTATCATGTATTTTATTTTCTGTGTTCTGATGCTCTAACATCTGGGGCCGTGCTGACCCTAAGATTAGCCAATCCCAAGGGATATAAACTAACCAATCAGAGCTTATGCCCACAACCACCTCCTTTGTCAGGCTCTAACACTCTAGGCCACTGTCCGTATATCCTAATCACTTCAAGGCCAGGCATCAGACAGTCCCTGTGACTCAGAGCCTGATGAAATTATTCAGAGTTACCAATACTAAACCCAGCCGTTCTGCCTTGCCCATTCCTTCCTGCAGAAAATACAGTGAAGGCTCTCCCTGTGGTTGCAGTCAGCTGTCAGCTGGGGCTGCAGTCAGTCTGAAGGCTTAGCTGGGCTGGATGTTCATGATGGCAAACCAGCTGTGGTCCTGGTTTAAGCTGGGAGCTCCAGTTGGCTATACATGAGCTCTCCAGCATGGCAGTCTTGGGGGGGTTAATAACGGAATCTGACACAGTTGATGTCTCCTCACATGTCCAAGTTGCTTCCCTTTCACCACACTGGCAACTCTTTCTCAGCCTCCTTTCTGATTCTTTGTCACTTCCCAAATTCTAAATGTTATAGCTCCTCAGGCTCTGTTCTTTTTCATTTACACTCCCTCCCCTGACGCACATTCCTCTTGTTCTCCTGGTTTTAAATGGGTGTTAATGTGCTCCTAACTCCCAAAGTTGTACCTCCTGCTAGACCTCTCTTTCCTAACTCCAAAACAGAGCTGCTGATTTTTCTCTTCAAAATCTCCTGCTGTGGTTGATGGCAGTTCTGGTATTCCTACTGCTCAGACTGAAGACCCTGGCCTTCTCCTTTGTTCCCTTCTTCTCCATAGCCCACAGCCATTGAAACTTGTTCCCTGGGTTTAGAGACTAGAATCCCTAGTGACCTTGGAGAGAGCCCTTTGGTGGTGTTATTAGGGGCAACATCAAAGCTGACACTTTCTCAGAACTTTTAGACTATTTATTCAGTAGGCATTGACTGGTCCACTGCTGTTGTAAGATTGTGCTTGGATCAGGCAGGCGGGCAGGGTACTACATACCCAGTAGGGGGCTTCCTGCATCCCAAAAGGGAGTCTTGAAGGCCGCTGAGCAGTTAAAATTAATAGGGAATTCCCTGGTGGTCCAGAAGTTAGCATATTAAAAAGCAGACATGACTTTGCTGACAAAGGTCTATATAGTCAAAGTTATGGTTTTTCCAGTAGTCACGTAAGGATATGAGAGTTGGACCATAAAGAAGGCTGAGCGTCAAAGAATTGATGCTTTCGAATTATAGTGCTGGAGAAGACTCTTGAGAGTCCCTTGGAGAGCAAGGAGGTCAAACCAGTCGATCCTAAAGGAAATCAACCCTGAATATTCATTGGAAGGACTGATGCTGACGCTGAAACTCCAACCCTTTGGCCACCTGATGCGAAGAGCCCACTTATTGGAAAAGACCCTGATGCTGGGAAAGATTGAGGGCAGGAGGAGAAGAGGATGACAAGGATGAGATGGTTGGATGGCATTACCGACTCAACGGACATGAGTTTGAGCAAACTCCAGCAGATGCTGAAGGACAGGGAAGCCTGGCGTGCTGCGGTCCATAGGGTCACAAAGAATTGGATATGACTGAGTGACTAAGCGATAACAAAAACCAGAAGTCAGGACTCACTGCTTTCACTGCTGTAGCCTGGGTTCAGCCTCTGGTCGGGAACTAAGATCCTGCAAGCTGCGTGGTATGGCCAAATAAAGTAAAAATAAAATAAGCAAGAACATAGCTCTTGGAATCCCCACCTCACAGCTTCCTGATTTCTATTTTACGTATATTTGTATCATGTGGGGTCTGATTTCCTCCAAAGCCAGTGCGTGTGTGTGTGTGTGTGTGTGTGTGTGTGTGTGTGTGCGTGCGCTTAGTCACTCAGTCGTGTCTGACTCTTTGCAACCCCATGGACTGTAGCCTGCCAGGTACCTCTGTCCATAGGGATTCTCCAGGCAAGAATACTGGAGTGGCTTGCCATACTTTCTCCAGGGGTTCTTCCGAACCCAGGAATCAAACCAGGGTCTCCTGCATTTTGCAGACAGATTCTTTACCAGCAGAGCTACCAAGGAATCCTGCCAGAGCCACTAAGAAACAACAAATTACCATGAGTAGCAGGATTGCTGCAGGTGGGCAACGGGCTGCCAGACTCAAAACAGGGAGAAATTAAAAAGAAGAATTCCAAAGGTACAAATGCAGAGGCCGCTTAGTGAAGGACAAGCAGCCTGGCACACTTCACCAGGGGCTGATGAGGTCAAGACTGGGGAATCCACAGACCACCACCGGAGGGCCTGGCCTGTCTACTGTCACAGTCTCGCTGTGTGACCTTCAGTGAGTCACTGAACTTGTCCTCAGTCTTTTAGTTTTTGATTAGAAATATTAACCTTTGTCCTGCCTATTAGAAAAAAAATTCACTGTATATATACAGTTAAAATGCAGCATAAATACAGGGGTTATTATAAGACACTGGACAAGGTACATGAGAAAACAGAAAGAGTCTAATGTTTATTGACCACCTACTTTGTGCCAAGTACTGATGCTTTGCTTCTGTGCTTTCACTCACCCCCAAAAAATACCCCTTAGTGTAGCTATTATTGGTATTGTTGTTGTTCAGTTACTAAGTCGTGTCTGACTCTTTGCAAACCTATGAACTGCAGCACACCAGGCTTCCCTGTCCTTCACTATCTCCCAGAGGTTGCTCATCCATTGAGTCGATGATGCCATCCAACCATCTCATCCTCTGTCATCCCCTTCTCCTCCTGCCTGCAATCTTTGCAGCACTGGGGTCTTTTCCAATGAGTCGGCTCTTGAGAGTCCTCTGGACAGCAAGGAGATCAAACCAGTCAATCCTAAAGGAAATCAACCCTGAATATTCACTAGAAGGACTGATGCTGGAGCTGAAGCTCCAATACTTTGGCCACCTGATGCAAAGAGCCATCTCATTTTTGGTATAGTTTTATTTATTAAAGAAAAAAAGAATACAGAGGAAATACCTAGCTTTTTAAAAGTACACTGCCAGAAAAGGGCAGCAACTAGGCCTTCATAAAAGACGAAAGGCAACCTCCATCTTCAGGTTCAGCTGGATCTAGCAAATGACAGAATCAGTAGGTCAGGAGTTCCTTGGTGGCCTAGTGGTTAAGCTTCCTGCTTTTACTACCTTGGCCCAGGTAGAATCCCTGATGGGGAAATGAGATCCCACAAGCTGCATTTTGCAGCCAAAAAAAAAATAAATTGGAACGATACCAAGCACAGGCAAACATGTGAAGCCACAAAAATTCTCATGCTCTGCTGGTGAGACTGTAAAATAACACAATGGAGAATGATTTTGCCATTTCTTATAGTTAAACATATAATTACCATATGACTTAGCAATGAAAACATACATCCTCACAAAGAGTTTTACACACAAAGAATGTTCAGAGTGGTCTTATTCATAAAAACCCCCAAATGGACATCCTAAATATCCATCACAGATGAATATATAAACAAATTTCTGTATGTCCATACAATGGAATATTACTCGGCAACAAAAAGGAGAGAACTACTGACACATGTAACAACATGGATGAATCTCAAAAATATTGAAAACAAGCCAGACACAAAAGACTTGCCTACTTTTTATGATCTTATTTACAGAAATTCTAGAAAGCCGCAGCTAAAGTAACAGAAAGCAGACCCGTGGTTGCCTGGCTGGGTGGTAGTGGGTAGACTGACAGCAAGGGGACACAGGGAACCTCAGGGTACAACAGAAATTTCTCTTTTTAAAATGTTTATTTAAAAAAATTAAAAAAATAATAAATAAATAATAAAATGTTTATTTTATTTATTTATTTGGCTGTACCAGCTCTTAGTTTTGTCCCTTGGGATCTTTGATCTTCATCTTTTTGTTGTGGCATGGGAACTCTTAATTGCCGCATGTGAGATCTAGTTCCCTGACCAGGCATCACATCCAGGCCCCTTGCATTGGGAGCACAGAGTGTCAGCCCCTGGGCCACCAGGGAACTCCCTACATTTATATTTCAGCAGGGCTCAGCAGGAAAATGAACACGCTAGAACCAGGCACACTATACAAACACGAGGCAAATGAACAGAGCCAGCTGCAGAAAAGCCCCCTGCTACCCACACACTGGGTCTGTGTGCTGCCAGCCCTCCTGTTACAGAGCTTGGAAAACAAGTCAAGGTCACTCTGTCCCCATTTCTAGCGACGGCTGAAGGCTGGGCTGGGCCGAGCGCCTGCTTGCTGTTTCCTCCCACTCCAGCCTTCATCTCCTAAACTCACACTGAACTTCAACACCCAGATTCCTGGGGCCTCTCTCCTTGTCCTCTGATCCCCCTCTGCATTTCTTCTGGCCTGGTCTGACTCTGTTTTGCTTTGACCCTGACACCAGCTTTTCATGTATTGATTTATTGACTGCTCTGGATCTCTGCTGCTCCTCTCGGGCTTTCTCTAGCTGTGGTGAGCAGAGGCTACTCTCTAGTCACACTGTGAGAGCTTCTCATTGTGGTTTCTCTTGCTGCCAAGCACGCGCGCTCTGAGCTCAGGCTCAGTAGTGCTGCACGGCCTTAGTTGCCCCGAAGCATGGGGAATCTTCCTGGACCAGGGATTAAACTCGTGTTCTCTGCATTGGCAGGCAGATTCTTAACCCCTCAACCACCAAAGAAGTCCGACATCAGCTTCTCCCTTCCACTGTCCTGGGGTCTGATGAATCCAGTACTTGGAGAGCTTTGAAATACCTCCTTTAGCGTCCTTCCAGGTATAGTATTCCACAGCAGGAGGAAATCACAGTGAACATCCTTGTTCAGCCAGTTTAACAAGCATTTTCTGTTCCTTCTGTACAATACAAACCACTGCTAAGTGACGTGAGAAGGCTGGTCTGAGAAGGAAGTCTCCTAGAGGACAGCAGAGCCTCACAGTGGGGAGCCTTGGAGAGCCCTGGGGCCAGCTCTGCCCCAGGCGGAGACCACCTGTGCATTTTTCAATAACCTAATACAATAAATACCCTTTTTTGCTTAGCGCCTCTTAAGCTGGTGTGGAAGTTTCAGGTGAAACTCAAGGAGGTCTGGGAGACCTTGACGTGGGCCTAGTGCGCTAGTGCTGACATGCCTCAGGTATGCGACGTCAGGCAAGTAATAACGGGATGAGGGCATGTCTCTTGAGGGGAGAAAAAAGACCAGTCCTAGACCTGACCTCAGAGAAGGCAATGGCACCCCACTCCAGTACTCTTGCCTGGAAAATCCCATGGACGGAGGAGTCTGGTAGGCTGCAGTCCATGGGGTCGTGAAGAGTTGGATACGACTGAGCGACTTCACTTTCACTTTTCACTTTCATGCATTGGAGAAGGAAATGGCAACCCACTCCAGTGTTCTTGCCTGGAGAATCCCAGGGACGGGGGAGCCTGGTGGGCTGCCATCTATGGGGTCGCACAGAGTTGGACCCGACTGAAGCGACTTAGCAGCAGCAGCAGCAGACCTGACCTGCTGTGGGGCAGGAAATGTGAACTCTAGACTGGCTTCTACTTCCTCACTGAGCTGTCTCTGGGCCTGTGTTTCCCAAGGCTGTGGAGAGGCTGAGGGAGTGAAGGCTCGGCCTCCATGTCCCCTGCCCAGGCTGCCAGCTGCACCACAGCCACCCGCTCCTCAGAGGGCAGTGTGCACTCCCCCAGGGGACTCTTGGGGTCAGAACTCGGACTCGTGACTCAGAACAGATACATCCACTGCCAACTGACGCGATGGGAGAGGCAGGGGAGGCCAGGCTGCCTTGCCTGCTAGCTCCCACTCATCTCTGTGACTGCCTGTCCCCAGCGCCAGCACACTGGGAAGCCCCTTCAGGGTTCAGACTTTTCCTCTGGGCAACAAAGAGGGGCTCCTCCGTGGCCCCCGCTCTGAGGAGTACAGGAGATTCACAAACTGGACCTTGCTGGTTCCTTGGGGCTAGAACTTGAGCCACAGTCTGGTGGTTCTGACCATGGCTCCCCGCACCCCCACCCCCCACTCCCCCCAGCCTCCGTGGGCCTCAGTTCTGCTATTTAGACATTATTTTCCCACCTGCAAACCAAGTTCCCTGCCTGCAGTGTCCTGCCCAACTTATCCACCAGCTCATCCTTCCTGGCCTAATTAAAGCACCACCCACTCTCGGAAGCCTCTTCCAAACTCGTGACCATGACTATCTCCCTGACGCAGGTTCCCAATGCGCTGGGTGCCTCAGTTACAGCGTTGGCAGGCCCACGCGCATCACAACTATTTATAGATGTCTTCAACTCCCTGGAAGGAAAGCAACTCAACCCCCAAAAGCAAGTTCTAGAAATATGCTTAGGAAGGTAAAGAAACCTGGGAAAAAACAACGTTGTGGCCTTCGGTAGGGGGTGTGTGTGTACTTTTACTTCTTGCTTCATACATTTCATCGTTTATAAAATTATCAATATTACAAGGCTGTAAATATTACAACCCTTGAATTTGTTAGAAAACAACATCTTTAATAACATTCTACATGAAATGTCACATACTTCTTACATGTATTCCTAGGTATTTTATGGTTTGTGTTGCCATGTTAGCACTTAAAAAGAATAAGGTAGGTCTTATGTGCCAAAAGAGATTTTCAATTCTAGTTTTGAGAAAAAGCAGGCTGCAAAATAATTTCTTCAGAATAATACCTTTTATAGAAGAAAATCTCCAGCCATTAAAATATTACATTTGTATATATGTATATGTGATATACACATGTATCAAGTAGGGTGTATACATATTTGTATAGCTATATATACATATATGTGTGTGTGTATATATATACACACAGTACATTAATATATATATGTCTGTATATATACCCAAACAAGAGTGTATATATATTCTTCACACTGATATATTTGTGTTATATATATGATATCTATATATCATATATATAAACAGTTGTCAACTTTAGGACAGGTTGAGGGGGACACAATGGTTCAAGGGGCTTTGACAGCAGTATTTAAATTTTGTAACAATAAAGTGGTGGATATTTCTAAATAAATAATAATATAAATACATCACAGGATGCAATCAGGAAGCCTGAGGTGGGAGAGGCGTCATTTCAGCTAAGCCCATGAGACACTTCAACAAAGTTTAATTGGCCCTGGCAGCTGAGTCCGGTTGGACATCTTGGTTAGACAGTTTCTGGAAGAGTCACAGTATATAATTTTCAAAGTTAAAAGCATGACTCTCAATATAGGGTATGTGTCAAAGATTACTTAACGCCTTAAGGAAGGTACCCATATGGTGGAAGAGCTAGTTCAAAGAGAACTGGCGAGACGGAAGTATCGAGAGGCACCAAAAGCGAAAGTGCTGGAGTAAGGCTCTGGGTTACACACAGACTGGCTGATGACCTACAGGGGTCACTGTTACCTTGGGGGTCATCTTCTCTACCTGCCAGAGTTATTCACAGCTTCGCAGTCTGCTTAATACCGAGTTGGAGCTGACAGTCATCCTTTTGCCTTTTCAAATTCTGAATTTTTTTCTTAACTGCAGTGTTGCTGCGAACCTCTGTGGATCGCAAGTTTTCTCAGAGCGACTGGTCTGCGCTGGGTGGAGAGTGAAGTGGCCACACTCGGTGGCAGCACTCTAGGCTACTCTAGGTCTGGGCCACTGGAGCTCCTGTCTTGAGAGAGCAGGAACCAGGCAGCCCTCTGCCTAAGGTCAGGGAGCCCTGCAGCAGGACTCTCACACTCATGTCTTCAAGGAGGCTGCAGGGCTGAGCTGAGACTCAAGGACAAACTAGAATTCACCAGGACTGGGACAGGGGGCAACTGGGTGAGCCAGGAACACAAGGAGAATAAACCGAGAGAAGCCAGGGTTTACTCAGGAAGGCTGGGGTGGGACAGGACCAAAGACTGGTTCATCAAGTTTCCTGAAGGCAGATGACCTGGGGCTCTGGGGAGGAGGTATGCGGCACAAGGGAGAGGCCCTGGCCTGGGGAGGAGGCCGCTTGTGGGTGCGGGGAAGGGGACTGTGGAGGAGGCCGACTCAGCAGGTGAGGCTCAAGTGAGGAAGCAGGGGACCTCAGGCTGACAGAGGGCAGCCCTGCCTCACCCTGGGGCCTTCCTGTACCGCCCAGAAAGAGGCCCAGCTCTAGGGTCCTTCGAGAACCCTTTGGCCCCTGTGCTCCTGCCCCAATCACGTTACCGCGCCTTTGGATCAAGGACCACAGTACCTGCCCGACACTGTGCAGACACCAAGATGGGCCAAGCCGATAGGAAAAGCAGTTCTCAAAGGCCCAGGCCCACCGGGACCCAGGAGTTCCCGCCCCATAAGCCCCTCCTTCCCAGCCAACTCAGACACTGGCCAGGCTTCAGACATGGGGCCACCAGCAAGTGGCAGACCAGGGAACAGAGGCTAGGGGACCATGCAGTTCAGAGGGGACCCGCCCCGCTGGTGCCTGTCTCAGCCCCAGCTTGCACGGAGGCAGGTTAGACACGACAATAGATTTTCCGGAGGCTCAGAGGTAAAGAATCCGCCTGCAATGCAGGAGATGTGGGTCTGTGGGTTCCATCCCTGGGAAAGATCTCTTGGAGAAGATCCCCTGGCAACCCACTCCAATATTCTTGCCTGGGAAATCCCAGGGACAGGAGCCTGGAAGGCTACAGTCCAAAGGGTCGCAAAGAGTCAGACACGACTTAGCGACTAAACCACCACCACCAGGGACTCCTAGAAGCCGTCCGGTGGATATTTACTGGGACAGTCAAGGGAGGAGCCACTCTGACTGAACCACCAGAGGATCTGGTGGGGTAGGGGCCTGGCTAATCTGCGGACACTGTGTCTCTCCCCGCCCAGAGATCCCCAGGCTGGGTGGGTGGGAGGAGCCCAGGCCCCTTCTCTGCCCAGGGTCTCTGCCTGGGCCTTACCGATTGGGAAACCTGGTGCCTTTGCACGTGCACTGCCCTCCCCCAAACCCCTCTTCTCGCCTTGGTGAACGCTGGAGCCAGCGCTACACCCAGCTACAAAGCAGCACACCCTCCGGAAAGCCTTCTCTGCGAGCCTCTACCACCAGCTCCACTCTCAGCCTCACTTTCAGACCTCCCTCAGACGGGGGACCCAAGCGCGTGCTCGGGGCCTGTCACTTGTTGCGAAAAGGCTTTGGGGCTGGGGAACCGCACAGGGCTCCGGGTGAATGGGCGGGTCACTCGGCCTCTGGAAATCGGGTGTCAAGGGACTCTGGGCAGCGTGGAGGGGGGACAGTGATGGAAGGAAGGAGGGGTGTGGTGCTCTGGGGCTCTGCCCGCCCCAGATTGGGGTGGGGGGGTGGTGGTATGCAGAACTGCAAACCAGGCTGGTGCCTGCGCTCCCTCCCCCCCTCCCCTCCTCCTCCTCCCCCTCCTCTTCCCCCCTTCTCTCCCCTCCTCCTCTCCCCCTCCTCCCTTCTACGGTCCTCCTCCCCCTCCTCTTCCCCCCTTCTCCCCTCCTCCCCTCTCCTCTCCTCCTCCCCTCTCCTCTCCTCCTCCCCTCCTCCCCCTCCACCCCTTCTCCCCTCGGGGCTCGGGTGGCAGCCGTGGGCTGAGCTCACTCGGCTGCAGTGACGCGCGTGCTCCAACTGCGGCCCCCGCGGCCCCGCCTCGGAACCGAGCGGGCGAGCGCGCCCGCAGCTGCGTCAGCTCCGCCGCCCTGCAGACGCGGGTCTTCAGCCTGAGCTCCGCGCCGGGGAGGCGCAGGGGTGGGCGCTTCTCAAGTCTGGGGGCCTGGGAGGCATGACTGCGTGAACGACTCTGGCGGCTGCGGGGACGCAGAGGGGTCTAGGGGACTGAGCCAGCAGTCTCCGTGTGTATTGCTTTGCTGGACTTGACTTCCCACCCCAGGTTATTCAAAGTTAACCTCACACCGCCCTGGGATAGAAGGCTCTCCTAGGTCCTCACCAGTCCCCAAGGTGGGACCCCAGACCAGTGGCCATCCAACAGGGCCAGTGGGTTCCTCCCAGTAATAAGGAGCTCACTAACTATTACCGCTAAGAAAGATCTTAACAACCCCTGCCCATTCATTCACGCCACAGATATTTACCAAGCACCTACTGTGTGGCAGAGGCTGGGCACTGGTTTAGATAATGAGGATTAATTTAGCCCTGATAAAATAGAGCCTTGTGGTTGATGTTCCAGGATTCTTCTGTGTGGATTGCTTCCCCCTGGAAGCCCTCCTAGCTCTGCCCTCTGAGTTAAGCCCCTCTTCTTTGCTCTAGTAGCCCCCAGCCTCCCCCTTCATCAGCATCCACCATACCTCCACCTCATTAATCCGGAGAAGGCAGAGCCTCTTCTGGTTTGGACTTGACCAAGGTGTTTAGTGATGACTGATGCACCAACGCCTGGTGAGAGCTGAATCCTGAGCTTTGAGAAATCCCCACAGCTTCCAGCTTTGTGCTCTGGAGTAGGCTGTCTAGGGGAAACCGGGTCTTGCCTTGAAGCACAGACCCTAGAGCAGGTATCCTGACAAACGTGTGGTACAGGAAGCCAGGATTGCAGGGTTGCCTGTCTGAGGTGAAGCCCACAGGTCAAAAAGCCTGGGGCCCCTACCCACAAACAAGGAGGTAAGCATGTGTTTTCACACAGGTGGTGGTTGGAATCTAGGAGCAGGAAGGGTGGCTGCATATTTCACATTCATTGGCCAAGGGCAGATAGCTATGTCGTTGTTCAGTCGCTCAGCCATGTCTGACTCTTTGTGACCCCGTGGACCGCAGTATGCCAGGCTTCCCTGTCCTTCACCATCTCCTGCAGTTTGCTCAAATTCATATGCATTGAGTCCGTGGAATCATTCAACCATCTCATCCTCTCTCATCCCCTTCTCTTCCTGCCTTCAGTCTTTCCCAGCATCAGGGTCAGGGTCTTGTCCAATGAGTCTGCTGTTGGCATCAGGTGGCCAAAGTACTGGAGCTTCAGATGGCCATGCTGGGAGACTTCCCCAGGGGTGAGGGGAAGGAACCCCGTCTCCCCATTGCGGAACAGCCCATCTCCCAGAGCTACATCTCTGTGAGCCTGACTTCCTCTGTCCACCCTTGTTCTTCCTTATGGCTGAAATTCCTCTATCTCTCCTCAAGGCTAGTTCATTCTCATCCTTTGACTTGCTGCTCAGATGTCACCTTCCTGGTCTACCCTATCTAAAATTGGTTCCCTCCTCTGGTTCCCTTTATCCCATCACTTTACCTTTTTCAGAACACTTACACTGCTGCTACTTACTGGGATTGTTGCCTCACTCCTCCGCTAGAAAATAAGCTCCCTAAAGGTAGAAAACCTTGCCTTTCATCTGCCTTATTCCCGTTAGATGTGCCTTGCATAGAGGGTATTTGTTGAACGAATGAAGTTCTGTTCTAGAATCATAAAAAGAATGAAGCTAGAAGTAGGGAAAACCAAATCCTGTTCTGATACTAATTTTTAAATTTATCTTGGGGACTTCCCTGGTGATCCAGTGGCTAAGATTCTGCACTCCCATTCCGCATACTGCACAATGCAGGAGGCCTGGGTTCGATCCCTGGTCAGGGAACCAGATCCCACATGCCGCAACTAAGAGCGCAGATGCCACAGCTAAAGACCCCTCAGACCACAATAAGGACCGTAGATCCTGAGTGTCACAACTGAGACCCAGCACAGCCAAACAAGGAAATATTTAAAATTTTCTCTTTATACCTACTTTTTACACAAAGGACTGGAGTCAGCTTTTAAATATACAGTGAGCCTGAGATAGGTAGGTAGCTAGATTGAAAAGTCAGGCAGAGAAAGTTCAGGCAGGTTTAAAAGACCAGGGTAAATGCCTTAGAGTCCTTTATCATTGCCAACTTTGTGCCTCACTTATAGCTTTGAGCTTCCTGAGAGCTAAAGGAAAAGGGAACAGTATTTATTACATGATTTATCTTGTCTATTAAGAGTTTCCCAGTTCCTCAGGGAAAGCAAACTTTTTGTGGGTAGTTAATATCTAAGAAGTTTCTCACATAGGCCTTCAGATGGGGATGCTCTCGACAGCAGCGTTTCGAGCTGAAGGCCTTGTTCGCAGAGCATTGCAGCATCAGCAGTGAGCTGGGTGCCAAGAACGACTCAGCACATGCAGTGCTACAGTGTGGACAAAGGGGTTTTCTGGGGCTCTGGCTAGACCCGGGCGTTGGGTGGGGGGAGGGGTGTGAGGCCTCGCATCAAAGAGGGATGGAGGGACACAATTCCTTTCTAAACAGTGTGGCTCTCATTTTTGGGCTTACACGGTCAATAATTTTATTTTCAAATTGGATGTTTTCAACACCAATATTGCTACTGATATCAATAAAATATTCCTGTTTAAAAAAAAAGAACCCAAATCGGATCAAGATCTAATCCCCTCTTTACAAAAACTGCAGAAGAGACAGAAGAATATGTCTCACCATACCACAGGGGTATAATCAGCAAAATCTACAACGTGGAAAATTCCAAGGGCCAACAACCTAGATTCCTCACCAAATAAACTACAAGGGGGAAAAAAAAAAGTGGGGAAGGGAAACCTATAGAATATAAAGAGAATCTTAAGAGACATAATCAAAGGAAATGTTTGGACTCTGTTAAGATCTTAATTGAACTCAGTTCAATTCAGTTCAGTCACTCACTCAGTCATGTCTGACTCTTTGTGAACCCATGGACCGCAGCACACCAGGCCTCCCTGTCCATCACCAACTCCCAGAGCCTACTCAAACTCATGTCCATTGAGTTGGTGATGCCATCCAACCGGCTCATCCTCTGTTGTCCCCTTCTCCTCCCGCCTTCAATCCTTCCCAGTATCAGGGTCTTTTCCAATGAGTCAGTTCTTTGCATCAGGTGGCCAAAGTATTGGAGTTTCAGCTTTAGCATCAGTCCTTCCAATGAATATTCAGGACTGAGTCCCTTTAGGATGAACTGGTTGGATCTCCTTGCAGTCCAAGGGACTCTCAAGAGTCTTGAATACCATAGTTCAAAAGCATCAATTCTTTGGTGCTCAGCTTTCTTTATAGTCCAACTCTCACATCCATACATGACCACTGGAAAAACCATAGCTTTGACTAGACGGACCTTTGTTGGTAAAGTAATGTCTCTGCTTTTTAATATGCTGTCTAGGTTGGTCATAACTTTTCTTCCAAGGAGCAAGTGTCTCTTAATTTCATGGCTGCAGTCACAATTTGCAGTGATTTTGGAGCCCCCCAAAATAAAGTCTGTCACTGTTTCCATTGTTTCCCCATCTATTCGCCATGAAGTAAGGGGACCAGATGCCATGATCTTAGTTTTCTGAATGTTGAGCTTTAAGCCAACTTTTTCACTTTCCTCAAGAGGCTCTTTAGTTCTTCGCTTTCTGCCATAAGTGTGGTGTCATCTGCATATCTGAGGTTATTGATATTTCTCCCGGCAATCTTGATTCCAGCTTGTGCTTCTTCCAGCCCAGTGTTTCTCATGATGTACTCTGCATATAAGTTAAATAAGCAGGGTGACAATACACAGCCTCGACGTACTCCTTTCCCAATTTGGAACCAGTCTGTTGTTCCATGTCCGGTTCTAACCTGCTTCTTGACCTGCATACAGATTTCTCAGGGGGCAGGTAAGGTGGTCTGGTATTTCCATCTCTTTAAGAATTTCCCACAGTTTCTGTGTGTGATCCACACAGTCAAAGGCTTTGGCATAGTCAATAAAGAAGAAATAGATGTTTTTCTGGAACTCTCTTACTTTTTCAATGATCCAACAGATGTTGGCAATTTGATCTCTGGTTCCTCTGCCTTTTCTAAATCCAGCTTGAACATCTGGAAATTCACAGTTCACATACTGTTGAAGCCTGGCTTGGAGAATTTTGAGCATTACTTTGCTAGCATGTGAGATGAGTGCAATTATGTGGTAGCTTGAACATTCCTTGGCATTGTCTTTCTTAGGGATTGGAATGAAAACTGACCTTTTCCAGACCTGTGGCCACTGCTGAGTTTTCCAAATTTGCTGCCATATTGAGTGTAGCACTTTCAGAGCATCATCTTTCAGGATTTGGAATAGGTCAACTGGAATTCCATCACCTCCACTAGCTTTGTTTGTAGTGATGCTTCCTAAGGCCCACTTGACTTCTCATTCCAGGATGTCTGGCTCTAGGTTGGTGATCACACCATCGTGATTATCTGGTGATGATAATCATCAGATAATCTTTTTTGTATAGTTCTTCTGTGTATTCTAATCATCTCTTCTTAATATCTTCTGCTTCTGTTAGGTCCATGCCATTTCTGTCCTTTATTGTGCCCATCTTTGCATGAAATTTCCCTTGGTATCTCTAATTTTCTTGAAGAGACCTCTAGTCTTTCCCACTCTATTGTTTTCCTCTATTTCTTTGCATTGATCACTGAGGAAGGCTTTCTTATCTCTCCTTGCTATTCTTTGGAACTCTTCATTCAGATGCTTATATCTTTCCTTTTCTCCTTTGCCTCTCGCTTCTCTTCTTTTCACAGCTATTTGTAAGGCCTCCTCAGACAACCATTTTGTCTTTTTGCATTTCTTTTTCTTGGGGATGGTCTTGAATCACTGCCTCCTGTACAATGTGTAACTGAAATAACAAACTGCAAAACAGAGAGAGATAAATTATATATCTGAAGACTAATATTTAAAAAGTACATTATTTTTTAAAGTGTGGAAATGCTCATCTGGTTATATTAAAAGATCTTTTTTAATTTTTTACATATGAATTTATTTGATGTCTGTGATTTGTTCTAGAATAACCCAGGGTACATGTTTTTGGGAGACAAAAGTGGCAAGCAGTTAGTAATATTGAACCTGCCTAACCCAGGAATTCTTTAAACTATTCATATTAGTTTTTTGCATGTTTGAAATTTTCCATAATAAGACATGTTTAGGGAGTCCCCTGGTGGTCTAGTGGTTTAAATTCTGGGCTTTCACGGCCATGGCCCACCCAGGTTCGATCTCTGGTCAGGGAACTGAGCTCCTGCAAGCTGTGTGGGGCACCAAAAAAACAAAAAGCTGAAAAACATTTTTAAAAATTGGATATGTTGGGCTTCCCTGGCGGTCCAGTGGTTAAGATTCTGCCTTGCATTGCAGGGGACACCAGTTCAATCCCTGGCCCAGGAAGACCCCACATGCTGTAGGGCAATTAATCTTGTGCGCCACAGCTACTGAGCCGCCTTGCTGCAACAACCGAAGCCCGAGAGCCCTAGAGCTTGTGCTCAGCAATAAGAGAAGCCCAAGCACTGCAACTAGAGAGTAGCCCCTGCTTGCCACAGTTAGAGAAAGCCTGAACACAGCAACAAAGACCAGAGGAGCCAAAAAATTCGGATATGTTGACAAAAGGTTAGCCTTTTGTCAGTTAGCCAACTTTTACCAAATAAGAACATGACAACGAAATAGCTCCCATCTGCTATCATCATCGTTTCATAAGAAGAAGGACTTTATCAAATCAAAGATGCAGGAAAGGCTGGATCTCTGATAAAGGCCAGTCAAGACGGAATGTATTTTGCTTTCTGCAAAAATCACAGCACACTACCATGGGCCAGTGCTGGGCAGTGGGCTCCAGCTCAACCATCCCTCCCAGACCTTGTGTTTTTCAAAAGTTGAGGTCTAAGCCAGTGGACAGTCCATTGGCGCTGGACTTGTCTGCTCTGTGTCTTGGGAAGGCTGTCACCTGTCTCCTCTTGGTCAATTTCTCAAAGAATCTGTGTATTTAACCTAGAAAGGCCCTCAGAGATCTGGTTTAACCTCTTATTTTTACAGATGGGAAAACTGAGGCCAAGAGAGCAAAAGTGACTTGCTAGAGGTTACACAAGACAGAATGACCTAATAGCAGAGCCCACAGTTGAACCCAGGACTTTTGATTCCTATGCCAGTGTCCCCTCCACCCACTGTTTTACCTTCTTTGACTCACGTTGTCTTTGTCTTCATTGCAGCTGGTGCCTGGGAAGATAGCTACATGGACTTGCTACCAAACCACCAGGCTTTAAATCTTGCCACCTGCTACTGTGTGACCTTGGGTCTACCTGTCTTCTCAGGGCCTCAGTTTCCTCATCTGAAAATGAGTGGGAACTGTAATAATGATCCTCCCTTCTAAGGCTGCAGTGAGGATGGAACTGGGCATGAGCAGTGCCTGCCACAGAGAACAGTGCTCGGTGTACGGCAGTTGCCTATGTTTTTACTTCCTGCGGGGATGATGAGGTCCACAGATTTAGTGTGGAGAACATGTTGCTGGCCAAAATCTTGGCTTTCTCTACCCACTGAAGCCGAATAAAAAATAGAATTTGGAGGAAATAGAAAGGTGGCTTTAATTCTCAGCTGCCAGAGAGAGGAACACAGAAGGGTTCATGCCTCAAGAACTGTGCCCTCCCCCCCCCATAAGGAGTCTGCTGCTGCTGCTGCTAAGTCGCTTCAGTCGTGTCCGACTCTGTGTGACCCCATAGATGGCAGCCCACCAGGCTCCCCCGTCCCTGGGATTCTCCAGGCAAGAACACTGGAGTGGGTTGCCGTTTCCTTCTCCAGTGCATGAAAGTGAAAAGTGAAAGTGAAGTTGCTTAGTCGTGTCTGACTCTTAACGACCCCATGGACTGCAGCCTACCAGGCTCCTCCCATGGGATTTTTCCAGGCAAGAGTACTGGAGTGGGGTGCTATTGCCTTCTCCATATAAGGAGTCTAGGGGCTTATATAAGGCAAGGGCTCGAAGTCAGGATTCGGTGATGAGGAACAAAGGTGATAAGATCTTGATTTCTTCCCCTTGCATTCTTTCTAAGACAGTCATAGTTTGGCGTCAGTAACCTAGTGATTGAGTCTGGTAGTTCAGTGGCTCTACAGCCTCCTTTCTACAAGGGGAAAGCTGTTTTAAGGGTAAACACCAGATACAGGATGTATTTAGCATGGAGTCAAAGGAAAAACTGAATTATAGCTCCTGCAGAGTTAGGGAGCAGAAAAGCAAACTTAGTTATAGACATGTAGAGTTAGGAGCAGTTAAAGTTAAAAAAAAAAAAAAAAAACAACAACTAGGAATGTTCAGGCCTGCTCACACTTTTCTTTATCTATTTTGTTCTTGGGAAAGAGAAAGAGAAAAACCCATTCCTCTTTTTTCCTTTTCACTGCAACAAGCAGGCAGGCTTTTAACTTAGATTCGTAAGATGTCAGAGCTAGAATGGGCCTTCCAAGGTCCTCTATAGAATTCTTTTACAGAAAGAGAAAGGGAGTCCCTGGGAAGCTATGTGAACTGCTGATCGTCCCAGTGGCAGAACAGTAAGTGGACTTCCAAGGGGCCCCTGGGTCCAAAGCCCCTGGCCCAAGGCTCTGGGCTTTGCTAAACAAGTCAGTAGGGCCCCCAACTCCACTTCATAGGGTTGTTCCACCCTACACTAATGTCAACGCTCGTCAATTAAAGACACACGGTGAGTGCACAGAGCTTTACAGTTTACAGTGAGCATTTGCAAACTTAAAAAAAAAGAATCACTAAGTTGTGTCTGACTCTTTGTGACCCATGGACTGTAGCCTATCAGGCTCCTCTGACCATGGGATGTCCCAGGCAAGAACACAGGAGTGGGTTGCCATTTCAGTCTCCAAGGGATCTTCCTGGACCAAGAATCAAACCCGCATCTCCTGCATTAGCAGGTGGATTCTTTAGCACTGAGCTACCAGGGAAGCCCATTTGCAAACTTACTCCAGCCCTAGAAGATAGGGTGTCCTGAATGAATACTCCATTTCACAAAAAGAAAGCAGGGTGGACTGGTAACCAAAGCCATAAGTAGAGGCTCAGAAATTCCTTGACTACTGGGGATGATGAGAGTATTCCCCTTCAAAGAAGATGCTTAAGTCAGTGTAAAATGGCCGCCACTCCTTCTGCCTTTGGAAAAGTACTTCAACTACAAAGAAGTCAAGTATCAACTCCTAAGAGAGCAGAAAGGAAAGCAGTTGCTATGGCAATATCTCTGGCAGCCTATTTTCCATCTTCCTCTGGTTCAAAACAACAGCTTCCAGCAAGTTCCAGCAGTGGCGTGGGGAAGGTCTAACTCCAGCCCAGTAACTGCACTTGGCCAATCTCCTGCTAGATTTTGGTGGCAAGAGAATGTGGCAGCCAATGAAAAGGCCTGGAGCTTGTGTCATAGGCCTTGAGCCAGGTTGGAATAATCAGAAAGCAGGCACACGTGACCGTTTCCATGGTGACCACAGTTAGCAACCCAGATGGCCCTGTTTATGAACACTGGAAAATTCCACCCAGTCTCTGGCCTGATTTTGTTATTTTCTCTGCCTCCTTCCTCCTCCAAGGCAAGGATGAAGTCATTGCAGTGTTTAACCCCTTCCTGAGATGTGCCTGGCTCTAGTCAGACCTGGGAGTCTGGGAGGGGGCTACCTACTTAGTACAGGAGTGGGGGGAAGGAAGGTGGTGACGGCCACCATTTACAGGGTGGATCATTTGAGCCAGGCACTATACTAAGCTCTGGACATCCTCACAACTCTGAGAAGGGGGTACTACACAGATCACCCCTATTTCACTGAGGAATAAACTTGATTCAGAGAGGTTAACTTACTTGCCACATAACAGGGCATAGCCAGCAATGGGGGAGCCAGGCTGAGACCAAGTGTGTGGGACTCTCAAGGCCACTCTCTCCATGACCCCTCTATAAAGGCCAACGAGTTTTAGAACCAGATGGGGTGCAGAGGGGGAGAGATTCATGATCTTCTGGGGGACTGAGGGAAGGTGACTTTCGACTGAATGGAAGAACAGGGAGGAGACACCTGCTTGGCTCCAGGACACCCATGTTGCTGGGTTGGGGCTGAGGGCTGGTGGGCATGGCTGCACAGGCCCCAGGGAAGGCTGTGGCCAGGACCCCGGGCTGAGTCCCCATCATTCATCCTCTCTGGGATTCAGATCGGGGTGGGGGTGGAGTGGGGAAAGAGGTCAAGTCTGTAAATATTCGTGCTGGACTCCTGCTGGGGAAGTGCAGGCTTGGGCTGGGGGTGGATCCTGGGGACCAGCAGTTGGAACCTGGGGTGAGCCTCTCAGAGTCTCACCAGCTGGAGGACACACAGGATGGTCTGTGTGGATGCTGTACAAGCTGTGTGCACCACTATTTTGAGCTGAGGCAGGGCTATAGGAAGACTTGGACTGTGCTTTCAAGGACAAGTGATAAACAGCAATAAAAGTCATAGACCATGGCTGAGGGTAACAGATGAGTCACTGAGCAAAGGGCATGATCACAAGAGTGCTGGGGAGGTCACTGGACAATGATGGCCATGGGTGACCGAAGGACGGATGGGCCATTCAGCAGGAAAGGCTTCCCGCAGGAGGCAAGGGGCCTTGATGTGGCTCCTAAAGCAGGGGCTTCCACTGGCCGGGAGGTTGGCCCGTGTCCTTGAGGGAGAGGTGGTAGGATGTCTCATGAAACTAGGAGACTGATATCAAGTGGGGCTGGAATAGAGGGGACACAACTGATTTAGTTTTATGGCCCAGGTTCAGGGTGGGGCAGCTGCTGACCAAGATCTGGGAGAATGAGGAAGGGTGACCCTTTGTGACCTTGATGGTTTCTAGCTCCCAGGTTTGTCTCTGTCTTGGGCCTCAGCTGAAGTCTTTGCTTTGGCAGAAGAGTCATGGAAATTTCCACCCATATACTTTTCCCAGTACTGTTCTTGGCTCCACCTTCTTCCCAAGCTCTGCTGTGTCTAAAGTTCTTGGGTTTTGCAGGCTGCAGGCTGAAGAGGCCTGAGGCAGCCTGAGACTTGGTGACACCAAGGCCCGTCTGGTGTGGACGTGTCAGAACTGCAGTCATGCTGGGCACTGTGCTGCCATGGGTCGCCAGGGCTGGCCCCCAACCAATGTTCCCAGGAGCCCCAGGATTCCTGCCTTGGGGGAAGGCAAAAGGAGAGAAATGACAGCTTCTATAACCATTTTATGGTTCTTGAGCCAAGTCACTCTGTCGGGCATGCTCCGCCCCACCCCCGCCCCGCCCCCGTACCCCTCCGCCACGCCCCTGGATTACAGGGCAGCGGGGCTGAAACAAGCCCAGGGGCACCTAAGTAGTGGGGGTGCACCACGTCCGCTCCCCAGAAATTATCTGGATGCTCTGATTTCTTAGGGGGAGTATTTTGTTTGTCCATTTGTGGAACTCACAAGCAGAAGTGACGACGACGTCTGTGGAGAGTGGGGAAGGCACGGGAAGTTCTCTCTTCCTTCTCCCCTCCCCCACTTCCCTCCTCTGGATTCTAAGCTGCGCCCCATCTCAGGTTAGCTGCACCCCAGCAGCAGCAGCTGGGAATGCAGGGGCCAGAATGAGCTCTGGCCTTACAGAAACAAGTTTTCAAAAGAAGCCAAGGGACATCTCTGTGGAGTTCCTGCCCTTTGTCCACAGCCAGGGCTTGTAGGAGGGATGGCACAGACCCATCTCTCCTGTATCTATGAAGAATGAGCCTCCAGCAGTGACATCCCATCCTCCCTGCCAACCAGGCTGCAAACCCTGGAGGCCCTTTGACCCTCTGAAGAGAGGGGGACGTGTTACCAAACACATACTCAAGCAGGAAAATATAGGCTGTGTTGTGACAGAGTTACTGCGGGGTGGTGATACAGGATGACTTCAGATGTGCTGGTCAGAGAGGCCCTTTCCCAGGAGTGACGTCTGGGCAGGGTGATGAGAATGTCATCTGAAGAGAGAGGGAGGGGCATCCCAGGCAGATGTGTCACTGAGAGTAGGGAACAGGCGTCTGGATTCACAGATATAGAAACAAACTAGTGGTTACCCGTGGGGAGAGGGAAGGGAGAGGGGCAATACAAAGGTGGAGGGAAAGGGTTATTATGGGATTATATGAAGTCACATGTGTGAAATTGTTAAAAAATTATTTATTTAGCTGTGTCAGGTCTTAGTTGTGGCTTGTGAGAGCTGTTAGTTGCAGCGTGTAGGATCTAGTTCTCTGACTAGAGATCAAACCTAGGCCCCCTGCATCAGGAACTCGAGTCTTAGCCACTGGACCACCAGGAAAAACCCCGTGTGAAACTTGAAAATTGTAAAGCACTGTAGAATTTACAGAATCTTTCTTTTAATAAACATCTATTGAGTGCCTGGGCTTCCCTGATAGCTCAGCTGGTAAAGAATCTGCCTGCAATGCAGAAGACCCTGGTTTGATTCCCGGGTCAAGAAGATCCCCTGGAAAGTGGGTACTCCAGTATTCTTGGTGGCTCGGCTGGTAAAGAATCTGCTTGCAATGCGGGAGACCTGGGTTCGGTCCCCCCCAAAAATAAATAAGGATGAACATGAATGCTTAAAAAAGTGGGGGGACTTCCCTGCAGGTCCAATGGTTACTGCATTTCCACCATAGGGAGCACAGATTCCATTCCTGGATGGAAAACTAAGATCCCATATGCCACACAGTGTGGCCAAAAAAAGGAGGAAAGAACATGAGTCTGGAAAGGGTGCTGAGGAGAACAGGGTGGGGCGCCCAGAGAGCCTCTGCAGACCTATACCTGTCTTGTTTCTCTTGTCCCATGCCACCATCCACCCCAATCCAAGCCTCCATGACGTCTGGCCCAGGCTGGGACGATGGACTCTGGTGCCCTCCCCTCTGTGGCCTCTCCCAGCTCAGCCACCTTGCAAAGAGCAGCTACACAATACCACCCAAAGCCAGGGCCTCTCCCAGCTCAAAAGCCATCCTTCTGTGCAAAGAGTTGAGTCTCAACTCCCTCTCCAGGTAACTCAAGTCCTCCCAGACCTCGCTTCTGTCTCCCTGCCTGCTCCTCTTGCTTTCTAGTGAGCTCCCATCACCTAAAGGGCTTTAAGGTCCATTCCGCCTCAATTGCTGCAAGCCTCTACTATTACATCAGCCCTGGATAAAGACCCATGGTGCCGTGGCTTCAATTTTTATCTGGCATGTGCTGAGGAATACATGACTGAGCATGCACACAGGCACGCAGGCAAGGTTCCTAGAGCTTCGTGACCTCTACCCCTATTTCATGAGACTGGTCTCTGCTGGATGTGGGCCACAGCTGTGTGGAGAAAGAATGGACACCTGTGTGTGTGTGTGAGTGTGAGTGTGTGTGTGTGTGTGTGTAGGAGGGGAGGAGTGTTTTCTAGCCTTGTGCTGGGTGTGTGATGCTAACACAGCATCTGTCTGGACCTCAGCGGGTGACTGAACACATGCATGCTGCCCACTGGGAAGCTTCACAGTCCCTCCAGGCTATTTTGGAAGGTCTGCTCTCAGGCCTCAGAGGATGAGTAACCAGAGTGCCCCCAGCACAGGTCAGAGCCAGACACAGCGACTCCTACAGTGAGTCCTCCAGTGAAGCGATAGTGAGACCTGCCCTCCGCTCTGGAGGCCAGAGCTCCATGGACACTGAAGACAGCCTTCCGGTGCCGCCCTTCCCCCACCGCTGTGGATCACTCTGTCTAGAAGTTCTGCAGTTTCTTGCCCAGGACAGCTCAGTGCCATTTTACTCCAGCCTGCTGGGAGATCATGTTTGCGTCACATCTGAAAGCATTTTGTTCCTATCAAAGCACATCAAGCTTTTGTCTAATCACTGCCTTCTTCCTCACCACCACCCTCCAATACTTACACAGTGCAACAAAGTGCTGGAAACTTCAGAGAACCACTGAGCTCACTTTATAAAAGTGTCCCTGGACTGGACATTCCTGGATGGGGGCCAAGTTATCCTTTCACAGCCCCTCCCTGGCTGGGTTACCCATCACTCTGCACTTACTGGGCATCTACTGTGTTAAAAAAAACTATTCTGTTTTTTTAATTTAAGGATTCCCTGGTGGCTCAGGGGGTAAAGAGTCTGCCTGCAATGTGGGAGACCTGAATTCGATCCCTGGGTCAGGAAGATCCCCTGGAGAAGGAAATGGCAACCCACTACAGTATTCTTGCCTGGAAAATCCCATGGACAGAAGGGCCTGACGGGCTACAGTCCATAGGGTTGCAAAGAGTCAAGACACGACTGAGCGACTTCACTTTCACTTTCAAAAGAGATACTATTCCAGTGTATTCATTTAATTATTATTTAATAGACACATTTTGAGCTTCTAGTCTGTGCCAGGCACTAGTGATGCCAAGAGAGACAGCCTTGGCCTCAGTTTTCTCATCCATACAAGGGGTTAACAACAGCATCTCCCTCACAGGGTGATCGTGAGAACTGAAAAGAGAGGTCCACGGAATGCGTATGGCACAGTGCTCAATAAATATTACAGAAAATAAAGCTGCCACTGGATTTCCTGTCCTGCAGGTGCACCAGGCACAACGAAGGGACTGAAGAAAGCTGGGAGACCCTGTTCTCTGCCTAGGGAGGGGGTCGGTAGACCGTCTCCACTCAAGGCTAGCCAGGACAAGAGCAGAGGCCACAGGGAGGGTGCACAGCCTAGGAAAGGAAGGTCTGGAAGTTCTGGGTGAAGCCGGTGAAGGGCCCTTAAACTGGGGAGAAACAGGGTGAAACAGAGCTGCCTTCTGCCTCTTGTTGTCATTCTGTCCTCCTACACCCCATGATGCTACAGATTGGCCTTCCGGAAAGATCCACAAATAGGCTGCAGGGCCCAGAGCCAAGAACATTATGTGGCAAATAAAGAGGGAACTAGCAGCATGTTCTTGGACTGGAGATGAGAAACCTCTTTTTCAAGATACTTTCGCCTATATTCTCCCCCAGAAAGAGGATTCTATCTACACAGAACTCTTCCACCATGTCCTACACTTAAAGATGGATTCTTTTCTTTTCTTGTTTTAATTATTTATTCGGCTGTGCTGGGCCTGAGTTGCAGCATGTGGGATCTAGTTCCCTGACCAGAGATCAAACTTGAGCCCTCTGTGTTGGGAGCACAGAGTCCTAGCCACTGGACCACCCGGGGAGTCCCTGGATTCTTTTTACTAACTTTTATTGAAGTATAATTGCTTTACAACCTGTGTTAGTTTCTGTTGTACAGCAAAGTGAGTCAGCTACGTGTTTACATATACATGCCTTCTTTTTTGGATTTCCTTCCCATGTAGTTAGTTCACCACTGAGCACTGAGGAGAGTTTCCTATGTCATACAATAGTTTATTAGTTATCCATTTTGCACATAGTGTAACAGTGTATATATGTCAATCCAAACTCCCAGTTTATCCCACTCTCTCGCCCCTCTTTTTCCCTTGGTATCCATACGTTTGTTCTCTACATTTGTGTCTCTATTTCTGCTTTGCAAAAAAGATCATCTGTACCATTTTTCTAGGTTCCACTATATTTCTCTTTTTTACTTCACCCTGTATGACAGTCTGTATGTCCGGTCACATTTCTGCAAATGTCACAATTTTGTTCCTTTAAGATGGCTGCTTTTCTGAGGAAGATAAGAGGAGAATGTTTCCCTTACTCTTCAGCCTAGTTATGTTCAGTGCCTGAGAGAGAGAGGCTCAGGCTGTCTCTTCCCAACAATAGTTTGGGGAAGGCCGATGACACAGCCATTTTTAGTTTCTGTAACTTGTTTTTGCTAGAATTGCCCACAGTTCTCTGTGAGGTAAACTATGTGTCTGGTGGATTTCAGTGGTTGATTTTAGATTTTCTCTGGGTACGTTTTTAGCTGCCCAAAATCCCCTAGAAAACAATGACCTTTCTTTTGCATAATGGAGCTCTGAGCTGCATCCATCTCTGTGGGATTTTCCTACAGTGTGAGTAGTCTGCTGTGCAGAGAGGAGGGAGCTAACTTTTGTGCAGTCATCATTCCAGAGATCAGCTTGGGGAAGGTGGGCAGCAGAATGGCGCTGGAAACTGCAAATTTCTTGAGTCTTTAGCAAACAAGAAAGTTGTTCTCCGGGATGGGGGTTGGGTGGGGATTCCCCTTGCCTTTTATTGCTGACCGCACTTCCCTGGTGGCTCAGATGGTAAAGCGTCTGCCTACAATGCAGGAGACCCAGGTTCAGTCCCTCAGTCGGGAAGATCCCATGGAGAAGGAAATGACAACCCACTCCAGTACTCTTGCCTGGAAAATTCCGTGGACAGAGGAGCCTGGTAGGTTACAGTCCATGGGGTCGCAAAGAGTCGGACACGACAAGCAACTTCACTCTTTACTTTATTGCTGACCAGCATTTCCAAAACTGTCTGTGGCAACAAAGGGTTAGCTAAATAGCACGAGCTTAGAGGAAATACAAGAAAAGAGGTGTGGGGGGTTCCCAGATATCCCTGAAGACCCACTCAGACTGGCCTCTGAACCTTAAACCCAGAAAGGAAAGGCCTCAGAAACTTCTCTTGACTAAGCCCCACTGGCCTTATTAAAAAGAGGAGGTGGAGCAGATTCTAGCATTCTTTGGAGGTTTCTGGCCTGACGTGATTCTGGAGGATTAGGTGACAGATGCTGTAGAGGCCTGATTCTAAATTTTTGCTACTTTAGTCCTTTTCAGTGCCCCACCTCCTTGGAGCTACAGCCAGGAGGTCTAAAACCTTCCATGTTCCCGTCTCATCTCTTTGTTTACTGCACTTTATAGACTCCGCATCATCATTCCTTTCCTCTCATCTCCTCATTTTACACGTAAGAAAATTGCCACTGAGAAGCTATTTGGGGTAGTACCCAAGGTCACATGCTGCCAGGAGAGTAATTGCCAGAAACCAGAACCAGGAGCCTCCTATTTTTAGCCTGGGCATTTTGAGGGTGCGGTGGGAGCACAAGGTGACCCATCAGCTGAGATGGATTAGCCCTCTTATACCTGTGCCCTTAGGCCCAAATAAAGACCAGGTTTCAGCCTGAGGTAGAGGGGAATAAACAGGGTTTTGAGACCAGCTGCCTTAGAATGTTATGAAGTAAAAGGAACATGAACGAGGGCCAGACAAAAGATGCCTTGAAGAAAATTTAGTTTTGTGTTAAAGAGAGCCTTGGTTCAAAAGAATTGAGAGAAAAGCTCATAATCAAATGTATTATCTATCTCCTCACCAAAGAAAATGGCAAATTTAGGCCATCTTGTTTAAATTATCTTACAGAAAAAGAGACGCACCATATCAAGAAGAAGAAGAAGGAATTAGTATTTTGCTAAGGAGTATTTTGGAGACCACTAATTTTGTGAAGCAAAAGCTAGGAGAGATGAGGGCAGTAAACCTTCAGGCCTAAATAGTAAAAAAGAGGGTCAGAGTTCATAACCTCTAAAATATTTTTTACTTACCAACTGGGGAAAAAAAGGTAAGAATTGTCTCTTTGGCAAGCCATACCTCTCACCGAAGTTTCCTTCATTCAAATCTCTTTCCCCAAATTCAGGGGGAATTAGCCAAATACAACACAGCCATTCTCACAGTATAAGCAAAATGCTACACCTGTGTGTAAGAAGAATGGAAATGACTAGTTAGCTATGTCCAGTTCAGTTCAGTTGCTCAGTCGTGTCCGACTCTTTGCGACCCCATGAATTGCATCAGGCCAGGCCTCCCTGTCCATCACCAACTCTCGGGAGTTCACCCAAACTCATGTCCATCAAGTCGGTGATGTTAGCTATGTTAACAGCTACTTAAAGCACTTCAGGGCTCTTATTTCAGTGGCTCCTGAAGAGAAAGAGTGGGCGAGAGAGCGCAGACAAGACGGGGGGGCCTAGGTCTCCCATTCCCACCAAGCTCTAGAGAAGGGCAGTCAAGGAGACTGACAGGAGCCCTGGGAGAAGGGGGGTTAGTAGTAAGAGGGAGTGGGAGAGAAAGGCAAGTGCCATGAGATTGGAATTCTTAGATTCAAGAATAACTTCTGATACTAATTAGCTGTGTCTGATTCTAAGCAAATCCCAAACTCCCCAGGCCCCCAAATCCCCATTTGTAAAATGAGGTGACCCAACTCAGTTTTTCCTCCTTCTAGTCCTAAAAATCTACTAAAAATTCTCCAGTCCCTGAGCAAATATCAAAACTGCATCTGAGGGGAACCATCGGCTTCTCTGTAATATTCCACTCTTACAGGGAAAAAGATTGATTAAAAAAGTACAGCTTCACGAACATCATTTTAATTAGCTGCTTAAGCTAGCCCTGCTTTATCGGGGGGGGGAGGGGGGGGTGGTTAGTAAAGTTATGAGGTTAGCACAGGGTACAGAACCCTCACTTGCTAAAGGCCCCCAAGCTTGCTCCCTCACCCTTTCACAACTAGTGCCGTTTGTAAGAACCAAAGGGGTTTTAAAAATACAGATTAGAGACGTTAAGAGGCCATCCTAAGCTATACCGTGCCAATGGACTCCGTTTACCCCTTTTGGAATGTACTGCGTAAACATCTGCACACGTTCTAGAATTAAAAACTCTGGAGTTAAGAGAGGGTCAAAGAGTGGGGTCACCCTGTCCTGGGGTCTAGGTTTTATATCACCATGTGCCCTGCAGCGTTCCACTTTATCTCACCACTGCTCTCCTCAAAAACAACCAACACCCTCTTCCAAAAAAAACAAAAACAGGCAGCTGTTAGGTCAATCTCTGAGACCCCTTCTGTTTCAAGCAACCCAGATTAACAAAATCTGGTGACGTACAAACACTCAAGGGCTGTTACAATAAACAATTAAAGAGGAAGGATGATGTGCCAAAATTTTTAGTTAATGGATGACTTTGCGATAATGGAATGACAAAAGACGGAGGACGTGAAAGATAGGCCATCTGGGCTGAAAAGGAAGGCAGGATCTCCTGGAAGAGAAGAGGAGCCCAAGCGTGGTGAAAAGTTGGAGCGGCGGCCAATAAACCCCCAACCAGGGACAGCTGCCACCCTCCCCCACGCATTTCTCTAGGCTAGGCAGCGGCCTTGGGGGTGGGGCGCGCGTGCGCAGTGGCGCGCTGCGTCAACAGCCACCGCCACCGCCCCCGCCCCCGGAGGCGGCCGGGACCGGTTGGAGCCGGTTAGAACCGGCAACCCGCCCGCGAGTCGACGCCTCACAAAGGGAGGCGGCTCACGGCCAGCATATCCCTGCGCCGTGCCGGCGTCGGGTGTGGGGATCGAGCCCCACCCCTGGACTCACTGGCCGAGGGTTCTGGAGGTTATACTTATCCCGCTTGGCCTCTCCCTGGTTTCTTGTCGCCGCAGTCGCTTTAGCTGCGTGGAAGGCGTGTCTGGAAACCAGCGGCGCCATTGTCTTTTCTAAATCCTCAGCCCTCGCCCGCGAGACAGGTCCCCCTTGCAGTCGGGAGAACTGAGGCATGTCTTCAAACGTCGGAGACGCAGCAGTTCTCCTTTCCCGGTGCTTCCCTCGGATTTCCCTTTTGGTAGGACAGAGAACGTGTTTTTAAAATGGACTACTGATTAACCTGGACAAAGAAAAGGCTTTGGATTTGGGGAAAAGTTATTTCTCTTTGTGCTCTACTTTTAAAAGTCTTAAGGGAATCAAAATGGAGATAATACAAAATTTGGGGAGGGGGGAAAACCACAAAAACCTAGTAAACCCTTAACTAAAGGTTCACAAACATTTTAGAACACGTTCCTTCCGCGAGTGGCAGCCGAAGGTCTGTCTTTGACAGTGAAACCATTGGCTTTTCCGGATACTTGAAACAGCACACGTTTGGAAAGAACAGAACGTCCAGGCCATGTCTAAACAGGCTACCAAAAGTGTAGGAGTCTAGCTGGTATTTAGTAAATACAAAATCAACAAAAGCCAAGTAACAAGCCCACCGTTGTGTTAAGCCCTTCAGATGGATCCAGCTCTATTGCAGGGGACAACAGTAAACGGTAACTGTTGAGAGATTTTCCGGAAGTGGATTTCTACAATTAGTAGAATTCTTAAGTGGATAACCCGGAGTAGCTGTATTTTACGAATAAAAGGCCAAATGAGCCGGGTGAGGTATAAACATCAAAACCACCTCGCAGGACCTGAGACCGTTTTTTTTTTTTTTTTTGGGGTGGGGTGCCTCCCAAAACTTTACGGCTTCTAAAATGGCTGCTGTCTGTAGTTGTGAGGCTGAAGTTCGGTTGCATAATGGAAAGGAAGGCCGTCAGGAAACAACCTTCTTTCCAAAACCACTGACTTGTACCCAATGTACTCCAAGGAAACACGAAAAGTATTTTAAAACCTATTAGAAACATTCCCACGTAACGGCGCTTAGTTTTTATGAGCTATTCGATGTTTATTTAGATGTGCTTTTCATTGTTTTTGCCCAAATTTTCAGCTCAAATCTATTTGCTAATAAGTACAAGGTACAGGGCTTGCAAGCAAGTTGGATAAACTGTTAGGAAAAGTCCAGAAAGTTTTGTAAATGAGATTCTATTTTTACCTCTTCAGAGGAACTATTTTTGCTCTCCTCACAAAGGCGGCGGAGGAGTATTGAATACCGGAGGTGTGAGCTGTACTTGTTCTATAAATACTCCGCTGCAGACTGTGCGACAGGCATTGAGGCAGCGAGCGCAGAGATGGCTTTAGGGATGGAGATGCTGCTTGAGGAGCCCGCAGATAAGTTTTTCTATTAAAAAAGATAGGCGTTAGTGTATTTCTTTAGGGATTATAAGTAGTGAAAATACGGAGATACTGCTTTGCATTAAGTTCTTAGATAAATTTTAGGGAAAATATGAAGACTTAAAGAGTAGTTGGAGAAAGGAAGAGGGAAGAAAAAATAATTTTAGAACCTGATGGAGGTTAAGAGCTGAAATTTTTTCATGGAGTGAAAAATTTAAAAGAATTGATGAGCTAGGACTGCAAAGTCTGGATTTTTTTTTTTTTTTAAAGCCTTAACTTGAAGGGCAACCTTTTACCTTAACATTAAAACGTTGGGTTACGTAAATCGAACCTAAACGTTTTAAAAGGTTGAGTTGTAGGTGATTAAAATACTACAAAGGCCATCTTAAGATTTAACTGAAGGTGGTTTCAGAAATAATGCCTTCAAATTCACGGCGCAGTAAAAATGGCGTCATTTGAAGCCTGCTTGATATTAAGGTTTTGTTTGGCTAAAGTTGACGGAAATATTAGGAATGGTAGGAAAGAAAATTGGAAGTTTGAAGTGGAAAATTCGGAAGACAGAAGTACAGGAAGGTGAAGAAAAAACTAGAGAAGATAGAGATACACGTTTTAGAAGACAAAACCTGAGCCTAGTGAGTAGGCAGAAAAAGACAAATCTAGGAGAAAATTGAAAATACGGTCGAGTGCTTAAGATAGAATGAAAAGAAAGCTATTGGACGCAAACATACAAGATAGACGTCCAAAAATTTAGATAGTTCAAAATCAATAATGTTGGATAAATTACAGGAACAAAAACTAAGGAAATTTTTATAGCCAATAAGAATTTATTGTAAAAGCCCATCAACTTATTTCTGGTGGTGCAAAAGTTAGATCTCAGAAGATGAGGGGTTTTTTTTTAAAACTACTGTAGACCAGGACCAACTTAGAAGAAAATCCGGAAACTAGGAGAGTCAATTTAAAATCTCAGCAAAAAGTTACTGAAGGGGACTGAAGTAACATAAAAGTTAAGAATGTATTTGGGAGAGTTAAAAATCTGAAAGGCCTTAAATGCGGTAGCGTAGTTTCCTTTGGAAAAAGTAAAGGACTTTATAAGTGAATTAAATTGAAGAGCAAGAATAACCATCGAGTTATTGGACTTTGAGCTAAGATGAATGTTTAAATCCTGAGGACTAGGCGCTAAATAACAGCTGACGCAGGTGCTACGCAGAAGTGGATTCAGTGAAGCTAGGAAGACAGGAGCGGCAGACAGGATTCGGAGCCAGTGTTGGTGAAAACTAGGACTGAGGAGCCAGCGGCAGTTCGTGAAGATAGGAAAGAGAAGCCCGGGAGCCAGTGCGACTTGGTGAAGGAAGCTAGGAAGAAGGAGCGAGTCCTAACGATTTGGAGGTGAAGCTAGGAGAGGATTCCAGGAAGGAGGAAGCCAGTGCGGTGTGGTGAAGCTAGCGTGCGGCTTGGCTTGGCAACCACGCGGAGGCGGCGAGCAGGCGGAGTGGAGGATAGATAGAGGATCCTAGAGCAGCAGACCAGTGTACGAGCCCCGCAGGGAGAGCCAGTGGTGTGGTAAAAATCCGTGAAGTCGGCACTATCGTGGGTTTTTTTTCCTCCTGTAACTCAGTATGGTAATATCTTTTATTAAATTTTCCTAATAGTAATGGGGGAGTTGTGTACTTAAGCATAAAGGGGATTTTATTACGGGGATGTAGGCCGGTTTTCGGGTGTCGTAGGTTTCTCTTTTTCAGGCCTATTTTCTCATGCATCTTGTCTGGAGCTTTTGAGGGCAGACTTCAAGGCCCGGAGGAATGGTAGATGGCAAGTGTTCTTGTTTTTAACCAATATGAGGGATGTCCTGAATTTGGTAGAACAACTGTGAGACAACTTCAGCAAGCTTTGTAAACAGGTTTTATATTCAGTTTGGGGGTAATGAAGCATTTCAGTTTCGTGAGTAGAGGGCCTACTTTTCTTTCCTCACCCTGTATTTTAAAAGTCTTCTAAACATGTAGTTTCGGTGTATAATCCTGGGCGGGGGGAGTTTTTTTGGGGGGGGAGCAAAATATGTTTTGAGTTCTTTTCCCTTTAGGTCTGTCTAGAATTCCAAAGGCAAATGACTCGAGGTAACAGGCGAAAAGAAAATCCAATATCAGGATAATCAGAACACTGCAGGTTTACAGTTATAGAAACTCTAGCACAAGCAGCTTTCACTTTGAGGTCTGTGGCGCAGCTGTCCATTGGAGTAATGGCTGGTAGTTTATTCTTTTTTTCCCCACCCCTTTATTAAGTATTTTTATAAAGTACGTAACTGGTTATTTTTACTTAAATATTTTGGGGTGGTGTGAACAGGGAAGAGGGTGGGGGAGAAACTTTTTTTTTCTAAGATTTTCCACAGATTCTATAGTACTATTGACAATCTGAGTTAGAGAAGGATTGTACTGCTACGCTGTTTGGCACCAACACCTTCAGGGATTGGAGCAGCTTTTTTCCTTGGAAGAGTATTCCCAGTGAAGCTGAAATGTACAGCCCAGTGCAGCTTTGGTTCATATTCAGTCATCTCAGGAGAACTTCAGAAGAGCTTGACTAGGCCAAATGTTGAAGTTAAGTTTTCAAATAACGACTTTTAAGATACCTTTATTAAAGGGGAGGGGCAAATTTTGGCGATTTGTAGTTGGCAGTGGCTTGTGATGATTGGGATGGGGGGGGGCGTGGGTTTAGGTAATTGTTTAGTTTTTGATTACAGATAAACTCATGCCAGAGAACTTAAATACTTAAGGTGGAAAAACTAAAGAAATCTCAACTTCCAAGTTGGCAAGTAACTCGAAATCCTCTGGTTCTGTTTTGCCCCAGTTTTTGAATTTAACAGATGGGGAAGTTGATGAAGATTCACTGGATTTAAAAGAGTAGGGCTTGGGAAAGGAAAATGACTGGGGGTTGGTCTGGCCCTCTGAGCTGACTTAGATAAAAACTTGGGGAATTTTTTTTAAATGGTAAAGTTCGGATATAGTAGTGTGTGGTTCTCTCTTGGAATATTTTTCAGGTGATTTAATAAAACTTAATACTACTATAGGAGCTTCAGAGCAAAGGAGGTGGCTTAATGATCCTGAAGGGATTTCTTCTGGTGGTAGCTTTTGTATTATCAAGTAAGATTCTTTTTTCGGCTGTATATAAGCAAGATTGTTTGGTTTATTCTTTTCTTTTTTAGCGTAGGAAAAGTTTGTTGTTAAGGTATGCTTCAAAATTATTGTTAATTGTATTTTGAATTTACATCTAAGCCTTGTAAATCATAACTGGTAAGAGGGGGTGGGCTTTTGTTGATGAGGGAGGGGAAACCTTTTTTTTTCTGTAGACTTTTTTCAGATAACATCTTCTGAGTCATAACCAGCCTGGCAATCTGATGGCCTAGATGGAGAGGGGAACAGCTCCTTGGTGAATGATAAGTAAAGGCAGAAAAGATTGTATTTCATACCTACATTGGGGAAAAAAGCATAACCCTGAGATTTTCTTCTGATGAACACATTGTCTGCACATGCAAAAAAAAAAAAGCAAATGAAAACTACCAATTTAAAGTTAATGGAATCTACTACTATAAAGTTAATGGCTTATCAAGCTGTATCCACAAAAATAATGAATTGATGAAAAATAAAAATAACGATACAGTGAAGATCAAAATGTCAATCTCAATACTGCTTTTACAAAAGCAGAATTAAAAAAGCGAAATGAAAATAGCGCTACATATTAATCCTGGAAAAAAAAGAAGCTGAAATAATTGAAATGAGTGGGATCAAGTGAATTGAGAGGAGGAAGAGGCTGTGCTGTTTGCCAATCTTTCGTTTGCCTCAGACAGGTTTTTCTTCATTATCAGAAGAGTTGCTTCATTTCATCTGGGAGCAGAAAACAGCAGGCAGCTGTTAACAGATAAGTTTAACTTGCATCTGCAGTATTGCATGTTAGGAATAAGTGCTTACCTTTGTGAAGAGCTGTGGAAGTCCTAGGTCCCTTACCTAAGGGATTCCAGGATTGTGAGGCATCGTCCCATCCAGCCTTTTAAAATTAGACAGGACAGCGTTCCTGTGGGCTTTGATGATGGGACAGCACATTTCATTCAAGAGGCAAGTAATTCCTTAAAGCCTCTTGAGATTAGCAAAGATAATGTTTATAAAACTAAGAACATTTGTTTAGCCTTGAATCTGACAGCCCTATTTAAGGGATAGTATTGTACTGTTAAGAATTCAGATTTTGTTAATCTTGCTAAAATTCAAATGTTATGTGTATTGTGCAGAAAACCATTAAATCATTCAAAATAAAATACTTTTATTTTTAGAGAATGTATGCTTTTAGGAAGCTGTCTCCTTATTTAAATAAAACATTGTTTGTCTGTAGTTAGTGTTGGGGCAATCTGGGGGGGGTTTCTTCTCATCTTTCAGAAACTTTGTCTGCGAACACTCTTTAATGGACAAGATCAGGAAATTGAGCAGAAGAACGAATTTAATTTAAGGCAGGAAAAAATTTTGTCCTTCGTAAAAGTGATGAGCATTTAATAATTCCAGGCACATGGCAATAGAGGCCCTCTAAATAAGGAATAAATACCTCTTAGACAGGTGGGAGATTATGATCAGAAGAACAGGTAACTTAACTCCTACAATGTTTACAGAAAGTCAGGAGTCTGTCTAGTGGTTAAACTAGAGTAATGGAATGTACTGTCCACATTTCCAGTTTGCATGTTAACTTTGCTTAGTCATCTCATCTGGTGTTAGCCAGTGTTCACACTGTTGGCCTACTTTTTAGATACCTGGTGGGGGGGTGCTTGGTTTTTTTTTTTTTTTAAAGAATTTTCCTTTGCAGAGGCTTCATTTCATCCTTCGTGAAGCTTTTCAGGATTTTGGCTTTCATGTAAACGCTTGGCTCTGCCTTCTGTTCTCCTAGGGAGTGTGTCAGACCTTGCAGTGAGTTTATCGGCATATTTAAGTATAAACATTTTTCCCCTTGAATTTGGAGGGAAGGGAGGAGAGGGTGGGGCTTACTTGTTTTAGCTTTTTTTTTTACAGACTACACAGAATGCAGTTGTCTTGACCTCAGGTCTGTGTGTTCTCTTGGCAAGTAATACAGTACTGTTCTGATCCGCTGCTATTAGAATGCATTTTGAAACGACTGGAGTATGAGTCAAAGTTGTGTTTCCCCCAATGCTTGGAGTGGAGTAGTGATTGTTAAAAGAAAATCCAGCTGAGTGATAAAAGGCTGAGTGTTGAGGAAATTTCTGCAGCTTTTTAAGCATTCATGTTTGTGATTGGAGCGGAGTCCCTTTTGCTGTGCTTTTTTTAGGTAAAATGCTTTTTGTTCACTTATGGTAAGGGGGTGGGGAGGGCACTGAAGCCTTTAGTCTTTTCCAGATGCAACTTTAAAATCAGTGACAAGAAATAATTCCAAACGAGCAGCACTCTTGAAGAAATTTAACTGGCAAGTGGAAATGTTTACCAACAGTTCAGTGGTCTTAGTGCGTTTGTTTTTGTTTGGGTGTCTCTCTCTCCTCCCCTGGTCTTAATTTCATATACAGGAACATTCAAAACAACAGACGTATGCGAAAGGCCAGAGAAGCCAGACCCAGTAAGGAAAAATAGCTTACTTACTTTTAAAATAATAAACCAAATACTGCATTTTAAATGTGGGGATTGGGAACCACTAGTTCTTTCAGATGGTATTCTTCAGACTATAGAAGGAGCTTCCAGTTGAATTCACCAGTGGACAAAATGAGGACAACAGGTGAACAAGTTTTTTCTATGTCTACATACCAAGTCAGATCTGTATGAGTAAACAACAATTCAGTGTTAAATGGCCTTTCAGCTTTACGCTGGAGTCAACAGCATGAGCAAGTTGTTTGTTGGCCTGGGGGTGGAGGGGTGAGGTGGGCGCTAAGCCTTTTTTTTAAGATTTTTCAGGTACCCCTCACTAAAGGCACCAAAGGCTTAAAGTAGGACAACCATGGAGTCTTCCTGTGGCAAGAGAGACAACAAAGCGCTATTAACTAAGGTCAATCAAAATGGTGTCGGCCTCACAGCCCCATCTTCTGTTAGAAATGAGGACTTGACTCAACCCCCTTGACAATGTGCATTGAGGCTCTCTGGGGGAGCGAGCATTTAAAGGAATGCTTGAGTACCTTGTATATATATCCCTGTGCTTGTCCTAATATTTAATTTGGCTGTTTTCATAGCAGCTGTTAATGAAGCCTGAACTTCAAGTGATGCTTGAAGGGGAGGGAAAGGGGGAAAGCGGGCAACCACTTTTCCCTAGCTTTTCCAGAAGCCTGTTAAAAAGCAAGGTCTCCCCACAAGTGACTTCTCTGCCACATCGCCACCCTGTGCCTTTGGCCTAGCGCAGACCCTTCACCCCTCACCTCGATGCTGCTGGTAGCTTGGATCCTTGTGGGCATGATCCATAATCGCTTTTAAGGTAATTGCCAAGGTCTTCCGGTGGGTTGCACTACTAGAAAAGACCATTAATTTACCTGTCAACAGGTAATATTTAGACCACAACTAAAAAGCTCTTAAAGTGTTGTAAATGTGTGGCATTATCCAATGACTTTAAAAAAACATTTCAAACCAGTAAGTGGAGAAATAGCATCTAAGAACTGTCATATTGGGTGGGAGAGTACATTTATGAACTGAAAAGTGTTTTGGCAGTTGAGAGGGCTGTTGGGTGGGATTGCAAAAATTCTCTGCTAAGACTTTTTCAGGTGAACATAACAGACTTGACCAAGCTAGCACCTTAGCTGAAGCAGATTCTCCAGTGCTCTTCAATAGGGTTATTGATAAAGGTTTTTCTTTTCCTGAGAAAACAAAATCTTTTTTGTTTTCTCAGGTTTTGCTTTTTTGCCTTTTCTTATCTTAAAAAAAAAAGCAAAAGATGCTGGTGGTTGGCACTCCTGGTTTCCAGGACGGGGTTCAAATCCCTGTGGCGTCTTTGCTTGACTTTTACTCTACAGACTCTACTTCCTGTCTCTCAGGTGCTAGGCCTTAGAATTAGGGGAGGTGGAAGATAATAGTGTGAAACTCTGCATTTGTGTTTACATGACAACGTAATGTAACTACCATGCATGTAATTTGCAGATATTCCTCATGCAATGAGTGATTGGAGAAGCCTGTTTTGAAAAATTGATTACACATATCAATAAAAATTGAAAAAACTTCACTGGTGTGATTCATTTATGTATATACCAAACTTCTGTTCGTGAATAGAAAATGGATGTTTTGTGAGTGTTCTGCCTGGTTCCTGTATAAGTATATGGTTCTGTCATGCAGCCCCATCTCCAGGAAGAGCAGGAATCTACAGAGGAAAGGGGTGAAATGGGTGAGTGACCTGAAAGACACTTGTTTAAAGAAACCTACTTTCTGCTGCTTAGCAGTTGCCTGTAAGCTGGATTGGGATAAAGAGAAACAACTGGGGAACATGGGGAGGAGAGGTGTTACATTGATTCTATCTAAGTAAGGCCAGTCTAAGAGCTCTGACAGTAGGTGACTCGCACACAATCTTTTAAAGTTGTCAATTCCCAAGCTACAAGTTGAGTATGTGGTCACGTGTCCTGTGGAATTCTGTATGTTCAGTTGCCAAGTCGTCCCCAACTCTTAGCAACGCCATGGACTGCAGCACGCCAGGCTTCTCTGTTACTGTTTCCCAGAGTTTGCTCAAAAACTCCGTTGAGTCAGTGATGCCATCCAACCATCTCGTCCTCTCCCCTTCTGCCTTCATTTTTTGCCAGTATCAGGGTCTTTCTAGTGAGCTCGCTCTTCATATCAGGTGGCCAAAAATGGCCTGTATACCAGCAGATAATGCCTTATTTGCAAGTGAAATACCCTCATGGTCCCACCCATTCTCTAAATCCCTAAAATGTCCTAGCTCAGATTGTATTCCCTGCATAGGTAGGTAAAAGGCTCCCAGTAAATCTGGCCAGTGAAACCGAGTTATAGGTCTACAGGTCTCCCAGCCTTGGCTATACCCTTGGCCCAGTGGAGGGCAGTGTTAAGTTACTTGGTTGTTTCTGACTGCACTAGCCCACCAGGCATCTCTGTCCACGGAATTCTCCAGGCAAGGATACCGAAGTGGGCAGAGGCTTTAGCAAATGAATTTCTGTCCTGTACTTCTGAACTCAAGTTATGTGTTGCAAATGGAGAAGCAAGCTCTAGGACACTGGCAAGGCGGGAGTGCTGGAATTTGAACCCTAACCTTCAACACTTCAACTCTATGGTCTACTTAAGTGCACGAATGTCCTCACATAATTATCCAGGGACTTGCCTGGTGGTGCAGTGGATATAAATTGGTCGGCCAATGCAGGGGTCATGGGTTCAATCCCTGGTGCAGGGACATTCCACATGCTGCGGAGAGCAACAACCTACACTCTAGAGCCCAAAAGTCACAACTGCAGAAGCCTGTGCACCTAGAGCCCACTGTAAGAAGCAGCTCATGCACCTCAAAGAACAGTAGCCCCTGCTGGCTGCAACTAGAGAAAGCCGGTGGGTAGCAATGAAGACTCAGCACAACCAAAAATAATTTTTTTTTAAAGAATCAACTGTCCAACTATATGTAACAAGGACCTAGCTTATATAGCACAGGGAATATCTTGCACAGGCAATATCTTGTAATAACCTATAATGGAAAAGAATCTGAAAAGTATATAATGTATATGCAATTTATATACACATATATATAATCTTCACTTGCTGTTCACCTGAAGCACAACATTGTAAACCAAATACACTTGAATTAAAAAAATAACTGTCCAGTGGGTCAGCAGCAATCTAATCTCCAATACGGTCCCTGGGCTTGGTTAAGTACCTATTCTGAATTGATGCCATTCCAGTACCTTATGGAGAAGTCTTTGTTCTTCCAGAGCTGTATTACTCCCTGGAAGGACTTCCCCGGAGAGCAAAGGAGAAAGAAGAGCGGCTAGGGATTCACCAGGGGCTACATGGTTCCTGGCACTGCTTAGGCTCAAAATTGGCCAGGATCGGGAAATGTCAGTGCCAGGGTCAGCAATAAGAAGGGCCAGAGAAGCAGGCCGGAAGTCATTTCCTCCTTGGCACAAAAAGAGAATACAGAAGGAGGCCAGCATAAAACTTCTGAAGGCTATATCCAAGTCAAGGGGCTAGGTCTCAATAATATAAATGAACCCCCAGGCAAGTCTTTTATATACCCCTTCAGCTTTACCAAGGGCTTTCACACTGGGCTTTTTGGTATTTCATTATCCTGATAATTTCAGTAGTTCTGTGGGTGCCTAATAAACATGAGTATTGGAGAAGAAAATGGCAACCCACTCCAGTGTTCTTGCCTGGAGAATCCCAGGGACGGGGGAGCCTGGTGGGCTGCCGTCTATGGGGTAGCACAGAGTTGGACACAACTGAAGCGACTTAGCAGCAGCAGCAGCGAGTGAGATAGCTCCATTTCGTAACCTCTCCAAACTTGTCCTGAAGTCTCCCAGGCCCAGGGCTAGTTGGTTTGGACTTGGGAAATAGATTTCTGACCTCAGTCAAAGGGTGCAACTAGGAGAATGAGACTTGGAGAGAGGGCAGGGTATACGGAAAGTGAAAAATGGGGGTATCTAGCTGGGTTGCTGATTCAGATGCTCTGAAAATCTAGGAGATGTGTCAGATCCTGGTGTCTTGGCTGGCTCTGACAAGTTGGCAAACCGGGATGTCATGTGTCCTTTCCAGGTCCTTGCTTTCCTGCTGGTTAAATGGAGATAATGTCCTGTCTACCTGCTATGGTAAGGACAGCTAGCCACAGGAGATGCAAATTTATGAAACTGGAAATGAGTGTGCTTTGCCACCATCTAGTGGACTATAACAGTATTGCACATCCTGTCCGTGGAGTGTTTCTTAATGCTACCCTTGTTCGTTCAACAAATGTTTATTTTTATTGCTGACCATTTAGGTATGACCTAAATCAACTCCCTTGCGATTATACAGTGGAAGTGACAAATAGATTCAAAGGATTAGATCTGATAGAGTGCCTGAAGAACTATGACCAAAAATTCAGGACATTGTACAGGACGTGGTGATCAAAACCATCCGCAAGAAAAAGGAATGCAAAAAGGCAAAATGGTTGTCCGAGGAGGCCTTACAAATATCTGAGAAAAGAAGAGAAGTGAAAAGGAAAGATATACCCATCTGAATGCAGAGTTCCAAAGAATAGCAAGGAGAGATAAAGTGAAAGTGAAGTCGCTCAGTCATGTCTGACACTTTGCGAACCCATGGATTGTAGCCCGTGGAATTTTCCAGGCAAGAGGACTAGAGTGGGTTGCCATTTCCTTTTCCAGGGAATCTTCCTGACCCAGGGATCAAACCCGGTCTCCCACATTGCAGGCAGAGGCTTTACCTCTGAGCCACCAGGGAAGCAAGAACACACATAGAACTATACAAAAAAGATCTTCACGACCCAGATAACCACGGTGGTGTGATCACTCACCTAGAGTCAGACATCCTGGAGTGTGAAGTCAAATGGGCCTTAGGAAGCATCACTACGAACAAAGCTAGTGGAGGTGATGGAATTCTAGCTGAGCTATTTCAAATCCTAAAAGATGATGCTGTTTAAGTGCTGCACTCAATATGCCAGCAAATTTGGAAAACTCAACTGGGGCCACAGGTCTGAAAAAGGTCAGTTTTCATCCCAATCCCTAAGAAGGGCAATGCCAAGGAATGTTCAAACAATTGCACAATTGTACTCATTTCACATGCTAGCAAGGTAATGCTCAAAAATCTTTCAAGCTAGGCTTTAACAGTATGTGAACCAAGAACTTCCGGATGTACAAGCTGGATTTAGAAAACGCAGAGGAACCAGAGATAAAATTGCCAACATCCATTGGCTCACAGAAAAAACAAGAGAATTCCAGACAAACATTTACTTCTGCTTCATTGACTACGCTAAAGCCTTTGACTGTGTGGCTCACAATAAACTGTGGAAGATTCTTAAAGAGATGGGAATACCAGACCACCTTACCTGCCTCCTGAGAAACCTGTATGCAGGGCAAGAAGCAACGGTTAGAACCAGACATGGAATAACAGACTGGTTCAGAATTGGAAAAGTAGTACGTCAAGGCTGTATATTGTGACCCTGCTTATTTAACTTAAGTGCAGAGTACATCACGTGAAATGCTGGGCTGGAAGAAGCACAAGCCGGAATCAAGATTGCCGGGAGAAATATCAATAACCTCAGATATGCAGATGACACCACCCTTATGGCAGAAAGTGAAGATGAGCTACAGCCTCTTGATGAAAGTGAAACAGGAAAGTGAAAAAGCGGGCTTAAAACTCTACATTCAAAAAATGAAGATCATGGCATGTAATGCCATCGCTTCATGGCAAATAGATGGGGAAACAATGGAAACAGTGACAGATTTTCTTCTGTTGGGCTCCAAGATCACTGCAGATGGTGACTGCAGCCATGAAATTAAAAGATGCTTGGTCCTTGGAAGAAAAGTATGACAAACTTAGACAGTGTATTTAAAAGCAGAGACATTCATTACTTTGCAAAAAAGATCTGTATAGTCAAATGCCAGGGTCCAGCCCCAGCAGGATCCAAGGATACCCTCAGGATGGATGGCGTCGGCGAGAGAGATGACACGGGTCTTATAATGGACTGGAACCTGATGGTCCGGGGTTGAACAATAGAGAAGAAAGAAGAAAGAAAGAGGTTGATATTCCTTGGTTTACACAGAAAGCCAATAAAGCCCCTGACACGGGACTTGCTCTGTTCACGGAGGTCTCAGGCGCCCTCTCAATGGGGCGAAGACGCAGAGCGCTTTCTCGATTGGGTCTTAGAAGCCCAGGCAAAAAAGTGAACTCAGAGAGCCTCTGTGCTCCAGGGAATCAGCCTAAAAAAAAAGGAGAAAGAGAGAAAGAAAGACACAGAGACGAGAGCTCTGGTGAAATGGGATCCGCAGCTTTATTTTCAAAAGGAGCTTTTATACCCTGAGTTACACATTTCCAGAAGTGAAAGATACAAAGTCATGCAGAGTCAGCTCAACATTACATCAGTTTCACCTTCTTTGGGACCAGGATGTTTTCTGCATACCTTTTCATTTACAAGGGCCTTTGTGTTATGTGGGAGAAGGCAATGGCACCCCACTCCAGTACTGTTGCCTGGAAAATCCCATGGATGGAGGAGCCTGGTAGGCTGCAGTCCATGGGGTCGCTGGGAGTCGGACACGACTGAGCGACTTCACTTTCACTTTTCACTTTCATGCATTGGAGAAGGAAATGGCAACCCACTCCAGTGTTCTTGTCTGGAGAATCCCATGGATGGAGAAGCCTGGTGGGCTGCAGTCCATGGGGTTGCACAGAGTCGGACACGACTGAAGCGACTTAGTAGTAGTAGTAGTTGTGTTAAGTACATTATCTTCTGGCCCTGTGGCCTGCCAACATTTTATGACTCTTTCCTGATAAAGCTTGGTCAACCAGAAAACTTGTTTTCTCTTTTAAAGTGTTTTTTCTTTATTTTTCCAATCTGCATCACCCTCAAAAAAGTACTAAATAAAGTTACATTTCATAGAGCAAAGGTATAATGGGTTACAACAAAGAAAGAGCTCATTAACTCAGGGTCTTATGTTGCTAATGTCAAGGCTACTACTTGTTTTTCCTACATTTCAACTATATTAGTTAATGCACTCTCAGGCACACAGTGGGTAAGGGATGTGGAGACTTGGCAGCAAGCATTGGCTCAACAATGAAACCCTTCATTAGTACTATCTAATAATTTTTCATCTCTCAAAGGGCTCTATGCTCATTAGGACTTTTAGAATGCTTAGGCTTCCCGTGCCTTTCATGGTTGGGGAGTTGTGAGCAATTATTTGTGTTAGTTGCAAGAGTATGGATAAACCTGTCAAGCAAGCTAAAATGAATTGAGATACTCCTTTCATGCCCAGGAGACTTATTAATTAGAGCCCTAAGTTGATTTTTTTCAGAGAAAGGTGGTCGGGGACAGCCCCCTGCTAATGTCAGAAGAGTTGGTGAAAGGCATAATATAGTAAACAGTAGACAGACAGACTTTGGTTTTGGGGTAGATGCTCAAGCAGGTCCAGGGAGTCCCTCGAGTCCTGATCCACCTTGCCTGTCAGGTCTCTTCCGCATGACCTTGTCATGGGTGGGATCTCCCATGCTGGCTCCCGGCAGTCAAAGCTATTGTTTTCCCAGTAGTCATGTATGGATGTGACAGTTGGACCATAAAGAAGGCTGAGCACCAAAGAACTGATGCTTTTGAACTGTGGTGCTGGAGAAGACTCTTAAAGAGTCCCTTGGACTGCAAGGAGATCCAACCAGTCAATCCTAAAGGAAATCACTCCTGAATATTCATTGGAAGGACTGATGCTGAAGTTGAAACTCCAATACTTTGGCCACCTGATGCAAAGAGCCAATTCATTGGAAAAGACCTTGATGCTGGGAAAGACTGAAGGCAGGAGGAGAAGGGGACAACAGAGGATGAGATGGTTGGGTAGCATCACAGACTCAATGGACATGAGTTTGAGCAAGCTCCAGGAGATGGTGAAGGACAGTGAAGCCTGGCATGCAGCAGTCCATGGGGTCACAAAGAGTTGGACATGATGGAGCGACTGAACAATAGCAACAGTATTCCATTGCATGGATATCATCATTTGAGTCTTTTCCCATTTTTTCTAATTATGACTAAAGGTGTTATGAACGCTGCTTACAAGTCTCTGTGGATATAAATTTTCCTTTTTCTTGGTATGTTGTATGGTAGGTATATAAGTAGTTTTTAAGAGATTTCCAAACTATTTTCCAAAGTGGTTGTACCGTTTTGGATCCTCACCAATAGTGTATGAAAGTTCCAGTTGCTCGATATTCACCATCATATGGTTTGATCATATCTTTAAATTTTAGCTATTCTCATGAATACATAGCGATATCTCATTGTGATTTTAATTTGCATTCTGACTCTTGCTCATTGGAAGGGATGCTATGGCAAACCTAGACAGCATATTAAAATGCAGAGACATCATTTTGCCAACAGAGAACATATAGTCAAAGCTAGGGTTTTTCCAGTAGTTGTGTACAGATGTGAGTTGGACCATAAAGAAGGCTGAGCACCAAAGAGTTTATGGTTTTGAACTGTGGTGCTGAAGAAGATTCTTGAAAGTCCCTTGGACTGAAAGGAGATCAAATCAGTCAATCCTAAACGAAATCACTCCTGAATATTCATTGGAAGGACTGATGCTGAAGCTGAAACTCCAATACTTTGGTCACCTGATGTAAAGAACTGGCTCATCGGAAAAGACTCTAATGCTGGGAAAGATTGAAGCAGGAGGAGAAGGGGACGACAGAGGATGAGATGGTTGGATAGCATCACCGACTCAATGCACATGAATTTGAACAAATTCTGGGAGATAGTGGAGGACACAGGAGCCTGGTGTGCTGTAGTGCATGGTGTAGCAAAGAGTTGGACATGAGTTAGCACTGAACGACAGCATGACTAATGATGTTTAGAATCTTTTCGTGTGCTTACTTGCCATTTATATATTTTCTTAGGTGTAGTGTCTATTCATGGAGAAGGCAATGGCACCCCACTCCAGCACTCTTGCTTGGAAAATCCCATGGATGGAGGAGCCTGGTGGGCTGCAGTCCATGGGGTCGCTAGGAGTCAGACACGACTGAGCAACTTCACTTTCACTTTTCACTTTCATGCATTGGAGAAGGAAATGGCAGCCCACTCCAGTGTTCTTGCCTGGAGAATCCCAGGGATGGGGGAGCCTGGTGGCCTGCCGTCTATGGGGTCGCACAGAGTTGGACACGACTGAAGCGACTTAGCAGCAGCAGCAGTGTCTATTCAGGGTTTTTTGCCAGTGTTATTGGGATGTTTATCTTTTTATTGCTGAATTGTAAGAGCTTTTACATTTATCAGGTTTAAGTTCTTTGTCAATGTATATTTTCAATATATTTTCTTTCAGTATGTGCCTTGACTTTTCATTTTTTTTGTAACTGTCTTTTCAGAGTGGTGGTGATTTAGTCACTAAGTTGTGTCCAACTCTTGGAACTCCATGCACTGGAGCCGGCCGTGCTCCTCTGTCCGTGGAATTTTCCAGGCAAGAACACTGAAGTGGGTTGCCATTTCCTTCTCCAGGGGATCTTCCTGACCCAGGAATTGAACCCAGGTCTCCTGCATTGCAGGCAGATTCTTTACCAACTGAGCTACGAGGGAAGCCTGTGTTTTCAGAGTAGAAGTTTTAAATCTTCAACAAATCACTAATGTGTACAGTAACATGGAGAAATTTCAAAATAATTACATTGTGAAGAAGAAGCCAGTTTAAAAAAAATACATACAGGGAATTCCCTGGCAGTCCACTGGTTAGGACCTTTCACTGCCAAGGGTGCAGTTTCAATCGCTGGTTGGGAAACTGAGATCCTGCAAAGTCAGTGACACTGTCAAAAAAAAAAGTACATACAGTCCGGTTCCATGTATACAAAATTTTTCAAAAATAAAAACTAATCTAAAATAACAGCCAAGGAATTCCCTGGTGGTACAGTGGGTAAGAATCTGCCTGCCAATGCAGGGGGCACAGTTTCAATCTCTGGTTCGGGAAGATCCCACATGCCGCTGAGCAACGAAGCCCATGTGCCACAACTACTGAGCCCAGGGGCTGCGACTACTAAAGCCCGTGAGCCCAGAGCCTGTGCCCCGTAAGGAGAGAAGCCCCCACGGTGAGAAGCCTGCACCACAATGAAGAGTGGCCTCCACTTATGCAGCTGGACAAAGTCCTCACATAGCAACAAACATCCAGTGCAACCGAAAAGCATAAGAGAAATGATTAAAAAAATAAAACAGCTGACTAGGAGTTACAAAGGAGCACAGGGAAACCCTGGGAGTAATGAAGATGTTCATGGCCTGGATCGTGGCTTTCAAGGATGTACATTTATGTCAGAAGTTATCCAATTACGTACTTCAGTTACTTGCACTTTATTGTACATTGATAAACTGTAAAATAAAGTGCACACACATGAACTAGCATTTCTCGTTCACTTATTGTGTGCCAAACACTGACCAGATGCTGGGGATGCAAAGAGAAAGAGTGGACTGTCTTGAGCAGCTCAAGACTTGAAGTAGAGCCCTCCTTGTCACTTCCCCAAGGTTGGGCTGACGGGGTGTGTTCCAGACCCATCTCTGCTCCTTGATCCTGTTTTCACAGATTCCCTGTTAGGGTTCCCTTGCCGATTCCAGCTGTGCCCACCTCACCGGCCTCCACCCAACCTCTGATACCCACACCCCACTTTGACCGGCAGTCTTTCCTTCCCCCTACAGGAACCACTCACACCCACACACATCTTCTCCTGTCCTGTCTCTGGCCTTCCCTCATGCCTTTCCCCCTTTCTAGAATACTCTCTGTCCTCACCAATCTCCAGGGTGAATCCCACTCCTTCGAGGTTCAGCCCCCTCCTTCAGCCCTCATCTGGGCCGTCTTGCCTGGAGCCCCCATCGTGCATGATCCCCAACCTCCTGGAGCCTGTGTCTTGGTTCCCATCCAAGCCCTACCTGGGCACCAACCCACGACCATGCTCTGGCTCACTCCACTAAAACAGGAGGACCATATCGTCCTGAACAGATGTGCATGTACACGTGTGCATGTGAGAGCCCTGGTCACAGCCCCTGGTGTTGTTGCACACTTGCCAGAGCAGCTCTTACAAAATTAAGGAAGTTTTTGACAGTGACTATATTTTGGCTGCACCATGCAGCTTGTGGGATCTCAGTTCCCCCATCGGGGCTTGAACCCAGGCTCCTGGCATTGAGAGCGTGGGGTCCTAACCATGGGGCTGCCAGCAAATCCCCTTTCTTTTGTATCTTCATAACCTTTTTTATACTGCTTTTAGACTTATAGAAAAATTGCAAAAATAGTACAGTGAGATATAGTGACTTTTTTTTTTAACCAAGAAACACATCAAATCGACACACTCTTACGTTACAACATCAACAACTAATTCAACATCCAGGGAAAGAGATTCATTACTGAACTCAACACAACAGTTGGGAACAATCTGGAACAAATGGAATCATGGATCAGATTTGGTTGAGCCGAGAGCACTCAGCTTTGGACCGCAGTCCTGCCAAGCCTGAGAGTGGGCAGAGTGGAAACAGAACGGGTGGTCCTAGACTTGCAGGCCTAAGGCAGGATGCTAAGTGAAGTGGGAACTGTTGGAGGGTCTTGAGCAGTGGAGCCAGGTGACCCGCCTTACCTTCTCTAAAGATCTCTCTAGGGGCTGGAGAACAGGGGCTTGCAGGGGACATCAGTTGCCTTAGGACCCAGCAACAGAGGCTGGTGGCCTGTGGCTGGGGGAGGGGCAGCGGAGGTGGCAGTGCCAGGTGACTGGAGCCCCAGTCCCCATGCTGGTGGCCTTCGGGGATGGGAGCGGAAGCGTTGGGGTTACCTTGGCTTCTGGTCTGGAAGGGTGGAGTTGCTGAGCTAGCTGGGGACATGGAGAGCTGTTTGAGTCTGTTAGACATCTGGGCTGGGCAAAGGGGAGGGTCCCCACTGTGGTGAGGGATGCAGATGGCATTTAAAACCCCAAACTCCATGAGATGACCTGGGATGACTTGCCCTGGCCAGACCAGCTGCCTGGCCTTAGTTCCTCAGCCTAAAATTCTTCCCTGGAAGCCACCCTCCCCCCTAGCCCACCTTGGCGCCTGTGACCAGGGATTGGAACTCTGAAGGCACCACTGGGATTCAGCATCACAAACCTGTCATACGGACACTGCCAATACCCAGCAAACAGTGTGGTCGTCCCCTCCTCTTCCCACCAGGGAAAGAAACCACACCAGGCCTCCTGGCAGCCCAAGTGCCCCGAAAGGGCATCATTAGTTGCTCAGTCATGTCCAACTCTTTGTGACCCTGTGGACTGTAGCTTGCCAGGCTCCTCTGTCCATGGGATTTTCCAGGCAAGAATACTGGAGTGGGTTGTCTTTTCCTTTTTCAGGGGATCTTCCCAACCCAGGGATTGAACACCGGTCTCCTGTGTTGCAGGCAGATTCTTTACCGTCTGAGCCACCAGGGAAGGTGGAGTCAAAAGGGCTCTACCTGGAACCTGGAACAATGGCAGTAGGGGTGCAGGGTGGTAGGCGGCCAACAAACCTGGGAAGGAAGATGCGAGCATGTAGAGCAGAGGGGTATGGGGGTGTCTCACCTTCATCTGACCTGGGCCACTTTCCCCAGAGAAGTGATGCTGGGGGAGGGCGAGGGTGGTGGCAGAAGCTGACAGGTTCCCAGGCCAGTGCTGAAATGGTGTTACTGGGAACCAGGCATTCCCTGGCTCAAGCAACTGACAGTCAAACAGGTGGCTCAAGCTGCACTCATTTCTGCCCATGTGGAGCCAGGCCACCTGGAGACAGTGCAATCCCTTCATCCCTTTGCCTCACTAGGCTGTCCCATCCTGCCTGCACTCACCCACTCATAACAGTCATCCACACACCATCAGTAGTCACTGCACTGAGGTTTGGACCCAGGCAGCCTGGCACACACCCAACTTACATTCTCAGCACATTCGCCAGCCAGCTGGGCCTGGGCCTGGTGACAGAGTAGGCATGGGCCCTAACACCATCAGCCCTGACATGCTCACTAACGCTGGGTGCACAGGCCCTTAGGGTCAGGCCAGGAGCCTCAGGGCTGGGAGGAGGGTAGGCTTCCTGGAGAAGCAGGCATCTGAATTCAACCTTGACAAAATGTTGGGACTCACTCATGCAAGGACAGGGGGAACGTCAGGCCAAGGGAGAGCCAAGACAGGAGGCTGAAAGTGTCCGTCCGTGGAGTTACATCCTCAATTCCAGGTGATCATGGTTCCCAACCTACTCTATGTCACCCCTGAGCTGTGGGGACCGCCCCACCCCAATCCCCACTCCAGATCTTTTCTTGGGCCTCCCCAACATTCACTTTCTCTTGATTTCTTTTTTCCTCTCCTTCCAAAGCTTCCCTGGTGGCTCAGATGGTAAAGAATCTGCCTGCAATTCAGGAGACCCTGGTTTGATCCCTGGGTTGGGAAGATCCCCTGGAGAAGAGAATGGCAACCCATTCCGGAATTCTTGCCTGGAGAATTCCATGGACAGAGGGGCTAGGTGGGCTACAATCCACGGGGTCACAAAGACATGGGCATGACTGAGCGACTAACACTTTCACTTTTCACGACTTGCACTTATTTCTAATCTTTTGGTGTCATTCATACAAGGGCTTGGAGAAGGCAATGGCACCCCACTCCAGTACTCTTGCCTGGAGAATCCCAGGGATGGCGGAGCCTGGTGGGCTGCCGTCTATGGGGTCGCACAGAGTCAGACACGACTAAAGCGACTTAGCAGCAGCAGCAGCAGCATACAAGGGCTTCCCTGGTAGCTCAGCTGGTAAAGAATCTGCCTGCAATGCAGGAGAGACCAGTTCAATTCCCAGGCTGGGAAGATTTGCTAGAGAAGGGATCTGCTGGAGTAGGCTACCCTTGTGGCTCAGCTGGTAAAGAATCCACCTGCAACAACAAAAAAAATTATTTAAAAAAGACAAAAAAAAAAGAATCTGCCTGCAATTCGGGAGACCTGGGTTTGATCCCTATGTTGGGAAGATCCCCTAGAGAATGGGAATAGCTATCCACTCCAGTATTCTGGCCTGGAGAATTCCATGGACTGTAGAGTCCAGAGGGTTGCAAAGAGTTGGACACAACTGAGCGACTTTCACTTCACTTCATACATTTGTACCCAGGACACTGATTTTTCACAATGGCCTACTTGTGCCCCAGCTGCTCAGCTCCCCATTGCTTTCTTGGATCCTATTTCTTCCTTCTGGACTCAAGGTCCTTTTTTAAAAAATATTTATTTGGCTACATGAGGTCTGCCCTAGTTGTGGCATGCAAACTCTGAGTTGTGGCTTGTGGGATCTAGTTCCCTGACCAGGGATTGAACCCAGGACCCCTGCCTTGGGAGCATGGAGTCTTAGCCACTGAACCACCAAGTCCCAAGGTCCTTCTTCCTAAGGTTCTGGAAGTTCTCTCAGCAAGGATTTCTGAGTGGTAAATACTTCGAGCCTTTGTTTGAAATATCTTTATTTCACTGTCTGCTTTCACAGCCAGTTGAGCTGGTATGGCACTTTCAGTAGCCCTCACTTCTCAGCATCTGAAGATGTTGTCTGGATTCAGTTGTTGCTTTTCAGAAACTGCCTCTGTCCCACATTCTGCCTTCTTGGACCCTGAGTCCTCACAAGTTGCTTCTGGTTCCTCTGAGGAACCAGATTCCATTTGAGGAATCTCCAGATGGGAATCTCCCAAGGATGAAGCTCTTGGCATCCTACATTGCCCCAATTTCAGTCCTCAGAGCTGTCTGCCATTGAAGGAGGAGACAGGCAGAACAGGCTCCATCTTGAAAGCAGGACTCCTTCTTGGGCCGGACTGTGGACTTTGAGCTATATGCCCAGTATCTATGGAAATGACGTACTGTCACTCGAATGTATGTTCCTTGGTTCTTTGGTCACAACAAAGATTCGGAGTGACAGACATTAAAGCCCCCTCATCGTGTCACAGCTCTCAGGTCTCGAAAGGACCATGTTATAGCTCTTAGACATATCAGTGTTACAGCTCTATTTTATTTAGAAGATAGCAGGAAAATCCATCTCTGAGGTGTGAGGGCACGGAGATCCTAAGACGTGAAGAGAAGAACGCCCCAGGGCAACGAGTGAGCTCGAGTGCTACCTTTGTCTCCTCTTTTTATACATTTATCTCTCCCTGGGCCTGTCCTATGTAAATTGGGCCAGCCAGGAGTGTTGTTTGTTTTACCTGAGGTCCTCACTCCGGACCTTCTTTTGTTCTATTTTCAAGGGTTTTTCCCTTCCTTGTCTTTTAGCCACCGCCATTTTGGACTCCTTGTCCCTATTCTGCGTACCTAACAATACCAACTGGAAAACCAGACCCCCCCGGATGGAAGAGCCCCAGGGCTCGTACATCTGTGTAACCCAATAGAATCATAAATTTTATTATGCTTATTGGGGTATGACCACAGGCCTGTTGATAACTGTCCACTGTTAACTACCTAGGCTTAAGGCATATGAATCACGGGTTTAACTTTGATTGTATCTTTTCCTTTGTTCAGACTAGTTTCAGGGAATTTGGGGAAGTGGGTTTGGGCATGTACACTTTGGGTACATAAGGTTTTCACAAAAACTGGTCGGGCTCCTTGGCTAAGAGGAGACTCTGCCTTGGGCCCGTCGGTGTAATAAACTGCACTCCACTATCTGCATTGTCCTTCTGAGTGAGTTTGTTTCCCAGAACATGTGGCTACAATACCATTACCCTGCTCACAAAGTACCCCACCTCTCTGCCCCATGCGGTCCTTGGGCCTCTCTCCTTCTGTGTGACTCTCCCCTCTCCTGCTCCCCACCCCAGATTCTCTTCTTCCTCCTGACTCTCCACCTCCTGCCCAGCTTCAGCATCACCCATGCCTCCCACTGCCCACTGCCTCTGCCCTGGTCCAGCCACCAGCTCCCTGTACTGCACATCTACAACCCTTCCTGAGAGTTCTCTACATGATAATTTTACCCCTTCCAGTCCTTTCCCAGGCTGTGGCCTGATAGACGCTTCTAATGTGCAAATCTGATCCTGCCACCCACCTCGTTTTCTCCCAGAGTCGAGCTCCATCACCTGACTGAGGGGCCTTCCGTGATTGCCCGATCTCACTACCTGGTTCCATCTTCCCCACCTCAAACCAAGGACTCCTTCCAAGACTCCCACAGGAAGCAGTTGGGAAACAATTTTATCTACAAACAAACAGCATCAGATAAGCCAAAAGCAGCTACAATGGCACTTTGTCAAACACCACAGTCTATTGTGGGTAAATGTAAAACCCCTCTGGCTGGGTGAAATGCTGAACATTGTATTGTATTTTGGTTTCTTCTTTGAACCAGGAGGCATTTTTTTTTTTTTAACTCAACTCTATGTTTACATACAATAAAATTCATGTCTTTTAAGGATGTAGGTTGATGAACTCTGACAAATTACCTGTGTAACTACCACCACATTCAAGGTTTTTCAGAACTCTTAATTCTATTCCATTTCTCTGTATGTTTATCCTTATGACACCACACTTTCTTGCTTACTATTGCCTTGGAGTAAGTTCTGAAATCAGGAAGAGTGAATCCTCCAACTTTGTTCTTTTTCAGGATTGTTTTGGCTACTTTGAATCCCTTGCAATCACATGTGAATTTTAAAATCAGCTTGTTAATTTCTGCAAAGAAGCCCTATGGAATTCTGGTTGAGATTGTGTATTTGTGAAGAATTGATATTCTTTTTTAAATGTTTGGTGAAAGTTACCATCTAAATCATCTGGGCCTGGATTTTTCTGTGTGTGCAGGGTTTTTTTTTTTTTTTTTGACCACACCACGCAGGCAGCTTGTGGGATCTTAGTTCCCTGATCAGGATCAAACCTGGGACCTCAGCAGTGAAAGTGTGGAGTCCTACCCACTGGACTGCCAGGGAATTGGTTTTGATTATTAATTCAATCTCTACTTGTTATAGATCTATTCACATTGTTTATTTTGTCTTGGGGGTTTCCCAGGTGGCACTAATGGTAAAGAACCCACCTGCCAGTGCAGGAGAGACAGAGATTTGGGTTCAATCTCTGGGTCGGGAAGATCCCCGGAGGAGGATAGCAACCCAGTATTCTTGCCTGAAGAATCCCATGGACAGAGGAGCCTGGTGGGTCCATAGGCTCGCAGAGTTGGATGTAACTGAAGCAACTTAGCATGCGTGCACACATTTCTTCTTGAGTCAATTTTGGGAGTTTGTATCATCTAAAAATTTGTCCATTTCACCTAAGTTATCTAGTCTATTGACATAAATTACTTATAGTATTCCTTTATAATCTTTTTTTAATTTCTATAAAGTCATTAATACAGTCCCTTTTTCCACTTTTGATTCTATTAATTTGAATCTTCTTTTTCCTTAGTCAACCCAGCTAAAGGTTTTTCAAATTTACTGATATCTTCAAAGAACTAGATTTTGGTTTCGTTAATTTTTCTCTTTTGTTTTTCTATTTTCTATTTCATTAATTTTATGTTTTTCTATTTTCTATTTCATTAATTTCAAATAAAGTTAAAAATTTAAAATCTTTTTCTATTTTATTGAGAAATAGACTTAATTTTTTGTTTCAGATGTACAACATAACAATTATATACAGAGAGAGAGCAAAATGATCACCGAAATAGTTCAGTTATCATCCATTACCATTGTTATTCAGTCGCTAAGTCGTGTCTGACTCTGTGACCCCATGGACTTTGGCGCACCAGGTTCCTCTGTCCTCCACTGTCTCCTGGAATTTGCTCAAATTCAAGTCCATTGAGTTGGTGATACCATCCATCTCATTCTCTGCTGCTCCCTGCTCCTCCTGCCTTCAATCCTTCCCAGGATCAGGATCTTTTCCAATGAATTGACTCTCCACATCAAGTGACCAAAGTATTGGAGCTTCAGCTTCAGCATCAGTCCTTCTAATGAATATTCAGGGTTGATTTCCTTTAGGATTGTCTGGTTTGATCTCCTTTGCTGTCCAAGGGACTCTCAAACATCTCTTCCAGCCCCACAATTTGAAAGCATCAATTCTTTGCTGCTCAGCCTTCTTTAGGGCCCGACTCTCACATCTGTACATGACTACCGGAAAAACCACAGCTTTGACCATATGGACTTTTGTCCGCAAAGCAACGTCTCTGCTTTTCAACATGTTGTTTAGGTTTGTCGTCACTTCCCTTCCAAGGAGCAGGCGTCTTTTAATTTCATTGCTGGAGTCACTGTCCCCAGTGATTTTGGTGCCCAAGAAAATAACATCTGTCACTGCTTCCACTTTTACTCCTTCTATTTGCCACAAAATGATGGGACTGAATGCCATGATCTTTGTTTCTTTAATGTTGAGTTTCAAGGAAGCTTTTTCATTCTCTTCTTTCCCCCTCATCAAGAGGCACTTAGTTCCTCTTCACATTCTGTCTTTAAAGTGGTATCAGCTATTTGTAAAGACTGCTCAGACAATCAATTTACCTTCTTGCATTTATTTTTCATTGGGATTGCAAACCATTTTTGTCTTGAGACAAGAAGTTTCAAGATCCATTCTCTTACTGACTTTCAAATATGCCATACAGTATTATAAACTATAGTCACCATGCTCTACAGTATCTCCCCACAGCTTGTTAATTTTATAACTGGAAATTTGTACCTTTTGACCCCCTTCAATCAATTTTCCCACTCCCCACTCCCAATTCCCACTTTCATCTTTATTATTTCCTTCCTTCCACTTGCTGTAGGCTTAGTTTTCTCTTTTTCTGATGTCTTAAGATAGACATTGAAGTTATTGATATGAGATATTTCTTCTTCTTCTTCTCTTTTGAGTGAGTAAATTAACTTTTTTTTTTTGGCTATGCCACATGGCATGTTTGGAGAAGGCAATGGCAACCCACTCCAGCACTCTTGCCTGGAAAATCCCACGGACGGAGGAGCCTGGTGGGCTGCATTCCATGGGGTCGCTAAGAGTCGGGCACGACTGAGCGACTTTACTTTTACTTTTCACTTTCATGCTTTGGAGAAGGAAATGGCAACCCACTCCAGTGTTCTTGCCTGGAGAATCCCAGGGATGGGGGAGCCTGGTGGGCTGCAGTCCATGGGGTCGCACAGAGTCGGACACAACTGAAGCGACTTAGCAGCAGCAGCAGCATGGCATGTGGGATCTTTAGTTCCCCATCCACGGATCAAACCTATGCTTCCTGCAGTAGAAGCATGGAGTCTTAACCACTGAACCACCAGTGAAGTCCCTAAATGCTTTCTTTAATTATCAATTTTTAGACTTAATACAAAGCACAATTGAAATACTTTCTAAAATGACATTTGGGTAACTGCCACAAAAAACCCACCATTGTTTAATAGCATTTTTTTTTTCTGTTTCATGACTTAAATCTCATAAAATAAGTAGAAAAAACACAACTGATGGTTTTATCCTGTGGTAAGTCATCAAGAAACAAAGCATGGACCATTAGCAAGTAGCTCTTGGGATCTTGCAGTGAGCTAAATGAGAAATAGTTTCCTCTGAAGTCTTTGGATCTCTGTTAGTTAAAGTTTCTATTGTATTGTAGGGGAAGATACTACTGCTGGCAAAAGACAGTTAGATTTCCCTGGTGGTGCAGCAGATAGCAATCTGCCTGCCAATGCAGGGGACATGGGTTCGGTCCCTGATCTGGGAAAATCCTACATGTCTGTGGAGCAATTAAGCCCATGCAGCACAGCTACTGAAGCCGCGCTCTAGAGCCTGTGTTCCACTACAGGAGAAACCAGTTCAATGAGAAGTCCACACACCACGACAAAGGGTAGCCCCCGCTAGCTGCAACTAGAGAAAGCTCACGCACAGGAATGAAGGCCCCATGCAACCAAAACTAAATAAGTAAATACATTTTTAAAATTAAAAACAAAAAAATAATAAAATAAAATTAAAAAAAAGAAAAGAGAGAGACAGTTGGAGGGGAGACTTTCCAAAACCTACATGTATGCATAATATGTTCTTTTACATCAGCTGGTAAAGAATCCACCTGCAATGTGGTAGACCTGGGTTCCATCCCTGGGTGGGGAAGATCCCCTGGAGAAGGGAAAGGCTACCCACTCCAGTATTCTGGCATGGAGAATTCCATGGACTGTATAGTCCATGGGGTCGCAGAGAGTCAGATACAACTGAGCGACTTTCACTTTCACATTATATATGTTTTTATAATGAAAAAATATAATTACACATATACAATGAAATTATATGTATACACATATGTATACATACATATATGTATACACATATGTATACATACACATATATGTAAGTATAAATGTATATATACATATATACATAATTTCCAGTTTACAAAAGGAATTCACACATTGTGAAAACTTCAAACATCACATCTCAGAAATAAATATTATGTTGCACTTATAAATTTGCCAATATTTCACTATTTTTTGATAAATTCAGTTCAGTTCAGTCACTCAGTAGCGTCCGACTCTGCAACCCCATGAACCGCAGCATGCCAGGCCTCCCTGTCTATCACCAACTCCTGGAGTCCACCCAAACCCATGTCCATCAAGTTGATGATGTCATCCAACCATCTCATCCTCTGTCGTCCCCTTCTCCTCGTGCCCTCAATCTTTCCCAGCATCAGGGTCTTTTCCAATGAGTTAGCTCTTCGCATCAGGTGGCCAAAGTATTGGAGTTTCAGCCTCAACATCAGTCCTTCCAATGAACACCCAGGACTGATCTCCTTTAGGATGGACTGGTTGGATCTCCTTGCAGTCCAAGGGACTCTCAACAGTCTTCTCCAACACTACAGTTCAAAAGCATCAATTCTTCAGCACTCAGCTTTCTTTATAGTCCAACTCTCACATCCATACATGACCACTGGAAAAACCATAGCCTTGACTAGACGGACCTTTGTTGGCAAAGTAATGTCTCTGCTTTTGAATATACTGTCTAGGTTGGTCATAACTTTCCTTCCACGGTGTAAGCGTCTTTTAATTTCATTGCTGCAATCGCCATCTACAGTGATTCTGGAGCCCAGAAAAATAAAGTCAGCCACTTTTCCCACTGTTTCCCCATCTATCTGCCATGAAGTGATGGGACCGGATGCCATGATCTTAGTTTTCTGAATGTTGAGGTTTAAGCCAACTTTTTCACTCTCCTCTTTCACTTTCATCAAGAGGCTCTTTAGTTCTTCTAAAGACATCAATTTTCTACCGTCAACCTAGGAATATATAGGAGGACTCCCTGTAATCCTTGCATCCTAGAGGAAACCACTGACATTCAGTATACATTCCTTCATGCTGGAGAGTATGTCTGTGCACGTTTAAGGTTAGTGGAGTTATCACCACAATGATATAACGTGGATAATTTTGCAACCTGCTTTTTAATCACCTTGTAGAACAAAGCAATATTCATTGCAAGGACCGTAGCTGATGTTGAAGCTCCAATACTTCGGCCACCTGATGCAAAGAGCCAACTCATTGGAAAAGACCCTAATACTGGGAAAGTTTGAAGGCAAAAAGAAAAGGGGGTGGCAGAGAATGAGATGGTTAGGCAGCATCACCCACTCAATGGATATGAATTTGAGCAAACTCTGGGAGATAGTGGAGAACAGAGAAGCCTGGTGGGATACAGTCCTTGGGGTCGCAAAGAGTCAGACACGACTTCGCCACTGAACAAGAGCAAAGCAAATCCTAGCACTGGTTGTGCCGTTTCCCTTCGCTGGAGCCTCAGTTTCCTTACTTGTAAAAGTCAAACTAGTGATTCCGTTCCAGTTATTAATTTATTGACTCTCAGCTACAAATTTATCATGTTTGCCTTCTCTGTGAATATGAATCCAGGCCCTTTACATTTTTTTTCCTTTGCCAGATGGCAGAGTGTTAAATTTTGCCAGTAGAGGGCGCTAACAGACACTGCTTGAGGAAAAGGTTTTACTTCCGGGTTTTGATGAGCCTCTCGGCGGACTTCCGCAGGGGGCCCAGCCTCCCCAGCTCAGCTTCCTGAGGCAGCTTTTACAGCACTGGGTCTCTGCAGTGCAGGTGGCCAGCAGCCCTTAGCCCGCAACCTGGGAGGAGTGGAACGCCTCTAGGGAGACTCTTCATGAACAGTTTTTCCCAGCATCGTAGGGGGTGGTTTTCCAGCAAGTTTCACGGGGCGTGCACAGCATTTGAGTAACTTCTCTACCATCCAATGAGCCCCAGCCATTCCCTCTCCAACAGGTCTGGATCTCAGCCCAGCCCTGGGGATGGGAGCTGCTACTTATATTTGCTATTCCTGTGCCCTTTAGAGTTCTCTTTACTTCTTACTAGTCAGTTCCTGGTTATCCCAACCCCCTGTAAATAATTTTTATATTAGACTTTAATATAAGTCTTACACGGGCTTCCCTTGTGGCTCAGGTGGTAAAGAATCAGCCTGCAATGTGTGAGACCTGGGTTTGATCCCTGGGTTGGGACGATCCCCTGGAGAAGGGACAGTCTACTCCAGTATTCTGGCCTGGAGAATTCCATGGATTGTATAGTCCATGGGGTCACAGAGTATAAATAATATACATTTATAAAAATATAAATATAATATATTTATTTAAAATAAATATATTTATAAAATATAAGTAATTCTTATATTAGACTTTAATATGTATAATATAAACAGTTAATAATTCTTTATATTAGACTTTTCCTGTTCAAATCACTTTGTGGTTTTTCTCTGGCACAGATCCCCTACACTGTTATAAAGATCAAATTGCAGGCAGATTCTTTACCAGCTGAGCCACCAGGGAAGCCCCAAAATATTGGAGTGGGTAGCCTATCCCTTCTCCAGCAGATCTTCCCAACCTAAGAGTTGAACTGGGGTCTCCTGCATTGCAAGCAGATTCTTAACCAGCTGAGCTACCAGGGAAGCCCAAATAATTCTTATATTAGACTTTAAGGCTAATGTAAACAGTTAGTGATTCTTTATATTAGACTTTCCCTATTAAAATCACTTTCTTTTCCCCCTCTGACTGGCACAGATCCCGTACATTGTTACAAAGATCAGACGAGATCCTGCAGGGAGAGCTCCTAGTTCAGTGCCTGTGGGGCAGTGAGCACTCAGAAAACAGTTGTAATATCTCCACCACAATCATCATTTCTCCTTGTCAGTACCTGTAGAGCAGCCTCTTTCTTAGCAACTATTGTTCTGCTTCTATAGTATGGATGGAGTTGTGAATCGCACTATTCCTGATGGAATTTGCATTATTCCAGTTTTCCATGACTACAAACAGCCCTGTGATTGCTGCACAGAAGAGCTATCTTTTATTGAGCTGCAGTAGTTACACATATTAACTCAGGAATCCTCACAACATGCCTAGTGTATTAGCTCCCATGGCTGCTGTAACGAATTGCCACAATCTTCGTGGCTTAAAACAACACATATTTATTATCTTACAGTCTGGATGTCAGAAATCTAAAATGAAGGTGTGGGTAGGGCTGTGTCCTTCTGAAAGCTGCACAAGAGAATCTGTTTCCTTGTCTTTTTCAGCTTCTAGAGGCCACCTGCCTTCCTTGGCTCATGACCTCTTCCTCCCATCCCTTCACCTTCTTGATCCAACTACTCACTGTGATCCTCCTGCCTCCCTCTTACAAGAACCCTTGTAACTGCATCAGGCTGGCCCAGATAATCCAGTATACTCTCGCCATCGCAAGGCCCTTAACTTAATCAAAACAGTAAAGTCCCTTTGATTGTATAAGGGAACATATTCATAGGTTCCAGGGATCAGGATGTGGATATCTTTGAGTGGGCATTATTCAGCCTCCCACACCTATGAACTTGAAACTACTATTCCACTCATTTGACAGGTGAGAAAACCGAGGAACAAGGAGAGTAATTAACTTGCCCAAAGTCACACAGCTCATAAGCAGCAGAGTTAGGATACAGGCAATCTGGCTTGATAATCCAAGCTCTAAGGATTACATAGCGTTGTTATAAATCTTCGCATACCTGTATAAGCACTTGTGTAGAATATATTTCTAGAAGTGGAGTGACTGGGCAAATTGTTTAACAGTTATTTCCAATTCTTCCTTCATGACAGCTGTGCCAATTATTTCCCACCAGCAGTGCCTGAAATCCTGAACTGTTACCCCAACTCTTGATGCTCTAGGGTCAGAATGTTACTTGAACACACAAAATCAAAAGATTTTTACTGCTTCTTATCAACTTAGGGACTGAAAAGTGTTTCTCTTCATGAGAGGAGAGGAACAGTTCCTTAGATAATAGTAACCAAAAAATTACAGTTGGAATAAAGAAGCATCGATTTCCTGGAGAAAAGAAAATCATTTCGTTACCTTAACATACTGTAAGACCGCAAACATTGTCCTAACACTGATCATGAAGACCAGCTTCCTGTCTTCACCAAGACTTGAACGTTCTACCTTGTCAGAAGCACTGCTTCTGAGAGTTTTATTTTCCACCTAAATGGGCTGTTTTCATCTCCCATGTCATCTCCTGAAGATCTCTGGGTAATAAATCACTTCCTTCACTGAGCCTTTTCAATCACTCCCTTTTGGGGGGCGGGGTCACACTGGTGGCATGGAGGATCTTAGTTACCTGGAGGATGGAACCTGTGGCTCCTGAAGTTGAAACACGGAATTTTAACCCCTTGACCACCAGGGAAGTCCAATCACCCTTCTTTATCTTGCAACCATGCCACATGTGTTATTTATAGCTTGCTTTTCAAGGTTTTCCATTTTCCTTCCCAGTGTATGAGACCAAATACTTCACTAACCCCAAAGGCAAACACTTAATATAGTTACTTTTAGAGTCTTCATTTTACAGATGAGGAAAAGGAGTGAAGTGACAGGTTCAAGTTCCCACAGAAATGGGATTCAAACAGGCATCTGCCTAAAGATGCTCCTGATCCTACTGTGTCTCCTCGGGAGCAAATGGCCTCCTGGTGTGCCCTTGAACCCCAGGCCTGCCTGCCCTGGGACTTCCCTGGGTCTTGGCCAAGCTTGCAGGGCTGCTTGCACTCGTCCTGGCAGGTGACGAAGGCAGCCAGCAACACTCAGGCCCTGCTACTTCCTACTGCGTGAGCCTTCAGAGCCTCAGTTTCCTCATCTGTAAGATGGGAACAACACTGGTCCCCCTCATAGGCCAGTAATGAGGAGCTGGTATTATCCCCATTTTGTAATCGATGAAATGGAGGGTCACACTGTGAGGTCAGGCTGTTCCCTTCCTAGGCTGCTAGCCTCTGTGTGCCAAGCTCAGCTGGAGAAGCAGAGTTACAGAATCTGGGAGGCCAATCCTTTATCTAGCTCTTCTTTTGTAACTCTTCCTGGTGTCCCCTGTCCATCCTGTTGTATCTCCTCGCTGTTCTTCTGTGCACTGGGACTTTCAGATGCCCCCCACCCCTGCCCCAGCTCAGGGGCCCTGCCCTTCCTGCTCTGGTTTCCTCTCTAGGTGAGGCCCCATGCATGGCACAGGACTGATGTTTGGCAGGTGCTAAGAGAATGTGCCACTAACTAAACAACACCGCCGGGCCCCTGTGTTGTTAAACCCTCCTCTCCAACTGTGATCTCTACCCCAAAGCATCACTCCAGCCCAGCCTGCCACACTCCATCATCCCACAAACACAGTTCAGACTTAAGTGGGGCAAAGTTCCAGACCCTGTATTCTGGTATTCAAGCCCCCTACTTTCTCCATTTTCATGACAAGATGCTCCCCACCCCCAACACTAACAAGTCCATATTCACAATGTTGTCCCCATCTTCCCAGGGAAGTCAGAAGAATCTCTAGTTAATATTTCTATTCTGCCCCAAGCGGCCAGCACTGTCTGATCGTCCCTCTGAGTGCCCTGCACAAGTAGTTGGATGAGAAAAGGGACAAGTCTCTGCTGAGCAGTGGCTCTGTGTCAGGTAAGGCACCCCAGTTTATAGATGGGGGAACTGAGGCTCCCAGATAATGTGAGTTCCCACAGGCAGTGATGGGGGCTGGGCCAGGATTTGAACCCAGGAAATGGCGATCCACTCCAGTACTCTTGCCTGGAGAATTCCACAGACAGTGGAAGTCGGTGGGCTACAGTCCATGGGTTCATAAAGAGTCATACACGACTAAGTGACTAATTTTGATCAGGTTTTTTTTGTTTTTTTTTTTAATCTACTGACTTTAAGGGGTGTGTCCCTGGTGGCTCAGAGGGTAAAGAACCTGTCCGCAATGCAGGAGACCTGGGTTCAATCCCTGGGTTGGGAAGATCCCCTGGAGAAGAGATGGCAACCCACTCCAGTATTCTTGCCTGGAGAATTCCATGGACAGGCAGGCTGTAGTCCACGGGGTTGAAAAGAGTCGGACACGGCTTACCATCTGAGCAACACCTACTGACTCTGGCATCCCTTCCCCTTGAATCTGCTCCCAAGGGCATCCCAACCAGACATTTCATAATCACTCTCAGAACTCTCGTCCAGGCTCCATAGGGTGTGGCTGCGGGTCTGTCCCCAACCTTGAGTCCCCTGAGACCTTACCTTTGGAGGAGCCCCTTGCCAGCCCAGTCACTCCTGGACACTGGACTCTGTCCAGCTAAGGGGCCAGGTTTCCATCAGTGTGAAAGGCATTTGAGCTGCTGACAGACCCTCTCCGCACAGACACTGGGGGACCTGGAGGCGATGCTGGCCCTAGAGACAGAGAGCCAAGTCTGCTGGGCTCAAGGGAGGAGGGGGCCCTCTTGACCTCTTGGCTTCTTCTGGACGTGCTGGGTTGTCCCTCCTCTGCCCTTCTCCTTTCCTAGGTTCACTGCCTTTTCCCTCCCCAGGCTCCCTCCCTTGTCCCAGGGTTCCTAGACCTTCCCAGGACCTTTGTTTCACTCTGCTCCCCAAACACGCTCCTTTTCAGAGGTTCTGCTTCCTTATGCCTCTCTCCCCTGGTCACTCCATCATTCCACCAACACGATGCCTCACTGGATCCTCGAGGTGCCCACCGGCAGGTGGGTGCAAGAGTCTGGCTTGGGGACAGTCGCCCTCCCCAAGTTTTTTCCCACTGAACACTGCATCCTTTCATATCTTTCTATCGACTTCCTCTTCCATCTCTCTCTCTGCTTCCTTGCCTCGGTTTCCCTATCCTCTGTTTCTTCTCAAGGTCTCATCCTTATATAACGCTGGGAGGTGGACTCTATTACCATCCACATGTTAGACATAAGGACACAGAGGGGCTGAGAGTTTAGGGGACCTGACAGAGGGGCAGACCTGGTAACTGGCTGGGCCCGAGCAGTTGCGCCAAAGGTTGGTCTCCCAGTCACCCTCCGACTCCTACTCCGCCCGCCGACCACGCCCACCGACCAAAACCACGCCCATCCGGTTATGCCCCGCCCTCGCCCCGCCCCGCCCCGGCTCGGGCTGCCGGAGGACCAGGAGCTCAGGCGCCCGAGGCCGCCGCGGCGGCGGGGACGATGTGGTTCTTTGCCCGGGACCCGGTCCGGGATTTCCCGTTCGAGCTCAGCCCGGAACCCCCCGAGGGCAGCCCGCCGGGACCCTGGGTCCTGCACCGCGGCCGCAAGAAGGTGAGAGCGGCCCCGCTCTGCAGGCCGCGGCCGACCTCGGTCTCGCCTAACTAGCGCCGCCGGCTCCGCCGCGTCGCGCCCGCCTGACGTGGCTGCGGAGCCTCTAGGACTACGGGCCGAGGGAGGGGGACGGGCAGTGTCGACGTGGCGGGCGGAAGGACCGAGGGACCCACAGGCGGACCCAACCAGGGTTACGTGGGCCGGGTTCAATCTCCGAGGGGACTTGGGGAGAGACCCGGCCGGCGGCCCTTCTCTTCCGGCACTGAACCAACTCCGGGGACTTATCTCGGAGGTGGAGTGGTCAGCAACCTGAGGCCACAACCTGAGGCCCCCTGCCCTCCCCCAGGCCACAGGGAGCCCGGTGTCCATCTTCGTGTATGACGTGAAGCCCGGTGCCGAAGAGCAGACCCAGGTGGCCAAAGCTGCCTTCAAGCGCCTCAAAACTCTCCGGCACCCCAATATCCTTGCCTACATCGATGGGCTGGAGGTACCTACCAGCTGCTCAGTCTACCCCACCTCTGTCCCTCACTTTCTTCCAGTCCTGTCTTCTGTCTTCCTGTGGATTTCCAGCCCTTCTGCGCCAGCGCCCCACCCCCCCAGATTTGACTTCCCCTTCTTTGCTCCTATCCCCATGTCTCTCATCGCTTCTTGCTCTCCCCCATCCCTCCCTGATACCCCGTGTTCCCTTCTTCAGACAGACAAATGCCTCCACGTAGTGACAGAGGCTGTGACCCCGCTGGGAGTATACCTCAAGGCGCGAGCGGAGGCCGGTGGCCTGAAGGAGCTGGAGCTCTCCTGGGGGCTACACCAGATTGTGGTGAGGTGGGGGGGGCAGTGGGGATGAGAGCAGGGGTGGAGGGGCTGCAGCTACTGGGCTGTGATGGGTCCTTCTGCCCCTAGAAAGCCCTCAGCTTCCTGGTCAACGACTGCAGCCTCATCCACAACAATGTCTGCATGGCCGCTGTGTTCGTGGACCGCGCTGGCGAGTGGAAGCTTGGGGGCCTGGACTACATGTATTCAGCCCAGGGCAATGGTGGGGGACCTCCCCGCAAGGGGATCCCTGAGCTTGAGCAGTATGATCCCCCGGAGTTGGCTGATGGTAGCGGCAGAGCGGTCAGAGAGAAATGGTGGGTGACTAGGGGGAGTATGTCCCATCCTGCCCTATTCTGGAAGCCTCCTGTAGTCTCAGGACCCCTAGACTAGCTGGCACTCCCTCCATCCCCTGCTGCTTGGCTGGGGAGGGAACCAGGGTCCTCAGGGTGGAGCCCACTCCTCGCTCCCAGGATCCTCAGGGAGGAAGGGCAGGAGAAACACAGGCTTTGGGGTTAGGTGGTTCTGAATTTGAATGTTATGTCACCTGGGATGGATGTCCTTGTTTCTCTGAGCCTCAGTTTCCTGATCTGTCCATTGGGGCTAATGAAACCTGCTTCTTGAGGCTGATGGGATGATCAGCTAAGGAACACAGCCCAGGGTTTGCCATGCAGTGACTGCCTGGTGCCCAGGGTAGGTTGGAGGCCTATGCAGGCAGGTGGCAGAGTCTTGAGCAGCTCTGGTCACTGTCTCAGGTCAGCTGACATGTGGCGTTTGGGCTGCCTCATCTGGGAAGTCTTCAATGGGCCCCTACCTCGAGCGGCAGCCCTGCGAAACCCTGGGAAGGTGAGTGTCCGACTCCACCTGCACCCCAGCCCCTCTCCCCCAGCCCACCAGCCGCTGCCCTGACCCTGACACTTCTCCCGCAGATCCCCAAATCACTGGTGCCCCATTACTGCGAACTGGTCGGAGCCAACCCCAAGGTGCGTCCCAACCCAGCCCGCTTCCTGCAGAACTGCCGGGCGCCTGGTGGCTTCATGAACAACCGCTTCGTGGAGACCAACCTCTTCCTGGAAGAGATTCAGGTGAGCCCCTTGCACCACCCTGGGCTCTGGCCCTACATTCCTCACCTCTGTGCGCAGATGATGGAGCTAGGCTCTTTGAGTTCATACCCTGGCTCCAACTATTGCTTATTTAAAATATTGATCTATCTGTTTGGCTGGGCCAGGTCTCAGTTGTATCTTGCAGGATCTTCCATCTTCATTGTGGCATGCCAGATCTTTAGTTGTGGCATGTGGGATATCGTTCCTTGACCAGGGATCAAACTCTGGCCCCCTGCATTGGGAGCTCAGAGTCTTAGGCACTGGACCATCAGGAAAGTCCCTCTAGTTATTATTTATGTGCGACTTTCCTCGGCTGAAGTTCAGTCCTATTAATAGTACCTGCTTCAGAGGAGCCGGATGAGGAGTCAGTGAGTCTGAAGTGCACAGTACAGTGTCTGGCACATAGTGGGTGCTTCGTGAGTGCGCCTGGCACTCTGTTAACTGCACACATACATTCCAGCCCTGGCCCTGATGTTGGCTGCAGGGTGGGGAGGAAGAGTCAGACCCAGACCCCTGCCCTCGAGGCTCTAGCATGGGGTGAATGATCCAGGTGTCCACCCTTGGGGACTCTCACTGGGGAAAAGGGACAGAAAACACGTAAATGAGGAAACGTGCTTCCCGGTTGCAGATAAGTGCCGGAAGGAAAAGAGTGAGGGTGGTGCCTGGGGAAGAGTTCTCAAGGGTGACGTCTGAGCTGTGACCTGAAGGGTGTGAAGGTGGGAGTCATGGGGATGGTAACTGGGGAAGAAAGTTCCAGGCAGAGGGAACCTCTTTGCGAGGAGGGAGCCCGCAGCTTAACCTCACTGAACCTCAGTTTCCTTATCTGTGTGGTGAGGATAATGGCGGTGTCTGCTGACCCACAGGGTTGTTGTAGGGGATGCAGAAGGGAGGCTCTGTCCCCTGCCCTGGCCTTGTGTGGGGCACAGAGAGGTGATGAGAGTGGAATGGGAGGAGTGACAGGGCTTTCATGGCCCTCCTTGGTCAGTGGAGTCTTGACTCAGATGGGGCTAGGGGGCCGTCAGAAGATGGGAACCTGCACCGAAGGAGAAGGTGCTGGAGAAGTTGAGCCTTGCGGCCCCCGGGCAGTATGGGCAGCAGGAGCTCTGTTACATGGCGTTCTCACATGGCTGGCTCCGCCGGGCTGCCCTTCTCCTTAATGTGCGCCCCATAGGAAACAAGCTGTTTCTGGAGGGTCCCGAGGAGAATGTGGGAGGGCCGCGCCTGGAGGCCTCCCTTCCCATCGGAGAGCAGAGCGATGGAGGAGCCCAGCTGTGACTGTCAGGGGGCAGCCTTGGATGCGGCTTGGCCTCTCTCTGGGACTGTGCTTCCCCAAACCCTGTGTCAGAGCACTAAGCCTGCCTGCCACGTCAGACTGAGCTGCTACAGCCCAATCAGGTCCTCCCCAACCCGGGTTAGAGGTCACTTCTGGGTCAGGCAGCGGCTGTGGCCATGAGGGTACAACCAAGAGAGCACAGGGACTATGGAAGCGTACTGGACGGGGCTGTAACACCTGTCCGGACTCTCTTGCCTGGTGACCTTGAACCTCAAGCCTCTTCCTTTGTAAATGGGGGAATGAGAGCACTTCTTCACAGGGCGCAACACAGCAGAAGTGCCACACCACTGGGCCACGCCCTTTCTTTTTATTTATTTCTCTGTTTATTTGGCTGTGTCCAGTCTTAGTTGCGATATACAGGATCTTCATTGCATCATGCAGGATCTTTGGTTGAGGAGCACAGACTCTCTAGTTGTGCGTGAGCTCAGTTGCTTCACAGCATGTGGGATCTTAGTTTCCCAACCAGGAATCAAACCTGCATCCCCTGCATTACAAGGTGGATTCTTAACCAGCAGACCACCAGAGAAGTCCCCACACCCTTCCTTGACTGCTGCTTAGCTGTGTGACTTTGGATAAGCTCCTTGCCCTTTCTGTGCCTCAGCTTCCTTGGATTATTTCATCTGTGTAACGGTTTAAGAATATAATCCTGCCTGGCCATGTGGTCTATGCTCAGGAAGTGTGAGTTGTGGATAGGACAGCCTCGGGGAGGTTAGAAGGATGGAGGGAGACCATTGAGCTGACGGTGTGGCCTGTCTCGGCTCAGTGAGAGGACCAGATCCAGGGGTAAATGCACCTCGTCCCCGCCTTCTGACAGCCTGCCACGCCTCGACCGCAGAGCTGCCGGTGAGCCCAAGCCAACAGGGCCAGGTGGCGGGGTAAGCCCTTATCCCCTGCTTCCTTGTACCGTGTGCTTAATGGTGCTCCTGGGTTAGCGGTCTCTTCTGTGGTCCTGAGGAGCTAAGGCGATACTGATAAAGGGCTTGACCCCCTAGTGGCCGCTTTCATAGCGGCAGGTCAGGTGGCAGTGCCACTGACTGGCTGGGCGCCCCCAGTGTGCCAGGCGCTGCGCTAGCAGCGTTAGTGCGCCTTCTCTGGTTGGATCCTCAGAAGAGTGATGAGGCGGTACAGGTGTTACCCCATTTCACTCGTGGAGGAACTTGCCTAAGGTCACGTTTGGCTGCTCAGTCTCACACTCGCTAGTGAAACTGTCGGTCACTCAGTCCTGTCCCATGGACTGTGGCCCACCGGGCTCCTCCGTCCATGGGACTTTCCAGGCAGGAATACTGGAGCAGATTGCCATTTCTTTCTCCAGGGGACCTTCCCAACCCAGGGATCGAACCCACGTCTCCTGCATTGGCAGGAGGATTCCTTACCACTTAAAGCCCCCTAAAGTCACATGGCTAATAAGTGGGAGAGTTGGGCTTTGAACCCAGGCAGTCTGGCTCCGCAAGCTTGTTTTCCTTCGGGTTGGAGGTGACCCCATGTCCTGGCCCTTGGCTGAAGGGACCGCGACCAGGCTAATTTCTTGTTCCCTGCCTCCTGCCCACTCTCCCCCAGATCAAAGAGCCAGCTGAGAAGCAAAAGTTCTTCCAAGAGCTGAGCAAAAGCCTGGACTCGTTCCCTGAGGATTTCTGCCGGCACAAGGTGCTGCCCCAGCTGCTGACTGCCTTCGAGTTTGGCAGTGCGGGGGCCGTGGTCCTCACACCCCTATTCAAGGTGAGTGGGGCCTGGAGCCTCAGTACCTGTGGGGCCCAGAGACTGGCTGAGTGGCCTGAAGGGCAGAAGAGAGGGCCGTGGGTGGGGCCAGCCTTGCCAGCGTCCTGGGAGGGGAGCCTGGTCAGGGGGCCCCAAGCCCACTTGAGGAGCTCTGACATCCAGCGGTTCAGCAGGCCATGGCCATGTGACCAGCTGTCAGGGAGACATGGGGACCTCCTGTCCTTGGTGAAGGGAAAATCTGTGCCTCCAAAATTCTTTTTCCAAAGACCCCTTGCTTCACAGCCTACAGCCCTTCCTCCATTTCCTCAGGACAGTCTCCCCGGTCTGACCCGGACACTCTGGTGCCCAGGGGTCAGCTGCTCACCGCCTCGCTTTCCTTCCTCCCTCCTGACTGTTCAGCACTTAGCTGTCTTGGCTTCTTGGGGCTGGATCCTCTCTCCCTCCTCAGATCCCAGCCTGCCAGTAGCTGGACACCTACCATTCCCTGCTCAGTGGGAGAACCCCTTCCCCAAAGGAACTTGGTGTGGGGGGAGGTGGGGAGGACAGCAAGTACATCCTGTATACATCCTGTGTAGCTGGGAACCCCCAGAACTTACAGGCAGAATCCTGTGTGCACATGGGATCTAGTGCCTGATTACAGGGAAAGGCCCAGAGCTTCTTCGAGCCTCCTAAGAGAGGCCTGACTTAGAAAGGGCAAGGGTAGGGCTAACTTGACATGGAGTCTGGGCAGAGGGGCTGCTGAGGAAATGCCCGCCTCATCCCACCACGATCACCCTGTTCCCACCCCGAGAAATCAGCAGGGAGCCTGAGGAAGTTCACTGAGCCCAGGGACATCATCCCACTCGTGTGGACGTGGCTGAGCCCCTCTTCCTGCTCCTTCTCAGGTGGGTAAGTTCCTCAACGCCGAGGAGTATCAGCAGAAGATCATCCCTGTCGTGGTCAAAATGTTCTCCTCGACTGACCGGGCCATGCGCATTCGCCTCCTGCAGCAGGTAGGGGCCGTGGGGAGAGCCTGCCCGCTTCTACTCCACCCAGACCTCACCCTTGCTGCAGGGTAGGCCCCTGTCTCACCTCTAGCCCCAGGCAGATAACTTGAGCCGTTGCTTTGGCTGCATGGGGGCCCCAGAAACCCCTCCTCGAAACATACACACAGGTGAGGGACCAGTGAGGCTGTGCTCTCAGGAAGTCAAGATAATCACTGGGCTCATTGGAGGCTTAGGGAACGCCCCCACCCAGGCTGCATGGCTCAAATGCTTCTCCCTGTGCTGCCCAGTCTCCCGGGTTGAGCCTGTTGTTCTGTTGTTCAGTCGCTAAGTCACATCCAACTCTGACCCCATGGACTGCAGCATGCCAGACTTCTCTGTCTTTCACTATCTCACAGAGTTTTCTCAAACTCATGTCCATTGAGTCAGTGATGCCATTCAACCACCTCATCCTCTGCCACCCACTTTTCCTCCTGCCCTCAATCTTTCCCAGCATCGGGGTCTTTTCCAAAGAGTCGGTGCTTCACATTAGGTGGCCAAAGTATTGGAGCTTCAGGATCAGTCCTTCCAATGACTATTCAGGGTTGATTTCCTCTTGAGGGGGGATAGCGTCTCTCTTGCCAACCCCCAGGCAGTTGGGAGCATCAGACAGGGTTGATGGGATCGGGGATGGGGGGCCGCTGCGTTAGGTATCCAGGTATCAGTCCTTCTCCAACTCCAAACACTCCAGCCTCCTCCCAGCACTCCTCTAGGCAGGGGTTATACCCTTTTTATAGAAAAGGTTGGGAGGCTCCGAGAGGGGGTGTGACCACTCCAGCTCTCCAGCACCCAGTCCCTGGTTCTTCTCAGCCCCCTCCCTCGCCCCCAGCACCCTCTTCATTCCATGTGGCCCTGAGGCCAGAGGCACGGTGCAGGGCTCAGGAGACTCCCTGGCCAGCCAGTGTCTGCTGGGTAGAGAAACCATGCCAAGGGTGGCCCCCTGGCTCTGGTGAGGGGTGGAAGGCCTCACCGTGTTCTCATGCCCCAACCCGGGCCGCAGATGGAGCAGTTCATCCAGTACCTTGATGAGCCAACAGTCAACACCCAGATCTTTCCCCACGTTGTGCACGGTTTCCTGGACACCAACCCTGCCATCCGGGAGCAGACAGTCAAGGTGGGTGTGGCCAGGCCCAAAGGGGCCACCCCTGGTTTTCTAAGGCTCAGAGGCGGCTCATCAGAGGACACAGAGGCCTTGGTTTTGGTCTGTGGCTCAAACAGGGTATGGGAGGGGCAGACAGGCACTGTTCTGCATGTGGGTCCTGGCTGTGGGTATAGCACTGCAGGTGGTCGGGGGAAGGGTGGGTATGGCTAATAGTCCTGAGTGCAACAGACATTCATGAGACTGGAGTGCAGATGGGGTTCCCCTTCCAAAGCCTTCTGGGTAAGGCCCAGGAGCAGGTTGGAGGTCTCTGGCGGGTCTCCTCAGCACCCAGGGTCACTGGTGCCCTCCCAGGAGGCCCCTCCCATGTGTGGTACCCTGCCCACTCCGGCCCACACTCTCCGGTCTCCCGCCCTGCAGTCCATGCTGCTTCTGGCCCCAAAGCTGAATGAGACCAACCTCAATGTGGAGCTGATGAAGCACTTCGCGCGGCTGCAGGCCAAGGACGAGCAGGGCCCCATCCGTTGCAACACCACCGTGTGCCTGGGCAAGATTGGCTCCTACCTCAGTGCCAGTGTGAGTGCCCCGCACACGTGGCAGGAGTTCTGTCAGCGTCACAGCCACATCCCCCAGGGTCAGGTCCCCTTGTGTGGGGGCTGTCACCCCACACATACACACACACACAGACCCAGGCCCTGGGTGCTCCAGTCCCCATGTCTGAGGGACAGAGTAAGTTGTGCCAGGTCACACAGCCAGTAGGTGGTGGCTGCTGGAACCGAACCTAGGTCTGCCTGCCCCCTCAGGGTCTGTGAACGCAGACACTGCAGCCCCCGGGCACTTAGCAGGAATGATTGAATGGGTCAGCAGGGCAGGCAGGCAGGGAGGCGTGGCCCGGCCCCAGGGCAGCTTCTGCTCTGGCCCCTGTCACTCTGAGCCGTGGGCCGGTGATCTGGAAGGACAAGGCAAGATCCAGAGTTGTCGTTAGTGATTAACTCACACCTGTTAGACTCTGGAGGCCCTGTGGTTGGCCTCTGTTGTGGCAGTTCTGGACCCCAGGACGGACCCTATACCCAGGAGCCCTCTTCCTGCCCCAGACCAGACACAGGGTCCTCACCTCCGCCTTTAGCCGGGCCACAAAGGACCCATTTGCACCATCCCGGGTCGCGGGCGTTTTGGGTTTTGCCGCTACCCACAACCTCTACTCGATGAACGACTGCGCCCACAAGATCCTGCCTGTGCTCTGCGGCCTCACTGTGGATCCTGAGAAATCCGTGCGAGACCAGGTGAGGCGTTACTGGGGCTGGGCCCTGGGGCTGGGGGTCCGGGGGTACCTGGGCCCCAGCTGGCCTGGCGGGCTCACAGGAACCTTGGAGGCTCCAGCTCTGCCCCTTGCTGCCCCACAGGCCTTCAAGGCCATTCGAAGCTTCCTGTCCAAACTGGAGTCTGTGTCAGAGGACCCCACACAGCTGGCCGAAGTGGGTGAGTGGCCCACGCTCATGTTCCCTGTTCCTCTTGCCACTTTCTTGACTGGCCCGTTGTGGCCCCTGTCTGCCTCGCTGGAGTGTCTGCAGAGCCCCAGGGGACAGATTGTTGCGCACTCTTCAACCTCCCATTTCACAGCTAGGAGAGCGCAGGCCTGGGGAGGAGGGCGCCCACTCTAGGTTGCTCTGCTTCAGTTAGTGCCGTCCTGTCGCCCTTCCCACGGAGGCCTGAGGTGTCTGTACTTGTCGCTCCTGTCCCTGCCCAGAGAAGGATGTCCACGCAGCCTCCAGCCCCGGGATGGGAGGAGCCGCAGCCAGCTGGGCAGGCTGGGCCGTGACGGGGGTCTCCTCGCTCACATCTAAGCTGATCCGGGCACATCCCACGGCTGCCCTGGCCGAGACCAACGTCCCCCAGAGACCTGCGCCTGAGGGTGAGAGTCCTGGACTGAGAGGGCTTGGAGTTCCCCCCAGGATGGTGATGGGGACACCCCCAGCCCCAGCAACCTCTGCCCTGTGCTGAGGCCTTCCTGGGGCTTACTGGGCGGAAACTCAGTGAGCCTCTGCTCCCCAGGACTTCCTGCCCCAGCCCCTACCCCTGTGCCTGCCACGCCTACGACCTCAGGCCCCTGGGAGACCCAGGAGGAGAGCAAGGACACGGAAGAGGACAGCAGTGCCGCTGACAGATGGGATGATGAGGACTGGGGAAGCCTGGAGGTGAGGGGCCGAGGACTCCCGCGGGGACCCAGCTGCAGGGCCACAGACTGCCATTCGGGGAGCTCTCGTGGGCTTGGCTGGAGTCAGATCTTTCCTCATCTGCAAGTATCCTAAGCAGGAGTCATGGAGCAGCCATTGTGGGTCGGAGCTGACAGCTGAGCCCCATCTCAACTCCAGAAATGAGAGGCCAAGCTGATGGTGGTTGGGTCTGCCCATCCCTCTTCCTCGCTCCCCTCCACGGCCCATCCCTCCTATGGCCTTTCTGGGGCCCGCCCTGCCCTGTGATCAGCAGAGAGAGGTTACGCCCAGGCCTACAACCAACCTGTCCTCCCTGAGGGTGGGCTCAGGATGGGCTGAGGCCAGAGTGGGGCTGTCCTAAGGGGAATGGGGTGGGCAGAGCTCCGGCTGCCAGCAGTCTCTGCCCCTGAGGCCGCAGGCAGGGGTGTGGAACTCAGGATCTCGTTCCCCACCTCACAGAGGAGTGACAACAGGCCTGGTTCAGCGTGTCCAGTTTATTGATGGGACACAGGGCTGAGGAGAAAATGAGATGGAAGACAAAAGAAGAAAGGGTGGAGCCCATAGCTAGGCAGAGACTGGGGGCTTCTTTGGCCTTTCGGGTGGAGCAAGAGGGCTCTATGGTCGTGCTTTCCTCCCCATCCTGCAGCAGGAGGCCGAATCTGTGTTGGCTCAGCGGGATGACTGGAGTACTGGGAACCAAGCCAGCCGGGCTGGGCAGGTGAGCTGGGCGGGACAGAGCGTGTGTACAGGGGAGCGGGGTGCCTCTGCTCCTCCCTCCCCTTCTCTAGCACTGTCTCCGCCGCCTCTTCTACAGGCCAGCAACCCTGGCCACAGATCCCAGGAGTCAGACTGGAGCAGTTGGGAAGCTGAGGGCTCGTGGGAGCAAGACTGGCAGGAGCCAAGCCCCCCGGCGCCACCCCCTGAGGGCACACGGCTGGCCAGCGAGTATAACTGGGGTGGACCGGAGCCTAGTGACAAAGGCGACCCTTTTGCTGCCCTGTCAGTGCATCGGGAGGCTGGGGCACAGGTACTGGTGCCTTTCCAGTGGGAGGGTGCAGACCTGGGGTGGACCTCAGCTGAGAGTAGGTCTCCACTCCAGCCCACACCTCCCTTTTCAGTCGAGGCGAGACTCATGGGGTGATGACAACTGGGAAGGCCTGGAGACCGAGAGCAGTAAGTGTTTCTCCCCAGCCAGCTGGTTGATGGCCTGGGCCTACCTTCCACCGGGGCAGGCATGGGAAGGGAAGCCGAGACCCAGGTTGTCCTGACACCTTCAGCCTTCCCTTTCTTGTTTCCAGGACAGGCGAAGGCGGAGCTAGCCCGGAAGAAGCGCGAGGAGCGAAGGAGGGAGATGGAGGCAAAACGCGCTGAGAAAAAGGCAGCCAAGGGTCCCATGAAGCTGGGAACCCGGAAGCTGGACTGAACTGCAGGTGTGGGCCCTTCCCAGTCTCGGAGGCCCCACAGATGTATTTATTGTACAAACCATGCGAGCCCGGTCAGCCTGGCCAGGCACATCTCACATGTACATAATCAGAGCCACAATAAATTCTATTTCACACCTGTTGTGCTGGGCTCAGTCCAGCGCCTCCAAGGAGGCTAGAGTCTGGCGCTGCCCTTTGGAGTCTGCGCCCATCACGGACATGAACATCAATTTACTTCGAAAACCAAGAGTAAAGAGAAACGATCTGATTTATCAGTTTCTGGGGAAATGCCCTCTGGAAGGAAGGCCGGCAGCGCCAGACAGACCCAACATCCGCCTGTGAGCCAGGCGGAACCGGCAGGGGCGCCCTTGGAACATGGGGCGCGGGGAAGGGGTCTACGGGCCCGAAGGGTCCCTGGGTCCGAGCCCCGAGTCGGGGCACCAGCGAGAGGCCGAGCTCGCCCCAATTGCTGGGCAGAAACCCCTCGGTGATTGCGAAGGTCCAGACCGAGGGTGGTGTCAGCGGCGTCGCTGGGGCACGCAGGCTCCATGCGTGCGGCTGCGCGCGAAGCCAGCTTTGCAGACGCAGCGGTAGGAACCGCTCGTGTTCACGCAGCGCTCGGTCTTACATAGTAACCCGCGCTGGTTCAGCTCTCGGCACTCATCGATGTCTGGAAGTGGGGGTGACAAGTGAGGACTTTAAGAGGGCGCCAAAGCTGTGCGACCCCTTGGTTTCTGGTCCGAGCCGAGCTTCTGCAGGGCCTGACCCCGCCCCGCCCCGCCCACATGCCCTCTGGCCCCGCCCCCTCGGCGCGGCTCACCGACGCAGCGGGCGCGGGACGCGTCCAGCTGGAAACCGCCAGGACACTCGCACACTGCGCCGCCCGGCCGCGGCACACAGCGACCGCTCACGCAGCGACACTCGTCCGAATCCTCCTCTGAGCTGTCCTCTTCTGCGCGGGCCGAGAGAATGAGACGTCAACACTGCCCCCGGCGATGGCCGCGGACCCGCCTCTGTCCCTCCAGCTACACTCACCTCTGGCGGGCTTCCCCAGCAGCAGGGGGCTCGTGTCCCAGAAAGAATTACTTTCACTCTGCGACGTCGGGCACTGGGACCCTGAGAGGGGCAGGGGGGCGATCAGCAGTCAATGGCTTTGATTCACTTCGGCTCGGCCCCCAAATTCCCTCCGGGCCAACCCCTCTCGGGCATGCTCACCAGCGCCGCGCGGCGGGCACGGACGGCACTGGGCTCCCCAACCTCGACCCTGGCGACAGCAGCAGTCATCGAAGGTGAGGGCGGGCCCGGCCAGGGGCCCCGCACACATGCCGTCATCTCCGCGCTGGCCCCAGCACACGTCCCGCCGCTCAGGGGCACGCTCTGCGGAGGGGGACCCGGCGTCAGGGAGGAGCCCAAAGCAGGGGCCGCCTTCCCCCGCTCCAATCCACCCTCGTGGGAACGACGGCCCCGGGCCTCCACGGGGCACACAGTGTTCTGGAGAGCCCAAGATGACCCTCGCCCTTACCGGCCGGGCTCTCGGGGCGCTGGCAGTCGCGGCCTGAGGGTCCGGGTACCCAGGGCGGGCGGCACTCGCAGCGGTAGGAGCCGGGCAGGTTGACACACCGGCCAGGGCGGCAGGCTGTGGGGTCCTGGCACTCGTCCACGTCTGCGGGCAGCAAGTAGATGGGTCGGGGTGGAAATCACAGCTTGGCTCGGCTAGCCTCTCTCCCGTTTCCCCAGAGGACCGATCCGGGCCTCACCCATCTCTTCTGGGCTCAGACACTGGCGCTGCACCGGGCTGTACTCGGCCGGGGGAGTGCAGGCACAGCGGTAACCACCGCGCGTATTCTCACACACTCCGTTCCGGCAATTAGACTCGTCCAAACACTCGTCCACGTCTGAAGGGAGGAAAAGCGCGAGTGGTAGGAACCGGCCTGCAGTCGGGTGGTTTTGCGTGTCTCCTGGCTGCTTTCCCACGGCCACGGGGGCAGCTGCACTCACCCACGCATTCCAGCAGGTTCGAGTCGTAGTAGAATCCGTGCTGGCAATAGCACTCGTAGCCGGGCTGCGTGTTCACGCACTTGCCCTCCTTGCATATCTCCGCCCCAAACAATATGCATTCATCGATGTCTGCAGAGCGACAGGCCGTGGGCGACCGCACCCTCTACCTGCCGGGCCTCTGAGGCCCCGCAGCAGAGGACGTGGGGGTGGCGCTTACCGTGGAAAGGCGAAAAGTCTGCTATGGCCTTTTCCCAACGCCTACTTAAGGCGATAGGGCGGGGCTTGGGAGAGGGGCGGGGCAGTCGGTGAGAGAGTGGGCGGGCCTTATCCCAGTACCCGCAATTGACAAGCAAGCACTGGAGGGATCGGGGTGGTCCAAACCGGAGGGCAGAGCGGGGCGAGCCAGGTGGGCGGAGCCATGTTGGGGCTTACCACGGTGGGCTGGGATGCCATAGTTGACAATGTTGTTGTCCTGGGTATAGCCCTTCCCGTCTGGGCAGAGGCTGTGGAACTCAGCTACAGGGAGACAGTGGCCATGGGGAAGGAAAAGAGCAGGATTGAGCACGTACGTCCTGGCCATAGGGCCAGAGCTCTGGCCTCATTTCCCACCAACTCAGGAAGGGGCCCTCTTCCCCAGTCCGGTCCCAAATGAAGAAACTGAGGTTCTGGAAAGGGGAAAGGCCTGCCCGGCTCCTGACCTGAGCTGTAGACTGGGCAGGGATAGATCTCGCAGTGGTCTCCCCAGCCAGCCCCCAGCGAGCAGCAGCACTCCTGCTGGGTGACGTTGGTGGCCAGAACACTGTCACAGAACACGGTATCATCGAAGTTAAGGTAGCACTCCTTCTTGTGGTGGGGCTGCTCCACCTCTGAGGGGAGGGGAGAGCAGCTCAGGGTCTGGCACTGTGTCTTTGCCTGTCCACACTGCCCACCAACCTCTGCCCTCTGTGCCCCCACATCGCCTGGCTCCTGGAGCTGCCACGTGAAAGCCAAGCTCCATCCTCAGTGTGGCATTCAGGGGCCGCCTGACAGGTCTGGTCCCGCCAGGGTCTCCCAGGCAAAAGAAATTTCTTCCTGTTCCTCATATTCCAGAGGGTGGGACCAGGTCCAACTCTGAGTCCCAACTGCAGCGTCTAGATTGAGGAGGGAGCCGAGAGGGCACTCACCCTCACAGCCATGTTGGTCCTGGGTGGGTGTGAAGCCCTCATCACAGATGCAAACGTAGGAGCCCTGCAGGTTCTCGCAGGCCCCATGGGGAAGGCACAGGCCTGGGTCCTGGCTGCACTCATCTATGTCTTCAGGGGGGGAGAAGAGCAGAAAGAATCACTCAGAGGGAAACCAGCCCCTCTCTCCCTGGGGGTGGGCCTCAAGGGCCTCACACAAGCCGAGAACCTGAATTTCCACTTTGACTTCAAAGCACACACAACAGGAAAGCCACTCGTGTGGGTCTGTGCACAGGGGTCGATGTATATACATTCAGTGCACTGTTCTTCACAAGCGCTAACAGAATGAAGCCCTAGCTCTCAGCTCAGCATCTGGGGTTTCAGTTTGCTCTCCCAGTATCTTTGTCTCATCACCCTTTGCTCTAAACCACTAACACCCTCAGCTCTATGTCTAGGCTAAGGTATCTACTCTCCCTAAAAACACAACTAGCTCTGCTTCCTGATCTCTGTGCTTTGCAAATACTCTTCTTTGGGCCTGGTAAATACCATCCTTTGTTTTTCTCTGCTTATGGAATCTACTTATGCTTTAGGGAAGCCTGTTTATACTTCAAGTTCCAATACAACTGTCACTTCTCAGTTGCAATTAATCACTAGTCCAGACCTCTTTTGGCACTTAGCACTCTGAATTGTAAGAATCAATTTACCCAGGGCTCCTTCCTAGGGGAGACTGTCTTCCTAGCAAGGAACCCTGGGTTATTGCTCAGTATCTAGCATATAGCATAGAACCTGGCAAATATTAGGTGTTCAGTAAATTGGTCATAGCAAACACCCTCTTCCAACAACACAAGAGAAGACTCTACACATGGACATCACCAGATGGTCAACACCGAAATCAGATTGATTATATTCTTTGCAGCCAAAGATGGAGAAGCTCTATACAGTCAGCAAAAACAAGACCGGGAGCTGACTGTGTCTCAGATCATGAACTCCTTATTGCCAAATTCAGACTTAAATTGAAGAAAATAGGGAAAACCACTATACCATTCAGGTATGACCTACATCAAATCCCTTATGATTATACAATGGAAATGAGAAATAGATTTAAGCGACTAGATGTGATAGAGTGCCTGATGAACTATGGATGGAGATTCGTGACATTGTACAGGAGACAGGGATCAAGACCATCCCCATGGAAAAGAAATGCAAAAAAGCAAAATGACTGTCTGGGGAGGCCTTACAAATAGCTGTGAAAAGAAGAGAAGCGAAAAGCAAAGGAGAAAAGGAAAGATATAAGCATCTGAATGCAGAGTTCCAAAGAATAGCAAGGAGAGATAAGAAAGCCTTCTTCAGCGATCAATGCAAAGAAATAGAGGAAAACAACAGAATGGGAAAGACTAGAGATCTCTTCAAGAAAATTAGAGATACCAAGGGAACATTTCATGCAAAGATGGGCTCGATAAAGGACAGAAATGGTATGGACCTAACAGAAGCAGAAGATACTAAGAAGAGGTGGCAAGAATACACAGAAGAACTGTACGAAAAAGATCTTCATGACCAAGATAATCATGATGGTGTGATCACTCACCTAGAGCCAGATATCCTGGAATGTGAAGTCAAGTGGGCCTTAGAAAGCATCACTACAAAGCTAGTGGAGGTGATGGAATTCCAGTTGAGCTATTTCAAATCCTGAAAGATGATGCTGTGAAAGTGCTGCACTCAATATGCCAGCAAATTTGGAAAACTCAGCAGTGGCCACAGGACTGGAAAAGGTCAGTTTTCATTCCAATCCCAAAGAAAGGCAATGCCAAAGAATGCTCAAACTGCCGCACAATTGTATTCATCTCACACGCTAGTAAAGTAATGCTCAAAATTCTCCAAGCCAGGCTTCAGCAATAGGTGAACCGTGAACTTCCAGATGTTCAAGCCGGTTTTAGAAAAGGCAGAGGAACCAGAGATCAAATTGCCAACGGAGTTCCAGAAAAACATCTATTTCTGCTTTATTGACTATGCCAAAGCCTTTGACTGTGTGGATCACAATAAACTGTGGAAAATTCTGAAAGAGATGGGAATACCAGACCACCTGACCTGCTTCTTGAGAAACCTATATGCAGGTCAGGAAGCAGAGTTAGAACTGGACATGGAACAACAGACTGGTTCCAAATAGGAAAAGGAGTACGTCAAGGCTGTATATTGTCACCCTGCTTATTTAACTTATATGCAGAGTACATCATGAGAAGTGCTGGGCTGGAAGAAGCACAAGCTGGAATCAAGATTGCCAGGAGAAATATCAATAACCTCAGATATGCAGATGACACCACCCTTATGGCAGAAAGTGAAGAGGAACTCAAAAGCCTCTTGATGAAGGTGAAAGTGGAGAGTGAAAAAGTTGGCTTAAAGCTCAACATTCAGAAAACGAACATCATGGCATCTGGTCCCATCACTTCTTGGGAAATAGATGGGGAAACAGTGTCAGACTTTATTTTTGGGGGCTCCAAAATCACTACAGATGGTGACTGCAGCCATGAAATTAAAAGACGCTTACTCCTTGGAAGGAAAGTTATGACCAACCTAGATAGCATATTCAAAAGCAGAGACATTACTTTGCCAACAAAGGTCCGTCTAGTCAAGGCTACGGTTTTTCCAGTAGTCATGTATGGATGTGAGAGTTGGACTGTGAAGAAAGCTGAGCGCTGAAGAACTGATGCTTTTGAACTGTGGTGTTGGAGAAGACTCTTGAAAGTCCCTCGGACTGTGAGGAGATCCAACCAGTCCATTGTAAAGGAGATCAGTCCTGGGTGTTCTTTGGAAGGACTGATGCTAAAGCTGAAACTCCAATACTTTGGCCACCTCATGCAAAGAGCTGACTCATTGGGAAAGACTCTGATGCTGGGAGGGATTGGGGGCAGGAGGAGAACGGGACAACAGAGGATGAGATGGCTGGATGGCATCACCAACTCGATGGACATGAGTCTGGGTGAACTCCGGGAGTTGGTGATGGACAGGGAGGCCTGGCGTGCTTCGATTCATGGGGTTGCAAAGAGTCGGACACGACTGAGCAACTGAACTGAACTGAACTGAAACTCTTATTGGATGAATGCATTGAGGGGTGAGTTGGCACATAGTAATAAGCATCATCTAATTACTGTCATTATTACTGTTATATTATTTTCTGTGAAAGAGTAAGATGAATGAGTGGGTGGATGGATGGATGGAAAGACAGATCAACAGTGTGTCTAGGAGATGACTGCTTGCTGCCATTGCTCCTTGGGAGTTCTCAGCCAATCCCCCCATACCTTGGCATTTCCGGCCGCCTACCAGCCGATGCCCCTGGGGACAGAGACATCGATAGGAGCCATTGGTGTTGATGCAATCACCCCCAATGCAGGCTGCAGGGAAGTCACACTCATTGATGTCTGTAGGGAATCAAAGGGGTGGAGAATCTCAGGGACAAAGCCCACTCTCACAGCCTAAGGCTTCCGAAGAGCCCTGGGTAGGGCCCACACCCCATGGCCTATCTTGGATCTGGATGGGGGCTGGCCATGGAGTGGTGGGCTTGCTCACAGTAGCCCCTGGGGTTGGGGCCTGGGCAGTGAAGGTCTGGGACAGGGGGGAACAGGTCAGCCCCCCAGCTTGAGGTCTCCCCTCACCCTCGCAGCGGCTCCGGTCCCTTGACAGATGGTAGCCAGAGAGGCACTGACACTGGAAGGAGCCTGGCGTGTTGGCACAGATGCCGTTGTCGCACACGTCCCCAGCCTCACACTCGTCCACATCTGTGGGGCACAGGGGCCATCAGAGGGCTAGGACGGGGTGGTCCTGTGTCTCTGCTCCCCTCTTCCCACTCCTGCCCATGGCCTGGAGCACCAGAGCTGAGGCAGGTGGAGCTGGAGACAAGCATGGGCCCCTCACCCCGCCCCTGTGTGGCACACCGTGCCCTAATGACCAGGCCAGGTGCTGGCAGGAACCCTGGGCCATTTCTGGTTCCAAAGAGCTCAGGCCTCCGCATCCTTCGTCCACCCTCACCAAACAATCCTCCCCTTCTGCCCCGGGTTCATGGCCCCAGCTGCTCTGGTGGCTGCTCCCGCCCTTCCCCCACTGCCAGGGCTCCCTTTATAAGTAAGCTCCCCTATATCTTCAGTCTCACAGAATAATTTCTCCCGCTTGTGCAGTAAAGGGACTTGGCTCTGAGAGCACGCTTCTGTGCAGTCCTTTCTGGGGGGAGCTGGTAGTTGCCCACACCCCAGACCCCTTCCAAACCCCTCACTTCCTGAAGGACACCTGAACCCCACCCCGGCCTCCCACCTCTCTATTGCCATCAGCACCCACCTCCCTAGTGCTCTCCCTTTCCCTTTCTCTCCCTCTCCATCCTGGGCGTTTTCAACATCCATTTGGCCAGCCAGGCCCAGCCTCTGATCCAACAGTCCTTCCCTCAGTGTCTGCGACCTCCACTTCAACGCCAGCCACTCGCTCTCAGTACAAGGGACTGGGAGCTGCCCCGCCATCCCCAGGCCCCGGTGTCTCAGACTCGGCTCCTTTCGCACTGCCTCCGCTGCTGCTCTCCAGGCCCCTCCTCACCTCCTCTCCCCAAGGGCCCCTGAACACCTCTCCTGCCTCCCCTCTGCTGTGGCAAAGCCAGAGCCCTCGCCTGCTTCTCAGGATGCCGGGTGCTGAGTGCGGCTGAGGCTGGCCACCATGCGGAGCACCCCGGGCCACTCCACTCCCTGTGGCCTTCAGCTGGGCTAGATCCTCTGCATGGCTGCACCACCCTCTCCTCCTCCTCTCAGGCCTTGACACCCGGGAGGCCTAGGGAGCCCCATGCCCTTCAGCAGGTCCAAACTTGTGCCGTTCTCCTCAGCCCACAGCCTCCACCCCACTCGCTCTTCCTCACCTGCTGCCTCCGTCTTCTGGCCTCTCCTAAGGACACAGAAGCTACCCTGCTAAGGCCACCTTCTCATCTCCCTGGTTAGTTCTTAGTTACAAGGACCTCTCTACTGCATTTAGCGCATCCTCCTCTGCCCTTGATGCCTGCCCTCCCCAACTGGCCCCCCAGAGCCCCCGTTCCCCCGTCTCCCGCTCCTATCCCCGCCTTCTGCCGACCTGGCAGTGTCCACCATGCTCCGCTCACTGGACTCACCCTCCTTGACTGCACCCCACGGCTCCACAGCTCCCCTAGTGTGCACCCCGAGGCTCCACAGCTCCCCTAGTGTGCACCCCGAGGCCCCACAGCTCCCCTAGTGTGCACCCCGAGGCCCCACAGCTCCCCTAGTGTGCACCCCACGGCTCCACAGCTCCCCTAGTGTGCACCCCACAGCTCTACAGCCCACAGTCGCAACTGGGTGTGTCTGGCCCAAGGCTTCCAATCTATACTGCCGGCCCTCTGTGGGAATCACCAGCTGAGAGACCCACAGGGACCACACACTCAGCTGTCCAACAGGAAACTTAATGTCTTCCTTCTCAAACACGCCTCACCCCAGGGACCCTATCCCAGTGAACAGCACCCACTGAGTCACCCAAACTAGAAACCTGGAGACCCCTTACTCCTCTCTCTCCTTCGCCTTGACATCCAGTTAACAAGCCCAGGTAACTCGTTTTAATATTTCTCTAATATCACACTGTCTCATGACCATCTTTGAGGCCACTATTATCACATCCACCACTGTCTCTGTCCTGAGTCTCCACCAGACCTCCAGTCCTCTGCACAATGGGCATCAGGGAACTTTCTAGAACAAATAGCAAATGTCATTCTTCCCCTTAAAATGCTTCAGGTGCCTCCTAATACCTTCAGGGCGAAGCTCAACCTCCTGGGCAGGGCTTAGGTGGGCCCTTCAGGAGGTGGGGGCCTGCCCCTCACCAGCCAGCCTCAGCCCCACCCCCTACTTACACTTTACTTTCCCTGTACACTCTGTGCTGGTGTTCACAGAGCCTGGCATACTCTTCCCTCTCTCCTTTCTTTGCTTGGCTAACTCCTGTTGATCCTTTAAGACAACTCACGCCTCCTCTTCTCCCAGTCCCCCTGAGGTTTCCCAGAAACACCCAGACTCCATTGAGGCCGACAGCCCTGCGCTCCACAGTCGGTGTCCATGGTTCTCCAGTTTCTCTGACTCTCATCCCTCAGCCCATCTCCTGATGCATAAGAAACATTATTGTCGGTGGGGGGAGAGGACTACTGACACCCCCTTTCTTTTATATCTCTTCCACTCCATATTCAAGTAACTGCTTTGCAAACGCAGCTCCAAGCCTTGCCTCCTAAGATCCTTCCTACCTAGAAATTCCGCGGCCCCCTCCTCCGTCAGGTTGCGGAGAAAGTGAGTGAGTGGGTCAGTGAAGGGAAGGTGCCTGCGAATTAGCTGTCTCCCGGCCGACAGATGGAGTAACCCGGTCCCCAACTTCGACGCTCGAGTAGGTGGAGGGACGCAGGGCGGGGAGGGCTGTCGCTCACCCAGGCAACTGCGGCCGTCCTGCGCGGGCGCATAGCCCTGGGCGCACGTGCAGCGGAAGGAGCCCGGAAGGTTCTCGCACCAGCCCGGAGAGCAGGGGTTGCCCTCAGCGCACTCGTTTACATCTGCGGCGGAGAAGGCTCGCCTCGGACCCCGCCCCACTGGACGAGGTACTGTGAGGGGATGGGAGACCCTCCTTCCAGAATTGGGGGGGGGGTGTGGAAGCCGGGTTCTGGAGCCGACTCCCACGCCAATAGCCCCGCCCCATCACCGGGGCAACTCCCGAAGGGCCCCGTCCTCTTGTGATCGAAGCCCCGCCCCACCCGGGCCCCAGCCTCATGCTCACCGCGGCAGGCCCCGCCCCCCTGGCTGCGGTAGCCTGGCAGACAGGCAATGCACTTGAAGCTCCCAGGTTTGTTCTCGCATTTGCTATCCGGGCAGGTGCTAGGGTCTCGGCACTCGTCGATGTCTGCGCAGTAGGAAGGAAGAAGACTTGTCTGGGGACAACATTGCCGGACAGGTGCTCAGGGGCCTCGGCAGGGCCTCCCTCTGTCACGGATCGACCAGGCGAAGCGGGTCCTCTGGGTTCCAGTCCGAAACCTCCGAGAGGCCCAGGGGTGGGCAGAGACGGGAGTGAGGCCCTCCGCCCCCACCCTAGGCCGAGGCACCGCTGAGGACCCGCGTTGGTCCGGATGGGTCTTCCCCACCTTCGCACACGGGCGGTCTGGAGGCTTTAAGCCGGTAGCCGGGGTAGCAGTTGCACTTGTAGTGTCCCGGAAAGTTGATGCAGAAGCCGCCGTCGCCGCACAGGTGGGGCTTTGCGCACTCGTTCAGGTCTGAGCGGGAGGAAGGGGGCGCGAGGGGAATGCAAGGCGGCGGAGGGGATGACATGCGGTCGGGAGAGCCCCTCGGGTCCGCCGATCCCCGGGCCCGCCCCCGGCCCCGGCCACGCCCCCGGCCACTCCGTGCTCACCCACGCAAGAGCGCCCCCCGGCGCCGACGTGCAGGCGGTAGCCTCGGTTGCAGTGGCAGTTGTAGGAACCGCCGGTGTTCATGCAGATGCCCCGCCCGGCGCCGCAAGGCTCCGCCTCGCATTCGTTCACGTCTGAGAAGGGCGCGCAGGTGGGGAGACGTCACACGACGGTCGGGAGCCAGGGCCGCCGCCGCGCTACCCACTCTCCACGCTCACCCACGCAGTAGCGGTGCTGCGGATGCGACCGGTAGCCGGGATTGCAATGGCAGGAATAGTCCGAGGGTCCCGGGACGCACTCTCCGTGGCCACAGATGTTCTGGTTCAGTCGGCACTCGTCCGTCTCTGCGGGGGGCGCCCGGGGGAAAAGGGCGGCAGGACAGAGGGGGCAGGCAGGGAGCAGTCACTTTCTGCCACATTCCCAGGGAAGAACTGGACACCCCATCACTCTCGACGCCGATAACTGAGCCTGGTCGCACTATGAGTTCAGATCTCCATACAGCCATGCCCCCCATCCTAGGATTCCCTACACTTCCATCACAGATAACCGCAAAATCACAACCCCAAGTAGCCCCAAACCATGATCCCAGGTCCCTGGCATCCCCACCTCCTCAAGTTCAGGACCCTTGATACTTCTCTCTCCACTTACTATACTCTGACTCCAGTCACCTCAACACTTCAAACTCTGTCGCCTCAATCACACCAATATCCTCCAGACAAGTGAACCAACACCCCTTGCCTTAGAGACCTGCCCACCTCCCCCCAATTCCAGAAGTTTTCCTCCCCCTCTCAAGGCAGGCAGGAGCTAGTTTCCTGGGAACCCTGGCTGGAACAGGTGATCAGACTCAGGAGGCCTCCTTACCTTCTTTCCTAGTATTCACAGTACTCCCTGCCTCCCACCTCTTCCTCCTTGTGGCCCCTCCCCTGAACCCTGCCCTAGGAAGCCCCAGGAAGCCCTGGCGGCTGAACTCCACTCCCTCCCAAACACACCTGGCCAGTGGGCTCTTGCAGGCTGTTCTCTCTGCTTAGAGTGACTCTCCCTAGTCTCCTTAACACCCCATCCTCTGATAAGTGTCCCCAAGTGCCTCTTTCTCCACATTCCCACAGCCCCCAGGCTGTCACTGGGTTATCCCAGCCTGTGCAGATTTCCTGGGCAGCCACCTTCCACTAGGAGCTCATCTAGCCTCCAGTTTTCAATTGGGTTGGTGGCTTCCTTGTGGCTGGAGTCCAACCAGACATGGGCTTGAATCCGGCTCAACTGTGTGACCTGGGATCAGCTACTGAACCTCTCTTAGCCTCAGTTTTCTCATCTGGAAAATGAGGCTAGCCGTGCCCACTTCACAGAGGTCAAGAAAGTTAAATGGTATTTAGTATGTAAAACTCTCCAGTCAGTGCCTGGCCCAGGGCAACTGTTCAGCCATAGCTAGCAATTATTATGATGCCCCAAACCATGCAGACACTTCCCACAGCCTTTGGGATCAAATCCAAGCCTCTTAAAGCTCCCTGAGCTGGCCCTCTCCTAGTTCAGAAACACTGATCTATGTGTGGTTTCTCTCTTCTCCATGAAACCAGGGTTTCATGTTTCCATGCCTTTGCCCAAACTTCTGCCCAAACTGGAATGTCCTTTTCCCCAACCTGCTAGCCCATTTCTTTCCCACATTTTGTCGTTAATTTCTAACACTCTTAAAAGCTCTGTTCAGAAAGGCTTCTCTCATCGCCATTCTACATATGATCACAACACCCAGACTTCCTTCCTTCTTCTCTGATTTACTTTTGCACAGCCCTTATGAGACACACTAGATTTGGACTCATTGATCTGTTTGCTGTCTGTCTATTCCACAAGGACAGGGAATTTTTGTCTGTTTTGTTTATTACTGTGTCCCCAGCACCTAAACAGTGCCTGTGCATAGTAGGTGCTCCATAAATATTCATTGACTGTGAATGCCTTCAGACTGGCCTGACCATCACACCACCCGGATTAGCTGAGGGCAGAGTGGCGTCTCAGAGTGTTGCACGCCGAGGCTTCCCCAGCCCCCAGCCCAGGGTCTGGCATACAGTAAGCCCTTGAGGGTGTCAGCCCTCCGGAAGGATTGGAAGGGGTGAGGGAGGAGAAACTCTAAGTTGGAGGCGTGGCTTACCTGGGTCGTGACCTAGGTGGGCGGGTCTTACCTGTGACTTGAGTAGGGGCGATTTCCACCGCACTGCGGGACGGGGGCAAGTCGGGCAGGAACTGGGGCGGCGGGGGCCAGGAGATCAGCTCTGCGGGCAGCAGCACACGACCATCAGCGGGTGAGGAGGCTGAGAGAGCCGCCCCTCTCCCCGCAGGTCAGGGGGCCGGCAACTCCACACCCAGCTGCACCGCCCCCTGGTGCCTAAGCTGTGAACTTCCCCGTCAGTGACAGCCCTTGAGGACTGGTCCCTACAGGGCCCAGCTCACCCGGGTAGGGCCGGGCAGGAGATACGGTGACAGTCGGGTGGCTCTGCTGCGCTGACTGCTCTTCAATCACTGGCTGCGGGCGACAGCAGCGTGAACCCTCTGTGTCTCCTCGGCCTCCCCGCCCCTCCCACCTGAGTTCTCATACTCACTGAGTCTGTGCTCACCCCTAGAAGGGAAGAAGATGGGGCCATTAAGTGTTGGGCTGGGAGAAGGGAGTCAAGTCTGGGATTGGCAGTTGGACATGTGTGGTCAGAGTCCCTAAGAGTTCAACGATCATGTCTCTGGGTCAAGCATCAAGGATTAGATCCTGATGTCTGGGAATGTTTTCATCACAGGTCAGTGAAGCGATGGCTGGACAAGGTCCTCAGCTTGGGAGCTTATAGCCAGGGTCAAATCCCTGAGTCAGGGGTCAGAGGGTCAGATCTAGAGGCAGCATTTGAGCTGCATTAGTGTCCTGATCTGGAAATCAAAAGTGTCTTGGTGTCAGAGGATTGAACCTGGAGGGCAATAAATGATCAAATCCCGTGGCTCAGGGGTGACATCCTGGGCTTAGTTACAACACTGGTTAGGGGTCAGAGTGTCAGCTCCGGGGGCCAATGCTAGTCTGGGATTAGGAGCTAGAGGTTAGACTTGGGTCCTGTGGGTCAAAGGTCAAGGTGTCAGACCTAGGGGTTCTGCAACTGTCAGGAAACAGGAGGGATCGGGCCAGACCTCTCTCTTCCTCTGTGTCCTCAGGTGGTGGTGCCCGGCTGGGGCTCTCGGGCAGCTGCTGGGGCTTGGGTGGCCCATCGGGGTGCAGGAAAAGGGAAAAGTCACTTTCGCCCTGAATGGTGAGCGTCTGGTGGGAGGTGAGGATGTGGTACCCCTTCCCAGCTGGGCAGATCTCCTTGAAGGCAGCTGTGGCCAGAGCAAGAGGCAGGCAAGTGAGCCCTTCCTGGAGAAGCAGGCTCACAGACAGCCCCCCAGCCTCAAAGGCCCCTGGCTCACCAGTGCCATCAGCTGGGCAGCGCTGGCACCTGGCACCCCAGGCCTTGCCGACACTGCAGCAGCAGAGTTGGCGGGTGAGGCGTGTGGTCAGGGGGTGCTGGCACTGGTGTTCAGGGCTCACCAGGCGGAAACACAGGCTCTTCTCCTCCGGCTTGTCCGCTGCAGGGGCCAGTGATGGGCATGGGCATCTGGGCCTGAACGCTGCCCACGCCCCTCTTCCCAGCTGCCCCAGACCTCACCTCTCTGGCACAGGAGGCCTTGATTCTCGTGTTGTCCCTGACCCTGAATTCATTTGACCCCTGAAACCTGTATTATTCTGACCTCATGTAATACCTGAAACTTCTGTGACCTCTGAACCCATTGAGCCTTGATTCTAGCTGCTCTAGACTTGATCCCTCCCACTCATCAAGCCCCTGGTCTCATATGACACTGCCTTCTCATAACCCCTGACCCCATGTGACCTCTTACTCCAGATCTCATGCAACTCCTGAACCCACTGATCCCTGACCCCATCTGTTTTAGATCTTGCTACTCTAGCAGTCAACCCTTGACCCCACTCTGACCTCTGTGACCTCTGATCCTTACTGTTTGGAGCCTTACCCTCCACCCATACTTGGTGACCTCCAAGGACCCCCGAGTCTCACCAATGCACTGTGTGCGGGAGGGGCCCAAGCTATGGCCAGGTGGGCAGACACAGCGATAGGAACCAGGGTTGTTGAGGCAGTCACCATGGCGACACATGCCTGGCATCGCGCACTCATTGATGTCTGCGGTAATAAGTGAGAGTTTGGTCCCTCCAGGCTGGGGCCACAAGGTGACAGCGATCTGCTCCAGGAACCTCAGGGTTCTACCCCAGCCCCGCCTCCTCCCTCCCCCCCCCCCCAGTGACAACTGGCCCATACCCTGGCAGTGTGTGCTGTTGAGCCTCTTGTAGCCCTGGGGGCAGTCAGTGCCCATCTCCCCACGTACAGGCCCTGGCTTCTGCACCCCTGTGTCTGTGGAGAGAGGAGAGCATGGCAGGAGAGGACACGGGGGCTGCAGAGAGGGAAGAGACCGCACTGGGTGGGGGAGTGGGGTACTGAGGGGATCCGGGTGGCATCCAGCTGCAGGGATGGGAGGGGCTGGGTGAGGGTGTGCCCCGTGGGGAGGGCAGAGATCTCACCGAGCCAGGGCACTCACACTGCAGCTGGGGGCACTTGTGGCACTTGCTCTGGCCCCAAGCGGTGCCGATGCTCCCGCAGCAGTCTTCCTGCTTGGTGAGGCCCGGGAGGGGGTTGCTGCCACACTAGGGAGAGGAGTGTGGACAGGGGTGACAGGCTGCCCAGCCCTCACCTGGCCTCCCTCCTCGGGCCCTTTTCCTCCTCCCCCCACTCAACCTGCAGGACACCCTCCAGTTTTGAGCAAACCCGGTGGATTGGAACAGGGCGGCCCTGAGAGGCATCTGTGGGTTCACTCACTGGTTGCTTGGGCAGCGTGTCCTGGAAGCAACGGCCCAGGGGCTTCTGGGTGGGTGGCCGGGGATGCGCGGGCTTGGGGTGCGGCAGCAGGTGCTGGGAGGGGGCCGGGCCCTCGGCGTTGGGCCCTTCAATGCGGTGCACTTGGACTGAGGCCTCGGCCGGGTGGTGGACGCGCACGTTCACCACGGGGGGCGGGGCCTGCACTGGGGGGCGGGGCACGGCGGCTTCAGGGCTGCCCCGCAGCGCCGGATGGCAGGTGGTGGCGAGGAGCTCCTCCAGGGCTGGCCCCGCCCGGGTCCTGCCCACCCCGGCCAGTGCCCGCCCACCTCGGCCTCCCGGGGTCTGCCCGTTGCCTGGTACCTTCCGCTGAGATCTGTCCTGGCCCGAGGGGCACCAGGAAGGTCGCATGCTGGGCAGGAGGCCCCTCCCCGGGCCCTGGCGGATCGGCGATCACCTGGACCGCGTACATGGCGTGCTTGCTGGCCACAGACTCGCCTTCTGGAGCCAGGGGCGGCAGCGCGCCCGTGGACAGGGCCCCGGCCCGGCCAAGCCCAGGACCTGAGCCGCCAGCGCCTCCGCCAGCTCCTCCAGCCGGCACCTGGCAGAAGCGACCCGTGAAGTCCGGGGGACACAGGCACTGGTTTCGCGAGGAGCACTGGCCGCCGTTCATACAGGGCAGGGGGCACACCACTGGGGAGGAGAGGTGGGTCAGGGCCCAGGCAGACCCCTGTGGCCAGCGCCCAGACCCAGTCCCTCACCCACATCCTGTCTCTTCTTTCCCCTCCTCCCTACTTCCAAGCCACCCACTGGTTCTGTCCTCCCTGGGAAGCTGGCCTTAGTAACACATCAGATACACACACATGCTACCCTCTAGGTCCCCCAACATCCTTATACCCTAGGGGCCACTGGCATCTTGAACTTGCATCCTAGGTAGGAGACCCTGTGCCAGCTGCGTGACCCTGAGCGACTGACTTCCCCTCCCAGGCCTGTGTCCTCATCTGTAGGGCGGTCCCATCTATTAAATGAAGCAAGGCCTGTCCAAAACTCTGCACAGTGCCCAGTGCACAGAGCGTGTTTAATAAGCAGCAGCAGCAGCTGATGATGGTGATGGACTAGCCTTTCCCTCCCCTTGGGCCTTTCCTGGACACCCAGTCTCTATCTGGTGCCTCCTCCTTGCCCCTCAGTCCTTCCCCTGACTCAGCCCCCTCTGGGCTCTCCCTCCCTCTGTTCAGCCATCCCAGGGCCCGCACCTCACCACTGCCAACTTGAGCTGTACTCCGCTGGGACCTCTCTTAAGCAACTCCACCCAGGGGACCCTGTCAGAAATCAGCATTCTGCCTCCCCACCTCTTCTTGGCCTTGGACCACCACTGGGATCCCTGCCTGCCCGGTCATTCATAACTGAGTCTTGAGGCTCCAGTCTCCCCTGCACCCACCCCAGCCAGTTCTGGCCTCTGTAATGTCTCATAATCCATCTTCCCTCCTCCCCATGCCCCCTGCCCCTCCCCTGCCTGTCCACGTCCCAAGCACCCTCAGAGAAACTTGCCTCGGGTAAAGCTCCGGCTCAGTCACAGCCCTGCTCCCAGCTAGCTTCCCTGCCTGCTCTCCGTGGCCCAGAAGGAACCGTCTTTCGGCCCATCCCCGTCTGCTCTTTCCATGTGCACCCTACGCTCCAGGACTCATCTCCTGTTTCCTACAAACGTGCCACGTCTTCTGCTTCCCTGCCCTGACCCATGCCATTTCTGCCCACTCAGAGCCTAGTCCCCATCTGTGCATATTCACATCATCTCCTTCCAGCCCCTCCCCCAGGAGGAGAGCCCTTCCTCACATCCCACCCACCCTCTGCCTCAGCTCTGGGTGCCAGAGGAGGTGCTGGGGGAATGAATGAAGGAGTGAATTCAGGGAGCTGATGGGATGTCTGTCTGTCTGTCACACACTCACATCTGAAATCCAGCCTTGGGGACCTGTGCTTGTGCACCAAGCCCAGCCCCTCTCCGGCCCCTCCCCCAGGACTGCCCTCACTTGCCAGGATGGGGAAGTAGGGGTGCTGCCCCCTGGACACCTGGAGGGCCTCAGAGGGATGGCCCACATGCAAGGCCACCGGGGCCTGGCTACGAGCATCCCAGCCCAGCCCAGCCCATCCTGCTTGGCCTCTGGGGGCCAGATTCTCAGGGCAGAAGGGGTGTGTCCTGGGCTGGGGGAGGCAGGATCCTCTCCTTCCTGCCTCCCAGTGAGTCACCCACAGCGGTGAGGGTGACCTCCCAGTGACACCCGCCCACTGTGGCCTGGGCACCGAGCCTGAGGGATGTGGGCAGCACGGATGGAGACAGCAGCCTGGGCAGGATGGCCGGGGGCTTGGGAGGCCGGGCCCAGGGACACTCACATGCACAGTCATCTCATCACACACACACATGCACAGACTCATTCTGACACCAACACAGGCTTACATAAACACTCCCATAGTCACTGCAGACATGCACCCAAGATAACACAAAGAAACCTGTACTTGAGCCCAGTGTGCCAGCCCAAAGCCCGGGCATACCCCTGCGTGTATGCCATGTGTAAGCACGCGTGCACACATCTTATGAGAAGCGTGAACCACATCTGTGGGGTTCCTCAGATCTGTAGTGGCTATGTGAGTATAGGAGTGTGTGAGAGGGGCTGTTTTGCTGGTGCCATCGTGGGCCTAGCCTAATTACCCTGTCCAGGAGGGTAATTACTGCTGGGACACCTCCCCCAGCCTGGCCCACAGGGCCCTGGGGGAGGAGCGCTGAGCCCCAGGCCTGGCCCTTTGAAGAGCGATGTTGGGAGAAGGGTGGGCTTCAGGACCAGGAGGAGTTTTCAGGGTTTGGGGAGTTGGGGGTAGACTCTGAGGCGGAACTGTTCAGAGCTTCTGGGGGAAGCACAGATGGGGCATCAGGAAAAGGAGAGACCGAGGATCCAAGCCAGCCCCTACCTCCAGGCCTGTGCCCCACTTGTTAGGCCTCAACGCCCCTCCCCTCTAAGACCTCGCCAGTAACTAATTCCCTCACTCCCAGCCTGAGCTTGGCTCCTCCTCCCAGGGAATGCAGGTGTCTACCGCTGGCAGGCCCTACTTGAGACATTTTTTAAAGACTTTTCCTGTTTCTTTCACCGAGTCTGTTTCTAGGGGGAATACTTAACCCTTCTCTGAGACCTGGGCCAGCTGGCATCCCCGCAAAAGCCCCTGCCTGTCGACCTCGACTCCCTCTCAGAACCCAGCACTTTCCTAGAAGCCTGTGCCATCCAGGGCACCAGCATGACCCCACACCTTAGGCCTCAACCCCAACCCGAAGCTGTGAAGTCCAGGCTTCCACGCAGCCCTCCCAACCGCGACCCCAGCACTCCAGCCTCCCAAGACCCCTGAAGCCCCTGGGGCCCTCGGCCCTCCGGTTCCGCTCTCTGAACCCACGGTCGCCAGGGTCACAAGGCCTCTGCTGCCATGTCTCCCACGTGGGCTCCGGGAGCTGGCCTTCCCCGCGCCCCCCGCCCGCGCCCCCGGCCCTCACCCACGCGGAAGCCGGAGCCCGTGAGCGTGTCGGTGCTGTGGCCGTTCTCTCCGATGAGCGTCATGTTGGAGCCCTTCTGACAACTGTCCCGACACTGGCCCTTGAGACAGGTCCGCTTGCAGATCACCGGCGCAAAGACCACCTTGAAGCGCTCGCGGGCCAGCGCCCCGCCCCCGCCAGCGCCCCTCTCGCCCGCCGGCCCCCCCTCGGCCCCGCCGCCCGGGCCCAGCAGCAGCAGCAGCAGCAGCGCCAGCAGCCCCGCCGCCCCCGCCCCGCGCATCTCAGGGGCCAGGCCGCCAGCAGCCCCACGGGGCCCGGGCATCCGGGGCCGCAGGACCCGGGGGGGCGCGCCCGGGCGGGGGCGATGGTCCCGACGCCCGAGGGGGATAAGCAAGCCGGGAGCCCCGGGAGAGGCGCAGAGAGGGCAGCGAGGGACAGGATGGGAGGAAGCGCGCGTGGAGGGGACTGCAGGCGCGGGCGCGGGCCCAGTGAGAGGCAGAGAGATGGAGGCTGGACCGCGGGGAGCCCAGAAACTTCCACCGCCCCGGGAAGGAGCCCAGCCACGAGCCGGGGCCGGGGGCCTGCGGAGGCCCAAACGTGAGGCCGGAGCGAGGAGGCCGGAGCAAGTTGAGGCGGAGAGGAGGAGCGAGGGGAGAGGAAGGCCGGGCGGCCGGCCCGCTCCGCGCCTCCCCCGGCCGGGCTGGGCTCCCGCGGCCGCCGGGAAGCAGGGAGCGCGCGGGGCGGACGCAGGGAGAAGTGAGCAGTTGTTTTCCCTGGCTGGAGCGCGGCGCGGCGGCGGCGAGGGGGGCTGGGACGCTGGCCCCGGGCCAGGGAGACAGTTTTTTTCTGTTTAAAGCGTCGTCGCTGCCGCCTGGGGGAGCGAGGGTGTGCGGGCGGGTGGAGGCTAGGGGGGGCGGTCCCCGCCCCAGATGCCCGCCCCGCCGGAACCCGCCGCCGCCGCGCTGGGCCCGCTCCAGCGAGCCCTCACCTGGGACCGCTGGCCGCCCCGCCGGATTCCTCCGGGCGGGGCCGGGAGGCCCGCGCCCACCTCCGCCCCGTAGCATCCAAGTGGGAAACCGAGGCTGGAGGCGGAAGATGGGCCGGGCCCGGGGGTCGCGCGGCTGGTAGGAGGCCAGGTGGGGCTGGAACCCAGGGCTCCCAGCCCTGGCCCAGCCTCCTTTGCACATGCGGGGGTCTCACCACCCCTCAGTCACTTCTCATGAGTACCGGTCCACCCCTGCCCACTAGGACTCGAGGAGGGAGTACCCCTTCACCAGGCCCTCCGTGGGAGTCCCAGGAAGAAGTCCTTGGGGTCCTGAAGAAGAGTAGATAGAGCAAAGTTTGAAATCCAGCTTGCCTGCCAACCCCCAGTAAATGGCTTCCCGGTGCCCACCCTGCCCCCGCCCCTCCGCCTTGTCTGGCCGGGCTGGCTGGGCTGGCTCTGGGCCTCAGACACTCTGGAATCGCCAAGGTCTGAGCTCAGGGCCTGGCCCCCTTCCCAGGCTAACAGCCGGGAGGAGGGGAGTGATGCCTGAGGGCCTGGGGCTGGGGAGGGGCACAGCCGGGCCCCAGGGCAGGGTCTGGCAGGGACTGGGGAAGGGCCCTGAGTTGGGTCAAGGCTGGAGAGAAGCCAGGCCTGCCCACTGGTCTGGAAGGGAGGCCCTTGAGGGCTGCAGTGGCCTGGTGCCCAGGCCATATCACCGGGTACCTGGCCAGGGGAGACCCCTGATTCAGTCTCTGACTCACAGAACTCAGCAGGGGGTGAGTATGACCAGGGTACCTCCAGAGCGGGTCACAGCCAAGACAGGGTGATACCCTCTCTCCAGGGGGAACAGGGGTTGCAGTCTGAAGGAAAAGGGGTTCAGGTACGTGACTTGAGGTACACCTGTGTAAGTAACTCATGGCTTTAACTTTGAGGGTGGGCTTATTTGGGGTGACCGAGGGAGACTTTTTAGTGGACCCCTGCCCAAATTGCTCAGTGGGCTCAGGCCCTGTTCAGATAGACAGGTATTGGAGGAGTAAGATGCGGGGGGCAGTCCCGTGTCCCCAGGGGAGATAGGAGGGTATGTAGTATGGACAGCCCCCACACTCCCTCAGGGGGGTCTCTGGTCACACACTGAGGCCGGGAGTGGTACTGATGCTCACCACCTGCCAGGCATAGGGCTAAGCATTTTCCGGTCATTTTTCCCTCATACTCATCTGAACCTAACCCTCCTCTGCCTACAGTAAGATGTGACTCACCTTGGAACACAGCATAAACAGACTAGGGTTAGAGTCCTCATCTCTGAGCCTGTTTTTTGACCTGTAAATGGGGATCTAGTCATTCGACAAACAAGGAACCTCTGCATGCTCTTTTTAAAAAATTAATTAGGCTTCGCCGGGTCCTAGTTGCGACAGGGAACTTTGAGTTGCGGCATGTGGGGTCTAGTTCCCTGACCAGGCATCAAACTCAGGCCCTGAGCATTGAGAGCGTGGAATCTTAACAACTGAACCACGGAAGTCCTCAACATGCACTTGTTAAAAGGTAGAACCAATCGCTGCTTTCCTGGAGCTTCTGTCCTGGAGGAGACAGATACTCGACAGATCAACCCACACCTGACTGAGGCTGTGCCAGAGGTCAGTGCTAAGACAGAGAAGAAGAGGGAGCTGGGAGTGAGAGCAGTGATGAGACCCGAAGTCCAGGAAGCCCCTCTGACAAAGGGACTTTTAAGCCAGGAGCTGAAGGAGGAGCAGGAGTTAATGGGTGTACAGTCCGCCCAGCGTGGGGGGAAGGCTGGAGGAGGCCTGAGGGATTGAGGGGAATTTCGGAGGGGACAGTTGACACTGTCATGCCAGGATGGGGGGTAGGAAGAAGATTCATTTCTTCCAGGCCCTGTCTCAACAGGGCCAGCGGAGCAACAGGGTGGGGAGGTAGAGAGAGAGAGAGCATCCGGAGGCGGAGGCGGGAGGCCTCGGTGAGGAGTCTTGAGTTTTATTTTCATCGCAGTGGAACTGTATCAGAGCAAGAAGGGTGTTCTTGCTATCTTCCCAGGAGAGACGTGGTGGAGATGTGTTTGGGGGTGGAATCCAGAGACTAGGTGAAGTGGAGGGTACCGGAGAGGCAAGTGGTATGAATGCTTCCCAGGTGTCTGCCTGAGCCCCCAGGTGGGTGAGGAATGTGACAGGGGAGAGGGAGTACCCACAAAGGAGTGTGGGTTCTGTTTGCAACGTGCTGAGTTTGAGATAGAGCCTCCCTGGTGGCTCAAATGGTAAAGCGTCTGCCTGCAATGCAGGAGACCGGGGTTCGATCCCTGAGTCGGGAAGATCCCCTGGAGAAGGAAATGGCAATCCGCTCCAGTATTCTTGCCTGGAAAATCCCATGGATGGAGGAGCCTGGTAGGCTACAGTCCATGGGCTCACAAAGAGTTGGACATGACTGAGCGTTTTAGATTGGACATGACTGAGAGTTTGAGATGCTTGTGTCATCCAAGTGGAGACGTCTCAATCCAGATATGTGGAGCTCAGCCAGGATGCCCGCCCTGGAGACATGGGCTTGGTGTCCTCAGCACACACGGGCATTTATAGCCACGGGAAAGGAGGGGCTCTGCTGGGGAGAAGAGGGTCGGGGAGAAGAGGGTCAGGGAGAACCAGGGAGGTCTCCTCCCCCAGGTCACAGAGAGGAGGCAGAGTCTGATGTGACTCAGAGGAAGGAGCAGCTGGAGGAAGCTGAGGAAAGAAAACCAGGAGTGTGATGTCAGAGAGCCCAGAGAAGCAAGTATTTTGGGAGGAGAGCATGGCCAAGGGTGTCTAATGCTGCTGACAGGAGGATGGAGGTAAGGCAGCCTCTGTTCCGGGACCGCTGAGGGGGCTGAGTGACCGGGAGCCATGAGGGCCAGCGCCCAGCCCCATGCTTGGCATGCAGTTAGTACTCCATACATTTACTTACTGTCATTACCAGACTCCTTAAGCTCATCAGGGCTTCCCTGATAGCTCAATCGGTAAAGAATCTGCCTGCAATGCAGGAGACCCCGGTTTGATTCCTGAGTCAGGAAGATCCGCTGGAGAAGGGATAGGCTACCCACTCCAGTATTCTTGGCTTCCCTGATAGCTCAGTTGGTAAAGAATCCACCTGCAATGCAGGAGACCTGGGTTTGATCCCTGGGTTGGGAAGATCCCCTGGAGAAGGGAAAGGCTACCCACTCCATTATTCTGGCCTGGAGAATTCCATGGACTGTTACAGTCCATGGGGTCACAAAGAGTTGGACACGACTGAGCAACTTTCAGTTTCACTTAAGCTTATCAGAGGCCCAGCTGGAAGCAGTCGGCACTGTTACGTGGGTTATGAACATTAACCGAAGCCTGGAGCCGCAGAAGCTGGAGCTGGAGCTGAAACGCGGGGTGGGGGGGCCTGCCCTCGGGAGCCTCGGCTTTCTATAGACACTGACAGTACTTGTCCTCCTGCAGCCAGCAGGGAGGGAGCTCTGGAAATCATATTCCTCCTGTCCAGCCCAGCCTCCCAGGGGCCAAACCCCAAAGGAAGTCTGTGGGCAGCGGGGCTGGGGAGGGCACAGGGCAGGTAGGGTTGGCCTCGGTGCGTGAGGCCTGGAGGACACAGATGCAGAGTGGATCCGCAGGGCTCACTGCAACGGCCCAACCAGGGAGTGTCCATAGCTTGTCCTCCTTTTCTGTCTGCATCTCCTGTGTCACCACACCCAGGCAGCCCAGGTTCTTGGAATCTACCAGCATGTCTCCCAGATGGAAGTTCTTCTATAAGTCCAAGGAGGCCATGACCTCTGTGCTCAGTGCGGATCACTTCGGCCACCTAATGGGTCTCCACACTGCCATTGCTTCCCAGTCCCATCCCTCCTCCACCTGATACAGGACTCACCTTTTAAAACCTCATTCCAGGACTTCCCTGCTGGTCCAGTGGTTAAGACTCCACCTGCCTGTACTCCAGTATTCTTGCCTGAAAAATCCGATGGGCAGAGGAGTCTGGTGGGCTTCCTATCTTATCCAGACTGGGAAAAAAAAAAAGGATCCACCTGCCAATGCGGGGGACACAGTTTCGATCTGTGGCCTGGGAAGATTCCTCATGCCACTGAGCAACTAAGCCCGTGGGCCACAATTACTGAGCCTGTGCTCTTGAGCCTGAGAGCCACAACTACTGAAGCCCACGCAGTTAGAGCCCGTGTGGGAAGCCCACATGCTGCAGTGAAAACACAGCACAGCCAAAAAAAAACTGATTTCAGACGGCTTCCCTGGCAGCCCACTGGTAAAGACTCCATACTTCCACCCCAGGAGATCGGGTTTAATCCCTGGTCAGGGAACTAAGATCCTACACAATGCAAGGCGTGGCCAAAAGCAAAAACAAAAACCTAATTGCAACCGAGCTCCTTCTCAGTTTACAAAACCTCCAGCAGCTTCCCTCTGCTCACCTGGCCTGCAAGGTCCTCTGTGCCTCCCCGTGGACCTAGTCCTGCGCGTCTCTAGTTCCTGCCTCCAGGAGGCATTTCTCTAAAACAGCTACCCCCAGCCCTTTGAGTCACATCCCGTGTTTATCTCCTGCTGGTCCTCCTCACAGCCTGAAGCATTCTTCTCTATGGGTTTGATTACATATTGTCCATCTCACCGCCCTCCCAGGAAGCACAACCTCGCCTCCAGCTCTTAGCACATCATGACCTGGCGGGCAGAGGGCACTGACATTTGTTGACTGATTGGATGGACTGAGACTACGAGGCTGTGAAAGATGAAACAGTTAGACTCGGCTCATCTGGCGAGTAAGATGTGGGGATTGAATGTAGGCTGGCCTGATCCAAAACCCACAGGGCGTTCCTGGGAGGAGGAAGGAGAGGAGTCCCACAGATAGTCTACAAATAGGAGGGCGGGGCCCTGAGGGCAATAAGGGGCTTTTAGCCCGAGGAATGGTCTGTCTGCCACAACCTCAGGGAAGGGCGCCTTTGTGCGGAGAGGTCCCAGAGATGGCAGGGACTTGGCCAAGGTTACGTTATTGGGTCTTCCCAGGCACTGGTGGTAAAGAACCCACCTGCCAATGCAGGAGACACAAGAGATGCGGGTTCGATCCCTGGGTCGGAAAGATCCCCTGGAGCAAGGTATGGCAACCCACTCCAGTATTCTTCCCTGGAGAATCCCATGGACAGAGCGGCCTGGTGGGCTGCAGTCCATAGAGTCATGAAGAGCCGGATATCCCAGGACTCAAACCTAGGGTTCCTGATGCTTCCTTAGGGACATTGGCTGGACGGGGTGGCCCCAGCCTGTGTAACGGAAGTTAGGTTTCAGGAGGCAGCATACCACAGTGGTAGTTTTCTGGAATACCTGCTGTGAGCATTGGGAAAATTCTTCATCTTCTGTATGCCTCCTTCCTCATTTTCAGACAAGGAAGTAAAGCAGCCGACATTCATGAAACCCTCGGTGGATGCTGGCCGCACTGTGAGCCCTCAGTATATATTACCCCTATTTTCTTTTCTTTCTGTCTTTTTAAAAAGATACTCATTTTTTTATTTGGCTGCACTAGGTCTTAGTTGCGGCACGTGGGATCTTTTTTAGTTTTGGCATGAAAACAGTTGCAGCACGTGGGATCTAGTTCCCTGACTAGGAATCCAACCCGGACCCCCTGCATTGGGAACGTGGAGTTTCAACCACTGGACCACCAGGGAAGTCCCTATATTAGCTCTTTTCATTATTATCTGGGCCTGGGGTCCAAAATGGGCTTGCTGGGAAAATCCCATGGACAGAGGAGCCTGGTGGGCTGCAGTCCATGGGGTCGCAAAGAGTTGGACACGACTGAAGCAACTGAGCGCACACACTGGGCTCCAAAATGGGCTGCAGGTGGGAGCTGGCTTCCTGGAGGACGGGGAGAATACCTCTGAAAGAGGGCTGACTGTGTGTCAGGCTCTGTGACACCTCCCTGAGTTCTGAATGTCTTTGGGAAGCTTCTAGGCTCTGAAGAAAGAAACGGCTCTAGGGGTGGTAGGTTCTAAAGGTGATGGTTGGAAGTTTCAGAGGCCTGGAGGGGACAGTTCTGCCCTGAAGCATCTCTCTCCAAGAGATGTGAAGTGGCCGTCCCTGAGTCCCTCTGATGTGTCCCCATGGTGATGAAGAGCATGAGAGATGGGACTGGAAAACGAAATGAATCTGTCTTCATGCTTCATGGAGCAGCTGGTATATCCAAATTGTTGGAGTAAAATGTTTGAGTTTGGGATTTCTTCTTGCCTTGAACAGAACTTTTAGATTCTCTCTCACGTTTTCTTGGAGATGGGGTTTGAGTAGGAACCAGATGATGTTTGCTGCTGAAATTCCGTAATACTTTCCTTTAAGGGGAAGTCAAGGATCATGCGAGAAGGCAATGGTACCCCACTCCAGTACTCTTGCCTGGAAAATCCCATGGATGGAGGAGCCTGATAGGCTGCAGTCCATGGGGTCGCTAAGAGTCGGGTACGACTGAGCGACTTCACTTTCACTTTCATGCTTGATCAGCCAGAGGATCTTCAGCCCCTCCCCTGTCTCCACCTTCCGAACCCAGGAAAAGTCCACCAGGGAGAATCTGACCGGAGACAAGCGCGGCCTGGGTGGAGGCCCAGCCCTGCCACCTCCCAGCAGGGTGATTGTGAAGAAATCTCTTAACCTGTCCAGGCTTCAGCTTCTCCATCTGCACTTTGGGGATGATAAGACACAATTCACGGCGCTGTCCTGAGGCTTAAAGGAGGGTAATTCAAGCTGTTAGCGCAGTGCCTGGCCCCAAGATAAAATACACCAAAATTCCTCTGAGGGGCTGCTGACACCGACTGCCCTTTGAGCATCCCCCTGTGATGATGGTACTAAAACAGGGACTAGGAGTTACTTGTCAACAGTGTGTATGTTGGACTTGCATTTGTGTTTATTTACATGTCAGTTACAGGCCTGAGAGAAAAGGTCTTGTCTTGCCTCTTTGGCACAGGTTCAGAAATCTCACATGGATTGTGGAAATAAAGTTTCTGTTGTGTTTGAAAAAAAATACACCAAAAGTTGAGTATTATATTTTTTATTAGGCTATTTCATTCATCTTAACTCAATTAAATTATATATATATTTACATTTTTATTTATGTATTATTTCTTTTTTGCTGCACTGGGTCTTCATTGCTACACTCGGGGTTTTGCTAGTTGCAGTGAGCTGGAGCTACTCCTTCTTGTGGTGTGTGGACTTCTCACTGCGGTGGCTTCTCCTGTTGCGGATCACGGGCTCTAGAGCTTGGGCTCAGTAGTTGTGATACACAAGCTTAGTTGCCCCATAGCACGTGGGATCTTCCTGGTGTGCGTGTGTGCTAAGTCACTTCAGTCATGTCCGACTCTGTGCGACTCCATGAACTGTAGCCTGCCAGGCTCCTCTGTCCATGGGATTCTCCAGGCAAGAATGGAGTGGGTTGCCATGCCCTCCTTCAGAGGATCTTCCCGACCCAGGGATCGATCCCACGTCTCTTACTTCTCCTGCACTGGCAGGCAGGTTCTTTACCACTGGCGCCACTGGGAGGCCCAGGATCTTCCTGGACCAGGGATCAAATCCATGTCCCCTGCACTGGCAGGTGGATTCTTAATCCCTGGACCACCAGGAAAGTCCGAGTATTATTAGTTTTATTACTGTATCATCTAGCCGTTTCTTCTTGCTCCAGAAATGTCAGGCCAATTCACACCTCAGTGAAAAACAAGAAGAAAAGCCAACGCCTTTTGGATGCCTGTTAGCCTGATGATACAATAACGCCAGTTACAGTGCTCAGAGCCGTGGCTACAAAACGTAGGCCACCTGTTGCCACGAGAACCTGATCCATCAAATGCGGCAGTTGAGGAGCTTATAACTGAGCTGTGTGTGAATGTGCCCTGGTGGGGTGTGCTGTCACTCAGGGTCAGGCCTAGCTACTGCCATGCCCACTGTGCCACAGAAAGGACAAATGCTGGGCTCGGCCACGAGAGGGTAGGAAAGGGTCCCACTGCTTCCCAAACAGCTGGGCTGCCCACCGTGCCTGCTCTGAATTGGCTTTACCACCAGCACTCCTGAGACCTGAGTGCTTTCCTCATGTCAAGGACTGCAATGGGTCTGCGGTTCTACCGTACCAGCAAATACAAGTGAGCCTGCCACAGGTTCATGGATGCTGGCAGAAGACAGGAGATTCCTGGGTCAGAGACAAAGGACCTCGTTATTCATGGCATAGTAAATAGCACAATCATCAGCATATTGACATCAGTCCTCTGGTCCCCAAGTCCTGTGGGGTGGCACCAGTGGCCTGGGTAGATGACTGCACGCAGTGGATTGTGGTATGGGAGCAGGCCCTAAATTTAAGGACTTATGTCTTTTTTGTTTTTTTTCAAGTTTTTTTTTTTTTTTTTTAACAATTCTTATTTGTTTGTTTCTGTATTTTTATGTATTTGGTTCCTTTTTGGGTCTCAGTTGCGGTATGCAGGATCTTCATTGCATCATGTGGTACCTTCCGCTGGGGCACATACTCTCTAGTTGTGGCACGTGGGCTCCAGAGTGCGCAGGCTCAGTAGCTGTGTGGCATGAGCTTAGCTGCTCTATGGCACGTGGGGTCTTAGTTCCCTGACGGGGATTGCATCTGAGTCCTCAGCCCTGCAAGGTGGGATCTTAACCACTCAACCACCAGGGAAGTCCTCCCAGGTCTTTGCTGATGGGTGCTCTTTGCTCTAGAGGGAACGTCTATCTCAGTCTTTCATGGCTGTTCACAACATCCTTAAGAAGAGAGTCGGGGACAAAGGCAGTCAGTGCCTCTCTTGCAAAACGTGCATAAACTCAAAAGGATCCCTGGAGAATTGTGTTACAATAATATCCACCCCCCATTTCTACACTGTCTTGGCTTTTGGTGAATTTTCCCATGAGTTCACCACTCTGTTGGCAAATCTGATCGACAGAAGCTAGGACCAAGCCTGTTCAATTTGTCACATACAGCATTTAATTAAAGCTACTATCAATAAGACTGCAAGCAGCAGGATAAAGCCAACTTGCTCTTCTGACCTCAGCCATGCTTCCCAGCTGAACAAATCCAGAAAACAATAGGTCTACCTCAGAAAGCAGGTGGCTCGCTCCTTAGTTCTTTGCATTACCCTTTCCACCTTGGCCCAGAAGGCATTTAGGACAGTCCCACTCAGTTCACCGAGCAAGGTTGCTATGGATGATAGATTTCTTCCGGACTTCTCCCCTGAAGGCCAGAATCTGTGCAATTAATATATCTTCTGGAGGACTTTGCTGGTGGTCCAGTGGCTAAGACTCCACACTCCCAAGGCAGGGGGCCCAGGTTCAATCCCTGGTCAGGGAACTAGATCCCACATGCTGCAACTAAGATTCCCGCATGCCACCATGAAGACTGAAGATCAGAATGCTGCAGCTAAGACCTGGCACCGCCAAATAAGTAAGTATTGAGTGTTAGTCGCTCAGTCGTGTCTGACTCTTCGTGATCCCATGGACTGTGGCCCACTAGGCTCCTCTGTCCATAGGGTTCTCCAGGCAAGAATTCTGGAGTGGGCTGCCATTTCCTTCTCCAGGGGATCTTAGTGACCCAGGGATTGAGCCCAGGTCTCCTGCATTGCAGGCAAACTCTTTACCATTTGAGCCACCAGGGAAGCCCGAATAAGTATTAGAGGAAAAAAAAATATATATATATATATCCTCTGTACCTGGATTAATGCTTTCAGTCATGAGTGAGACAGTTCTTTGTCTTTGACCCCCAGGAGTCTTCTGTCTTCTGCTAGCAAGCAAGAACCTGTGGCAGGCTCACATGTTAATTTGCAAGTAGGCTAAAGTCAAGGAGAAATTTCAAATCACTGTTTTCTAGAGAGAGGCACATTAATATATGACTTCCACATCAGTCATGTAGTCTCAAGGGTACACATGGTACTTCTGGGAAGAAACATGGTGCCCCCCAGTTGGACCTACATCAGTTAGGGGGTCCCAGGTTGACAGTGCCTCCTCTCGGGTTGGTAGGCCTTAGGACTCCCAGCCCAATTCAAATAACTGAGTCTAGTCTTTTCTTTTGGAAGGCTTGGCTCAGGGAAGTTAGTCCTGTTTGTCTAGGCCACCGGCCAGATGGCATTTATCCACTTGATGGCATGACTGAGTGGTGATGGCTACAGGATTGGGCCTGGGGACTTTATCTGGAGGTGATGGTGTTGACAGGTATTTTATGTGGGAAGTACTTGAGGGCAGGAGGAGAAGGGGGAGACAGGATGAGATGGTTGGATGTCATCACCGACTCAATGAACATGCATTTGAGCAAACTCCAGGAGATGGTGAAGGACAGGGAAGCCTGGTGCGCTGCAGTCCATGGGGTCACAAAGAGTTGGACACAACTTAGCAACTGAACAACAAGAAGAGCTGAGGCTACCTCCTGCTCTTTCCTATCTCTTGGTAAAGTTAAGCAGAATGGCAGTCAAGTCAAGGTCAGAACTGTCTAGTGGAGTATGGCAGAGCTACCAGTCAGTCAAATTTAAACCACTTGAAAGAGTTTGACCAAGATGTTATCCTCAGTGCAGAAGGTTCCAGGTGGTTTAGAAAGACAGGAATGTTAGTGTCTTTCTTCCCCCCTCTCTCCCAGGGTCTGAGGTATCCCCTCCCCAGGTGCCAAGCTTGCTATTCTCCCTCCACTATCACAAAGTCAGCGTGCTCTACTCCCCTAGTAGATCAGCCATGACTTGTTTCTACAATTAGCTGAGAAGACTGCAGTCCAAAGCCCTCTACAGGCAGCAGCATTGTGACATTATCTGTTTCACATCTGGGGACTCCTTGACTGCGCCACCTTTTCCACAGTCTCTCCTGCCTGTACTTTTCATCTGGAATATTGTGTGCAAGAAGGACCGGGACATTTTTATAAAATATACAGAGACCCACAATGTCTACCACTCCACATGTGGGCCACTGTCAGGGGGACTCACGGAGAGAGGGAAGTGCACACCAAGCCCTCTAGGGATTCTCATGATCTAGACCCATGTCAGTCAAACAAGAGAATCCAGGTGGTTGAACCATAATATAGTGAGAATCCCCGCAGTCCCCTCCTTTATTTATTTTTAGTTTTTAGAATGTATTTTTTTGGCCGCACTGGGTCTTAGTTATGGCACACGAGATCTTCATTACAGCATGCGGGCTCTTCATTGCAGTGCGCAGGCTTCTCTCTAGTTGTAGTGTGCAGATTCTGTAGCTGCAACGTGTGAAGTTAGTTTGCACGTACGATCTTAGTTCCCAGAGCAGGTATCGAACCACACTGGAAGGCGGATTCTTAATCACTGGACCACCAGGGAAGTCTCGAGTCCCCTTTCTGACCGGGCTGTAACCCAGCGTTCACCAACCCCGCTGACCTGGAGTTTCTGTTAAGGGAAAGAAAGAAGCATTATGTCCAGGAATGGTGAACAGTGAGCCCTAAAATTCCAAAGCTGGTCTATATAAACCCCACCCCTCTCATCTTGATCATTATGAAGGACATGGCCTAGAGGAGGCGGTCCCATAGTGACTAAACCGCTGTACTGAGGTATGTGGACCAGGAGGAGGAGCCAGAAACCTCTTTGAGCTAATTTTTGAGGAGCTGTTTCAACATTCAACAGTACTTCATGCTTGTGGATGATTAGGGAGAACGTAAGGACCGCAGATACCTAGACTATCAGCCCATTGTTGGGTGGCTTTTGAGATGAAGGGTACACCATTGTTAGACTTCAGTTGGTCCAGAAAGCCAAGAACATTACAGGGATTAGTCTCAAGAACCACAATGGTGTGACCAAACTTGACTGATTGATCTGAAAGAGTACCACTGTAAACTGAAAAAGTATGAAGCACCATCCACAGCCCCAAGAAGGAATCAAGGTCCTGTGCCTTCAATCTCTCAGGAGTGGGCAGCGACAATGCCATATACACTGTAGCCTCCCTCTTTGCAGGACGAAGAATTTTGGCTGGAATCACAAATCTGGCATGAAGTGGTGGCCTCTGCATCAGAGGCACAGAGTCCTACACTTTGTGTCCACTCTGTGATGGTGGATGTGCTGCTGTATCTGGTATGATGATGGGTCCGGGCAGAAGTGGAGACAATCTGGGCATTGTGGGCTCGATCCACAGCTTGATTCCTGTCATCTCATCAGAGAATGGATCCTCAGCAGGGGTATCTGCATAAGTGATCTAGATGGTTTGATCAGCCATGACTTGTTTCCACAATTAGCTGAGAACACTGTGGTCCAAAGCCCTCTACAGGCAGCAGGATTGTGACATTATCTGTTTCATGTCTGGGGACTCCTTGACTCAGCAACCACAGCCACACTGCATTCCAGCTGGAGCTGCAAGGTTCACACCATTTGGCTGACCTGGTCTTGAGTTGGTCAGTCTCGCTAAAGGTTTGGCAGTTTTGTTGATCTTCTAAAGCAGTGGTCCCCAACCTTTCTGGCACTGGGAACCAGTTTTGTGGAAGACAATTTTTCCACAGCCAGGGGTGGTTGAGGTGGTTTGGGGATGATTTAAGAGCATTACATTTATTGTGCTAATGATCATCTATATTTGCAGCTGATCCCCAATGCTAGCATCACAACCTCAGCTCCACTTCAGATCGTCAGGCACTAGATTCTCATAAGGAGTGAGCAGCTTAGATCCTTTCTATGTGCAGTCCATAGAAGGCTTCGTGCTCCTATGAGAATGTCACACTGCCAGTGATCTGACAGGAGCTGGAGCTCAGGCAGTAATGGGAATGATGGGGAGCCATTTGTAAGTACAGATGAAGCTTCACTGGCTCGCCTGCCACTCACCTTTGGCCATGCAGCCCGATTTCTAACAGACCGTGGACAGGGAGTCGGGACCCCTGTTCTAAAGAACTAAATTGTAGGTGAGTTGATTTTCTCTAATCTTTGGCTTAAAGCTCAACCTTCAGAAAACGAAGATCATGGCATCTGGTCCCATCACTTCATGGGAAATAGATGGGGAAACAGTGTCAGACTTTATTTTTGGGGGCTCCAAAATCACTGCAGATGGTGACTGCAGCCATGAAATTAAAAGACGCTTACTCCTTGGAAGGAAAGTTATGACCAACCTAGATAGCATATTCAAAAGCAGAGACATTACTTTGCCAACAAAGGTCCGTCTAGTCAAGGCTATGATTTTTCCTGTGGTCATGTATGGATTTGAGAGTTGGACTGTGAAGAAGGCTGAGCGCTGAAGAATTGATGTTTTTGAACTGTGGTGTTGGAGAAGACTCTTGAGAGTCCCTTGGACTGCAAGGAGATCCAACCAGTCCATTCTGAAGGAGATCAGCCCTGGGATTTCTTTGGAAGGAATGATGCTAAAGCTGAAACTCCAGTACTTTGGCCACCTCATGTGAAGAGTTGACTCATTGGAAAAGACTCTGATGCTGGGAGGGATTGGGGGCAAGAGGAGAAGGGGACGACAGAGGATGAGATGGCTGGATGGCATCACTGACTCGATGGACATGAGTCTGGGTGAACTCCGGGAGTTGGTGATGGACAGGGAGGCCTGGCGTGCTGCGATTCATGGGGTCGCAAAGAGTCGGACACGACTGAGGGACTGAACTGAACTGAATCTTTTTTCTAGCTTTCCTTCTGTTTTCTTTGGATTTAGTTTGCTCTACTTTTTCTAGTTTCTTAAGGTAGTAGATTACATTACTGACTTGAGACTTTTTTTTCTTTTAAATATAAGAATGTACAGGGAATTCCCTGGCGGTCCAGTGGTTAGGACTTGCTGCTCTCATTGCTGAAGCCTCGGGTTTGAGGTTCAATCCTGGGTTGGAGAATTAAGATCATATGAGCCCTACAGTGCAGCCAAAAGAAAAAAAGAAGAAAAAAAAGTAACACACAACTATAAATTTACCTCTAAGCACTGCTGTGGCTCTAGCTCACAAGTTTGGGTACGCTGTGTTTTCATTAATCTCAAAGTAGTTTCTAACTTCCTGTGTGATTTCTTCTATGACCCATTAGTTATTCAAGAGGGTGTTAATGTCCACATATTTGTGAATTTCCCAAATTTCCTTGTTATTGATTGCTAATTTCATTCCAGTGTGATCTGAGAACATATTTTGTATGATTTTCACCCTTTTAAAAAGTGTTTTCAGGGACATCCCTGGTGGTCGAGTGGATAAGAGTCTGCCTTGCAGTGCAGGGGCTCAGGTTTGATCCCTGGTCAGGGGACTAAGGTCCCACATGCTGCAGAGCAACTAAGCCACACACAACTGGAGAGTCTGAGGCCACAATGAAAGATCCCATGTGCCACAGCTAAGACCTAACACAGCTGAATAAACAAATAAAATTTTAAAATAAGTGTATTAAGACTTGTTTTATGGTCTAACCTACAGTCTATCCTGGAGAATGTTCCAAGTATATTTAAGAATATGACTCTGCTGTTGTTGGCAAGAGTGTTTTATAGATGTCTGTCAGGACTTGGGCTTGACAGCTGTGATTTTTCTTTTAAAGGAGACTGCCTTAATAGGGGGTATTTCTGTCCCATTCTCATAATAACGTGTTATTTCTGCCTTGTTTTAATAGAAGGACTAGGAGAGTTTTCCAGCGGGAGCTGATCACGAGAATTTATCTAGATTTCTTTGTGTCACCTGTAGCAGTCAGTACTATAAACTCAAACAATACGAGCCCAAGCAGTAATCACTGCCTCATCTCTAGTTTGCTATGGGAGTTTGTCTGTCTCAAGGAAATTCCCCTAAGAGGGACAAAGCTCCCTTATAGCAGCCAGGACCCACTGCGGGGTGCGGGGTGGGGATGGAGGAGCTGAGACCTTGTGTTGTCATCTCAGAATGGATTTAAGATTGGCAGATAGCCTATAGAAAGGGCTGAGCTGTAAGATGGCCCAGCTGTTGCCATTCTATCTTACCAAGTATCACTTGCCCTACCCCTCATCTCCCAAGTGAGCCAGCGAAGTTCTAGTGGTTCATCTATTTGTTTTTGTCCATAGCAGTAGTGAATTTCTGTGAGCTGTTTCTACTCCTCAACCCTACCCAGGAGAGAGGAGTTGTCATGAGGAATAAATTAAAGGGAGTAAATGGGAAGATGAATGTAAGGGTCTTAGTTGAGGCCTGGTAGGATAAGCTGTCAAGTGGATATCGGTCATTATGATGACACAGAAGGATGCATCGAGGAATCTGGGGGTAAGGAGGAGCTGAGAGCTGAAGATAGTAAGGACCTGGAGGGACTGTGCCTATAGGCTAGAGTCCAGGAGTCCCTCTAGTCAGTTTGGCAGAACCAACCTGGTGTCAGGCCCTGAGTCAGGTACACTGCTGCCCAAGAGCCTGCTGGTAGTTGGACAGAGTGACTCGAGGCCCAGGGCCCTCCAAGGAAGCAGGAGGCAGCAAGTGTCCAAAAATGGAAGGTCCAGGGAGTCTCTGTAGGAGGAAGATGGGGCCACGAGGAGGCCATACTAGCTGCAGGTAAAACTATGAAAGCACGTTCTGCCAGTCAGAGACAGACTGCTGAAGTGGGAATCTAAGTCCTTGTGCCTCCACTTCCCTGGAATACAGCCTTGAGGCACTGCAGGCTGCACATCAGGGGGACTACTGCCTGCTCCACCTGGCTTCTCCAAACCTACTAAGGGAGAGAATGTGTATGGGGTAAAAAAGAGAGGAGAAACCAAACAAAAAACCCCACTGGGGCCAATGTTTAGGAAGCCCGAGTTATTTTAACAGCAACCCACTCAAGAAGAGCATGACGGTCATGTGCGTGCTGTCATGTCTGACTCTTTGCAACCCCACAGGCTGTAGTTTACCAGGCTCTTCTGTCCGTGGGATTTTTCAGGCAAGAATCCTGGAGTGGATTGTCATTTCCTCCTTTAGGGGATTTACCCCACCTATAGACCGAATCCTGGAGAAGGCAATGGCACCCCACTCTAGTACTCTTGCCTGGAAACTCCCATGGACGGAGGAGCCTGGTAGGCTATACAGTCCATGCAGTCGGACACGACTGAGCGACTTGACTTTCATTTTTCACTTTCATGCATCGGAGAAGGAAATGGTAACCCACTCCAGTGTTCTTGCCTGGAGAATCCCAGGGACGGGGGAGCCTGGTGGGCTGCCGTCTATGGGGTCTCACTGAGTCAGACACAACTGAAACGACTTAGCAGCAGCGGCAAGCAGAGATCGAATCCACTCTCCCCTGTGTTGCCTAAAGATTCTTTACCACTTTACCACCTGGGAACCCCCATAAGTGTCACAGGCATGCATAACAAACCCCTAACCCCTAACCCCTACTCTCCAGCATGCGGCTGGGACCGAAACAGCACATGCCCAGCACAGCGATTGCCACCACCATCCCACCCGACCCCCGCCTCCATCAGCTGGCTTTTTGAGTGTGCCAACTTCAACAAAATAAAAAAACCTGCTTAGGTGCTGACTTTGCATCAGTCCCAGGCCTTTGGATGGGGATGGAGGGGGTAGTGGGGTGGGCACACTGGAACACCGAACATGCAGAAGGGGAGGGGTCTTGAAATAAGCTGAAAGGTACAGACTTTGCAGACAAAGGTCCGTAGGTGTAGTCAAAGCTATGGTTTTTCCATAGTCACGTAGGGATATGAGAGTTGGACCATAAAAAAGGCTAAGCGCGGAATTGATGCTTTTGAACTGTGGTCCTTTGGACAGCAAGGAGATCAAACCATTTAATCCTAAAGGAAATCAACCCTGAATATTCATTGGAAGAATTGATGCTGAAGCTCCAGTACTTTGGCCACCTGATGCAAAAAGTTGACTCATTCGAAAAGACCCTGACGCCGGGAAAATATTGAAGGCAAAAGGAGAAGCGGGCAACAGAGCATGAGATGGTTGGACGGCATCACTGACTCAATGGACATGAGTTTCAGAAAACTCTGGGAGATAGTGAAGGACAGGGGAGCCTAGCGTGCTGCAGTCCCTGGGGTCCTAAAGAGTCGGACACGACTTGGAGACTGAACAACTGACGGGGAGAACTTTCGTTGCCTGGACTGCTTTCCCAGTTGAATGGCGAACGAGTGAGGCCCGAGGAGGCTCCACGCACGCGGAAGGGGCCGTTTGTTATTATCAAGAGTGGTGTTGTGATGATGCCAACCGCCCCGCCTGTCCCGGATCCTGCCAGTGCGGAAAGGGAAACACCAGGCAGGCGGAGGCCAGCGGAGATTTCTCAAGCCAAGCGATCCCCTCCAACTGCGGCGGGAAGAGAGACCCTGTACTGTCACTTTCGGGTCCAGAGACCTGAGTGGCATTATCACGGAGACGCCCCTCCTGACGCCCAGCCAGTCGAAAAGTTTTTGTCCACAGAATCCCACCGAGGGGCGTGCCAGTGGGACAGGGTCCAGACTGCAGGAGACACGCCCCACTCTGGGCATCGCGACGTCGGAAGAGCAGAGATAGCGTCATTTCCGCCCTCACTCTCGGCCCGACAGGGAAAGGCGGGGCAAGCAGAAGGCGCGCTGCTTGTGCGTCACTTCCGGTGAGTCTAGCGGCGACAACGGCAACATGGCCCTAAACGGCGCTGGTGAGGACATGGATTGCGGGGGCCTGTGGCTTCGCGGTTCGGGCGGCACCTTGCTTCAGCAAGACCTTCCGGCCCCTTGTGCCTCTCTTCCCCCAGAAGTCGACGACTTCTCCTGGGAGCCCCCGACCGAAGCGGAGACGAAGGTGCTGCAAGCGCGGCGGGAGCGACAGGATCGCATCTCCCGGCTCATGGGCGACTACCTGCTGCGTGGTTACCGCATGCTGGGCGAGACCTGCGCTGACTGCGGGGTGAGGAGATAACTCGGGACGTGGGATCCAGTATGGGGCCGCGGACCAGGCCACACGGCCCTTTCCCCATCTCTCCCCTCTGAACCCCATCGCCCGTCTCACCCCTGCTCCCTGTGCTTTCTGGGCCCTAGACGATCCTTCTCCAAGACAAACAGCGGAAAATCTACTGCGTGGCTTGTCAGGAGCTCGACTCAGACGTGGATAAAGATAACCCGGGTGAGGGGTCGAGGGTGCTTAGTGATAGAGGCTCAGGAACAGTAGTTGGGAGGTGAGAGTGGTATTTGTGGGTGGGGCAAGGGTGAGTTGCCTTCTCCTTTCTCCTAGAAAGGACCATTCATTCAGTAAGAGCACTAAGCACCTACTGTGTGCCAGACACCAGAGCCTGAGCTTATTAGGCATAGTTCTGATGAGAGAAGGCCTTATGCTGTTTGAGCAAGGGCGTAAATACCTCTGATACAAAAAAGAAAATGGATGTGTTCCCCTGTACTGGGGCAGAGAATACATCTCAAGTACAGAACAGTGAAGGGTAGGGAAGTGTCTCAGGGCTGAGGTGGGGCTAGGTATATCCTGATCATTCCACTGGCTTTCTCCTTTTTTAGCTCTGAATGCGCAGGCTGCCCTCTCCCAAGCTCGGGAGCACCAGCTGGCCTCTGCCTCGGAGCCCGCCTTGAGCTCTCGGCCTGCACCTCAGCCCCCAGTACCCCGTCCGGAACACTGTGAGGGAGCCGCGGCAGGGCTTAAGGCAGTCCAGGGGCCACCCCCTCCTGCTGTGCTTCCAAATGCAGATGTGGTGGCCTGCACACAGGAGGCTCTCCTGCAGAAGCTGACCTGGGCCTCAGCTGAGCTGGGCTCTAGCACCTCCCTGGAGACTAGCATCCAGCTGTGTAGCCTTATCCGGGCGTGTGCTGAAGCCCTGCGTAGTCTGCAGCAGCTGCAACACTAAAAAACCCCTCCTGAGAAAAACCCTGTAGAAAAACAGCTGTTCCTTTTGTGTGGTTTGTTCTTTTTTTGGTTCTGAGTGTGCATGCAAGTCCCAGCTCCACTCGTCTTTTCCCTACTTTTGGTCTTTCATGGTATCACAGTGTGGTCTCCTTGATGCCCTGAGAAATGAGTGGGGCTTGTTTCTGCTCAGTATCCCCACTCAAAGGATGAGGTGGCAGAGGACTATGTGCTATTTTTTTTTTTTTTTTTCTGGTGAGGAGGCCCCAACCTCAAAAGCAGAAACAGGAGGCGTGGATCTCTGAAGGAATCCTGGAACCTCCCCAGCCATCCAGCCTGTTCCCCACCCTTGAGAGAGATTTGGGGTTCCAGTCCCCTCGGTAGCTTCCCTTTCTTCCCCCAAGCATCCAGACAAGCATCCTGTCCCACCTCAGGCCCAGACCAGGTACTCAGATACTGACAGGATGTAGTCAGGTAGGGATCAAGGATGGTCTTAACCTGTCTCCTGACCACACCCCATCCCTTTTAGATCCTTTTCCTTGAGAGTTGTAATTGGCCAGAATAAACAAACAGTGTTGGGGAGGGGGAGGAACCGCACCCTCCGCTTTTAACCTCTTCCCTCCTCCTTTTTGCCTGCTTCGCTTCTATCGGTGGCCAATGCCCTGTTCGCTGGTCTCCTGGGGCAACGTGGTCGCACAGAGCCGTTGCCCTTTTAAGACAGGCCCCGCCCAGGCGGAGGGGGTGGGGCAGGGGCGGAGTCGGAGGAGTCCGGGTGGGAACAAAGCGCGGCCTGCGGGCGGCGGCTGGGCTCTGCTGGCGGGGCCACGGGGTACGGGGCCTGCGGGCGGCGGCCCGGGCGGAGCGTTGGAGAAAAAGAGGCGGCATCATCCTCTGGTACCCGCCCGGCCATGAATGGGCTGCCCTCTGCCGAGGCGCCGAACGGCGCGGGCTGCGCCCTGGCTGGTCTCCCGCCGTTACCGCGCGGCCTCAGCGGTCTTCTCAACGCGAGCGGGGGCTCGTGGAGGGAGCTAGAGCGCGTCTACAGTCAGCGCAGCCGCATCCACGATGAGCTGAGCCGAGCCGCCCGCGTCCCGGACGGGCCCCGCCAAGCCACCGGCGCCGCCAGCGCGGGAACTGCCGCGGGTCCTCCTGGCTCGCGTCGCCCTGTCAACCTCGACTCGGCGCTAGCGGCGCTGCGCAAGGAAATGGTGAGTAGCTGGGCCTCGGTCAGCTAGGCGTTGGGGGGCGACGGGGCAGCCACCAAGCTAGAGTCCAGGCGCGGGCGGGGCGGGGTCCACAGGCAACGCGGTCTGGGTCTAGAGGAACGACAGAAGCCAGCTGGGTCAGAGGGGATACGGTAATAATTACAGCTATGTTTATTGGCAATAGTTACCATATATTTTTAAATGCTTTACTAGTGTTATTTCTTTCCATTCTGCTGTCTTGTCCCTGTCTTGCAGATAGGGGTTACTGACTTGCCTAAAGATTCAAAGCTGTCCACAGAAACCTGTGCTTGGGAAGATTGGCTTGGGCGGAGGGGTGGCTGGCACTGCAACCCCAGCCCACTTTCAGTCTTTTGCAGGTGGGCCTGCGGCAGCTGGACATGTCCCTGCTGTGCCAGCTGTGGGGCCTGTATGAGTCGATCCAGGACTATAAGCACCTGTGCCAAGACTTGAGCCTGTGCCAGGACCTGTCGTCCTCCCTGCACTCAGACAGCTCCTACCCACCCGACGCTGGCCTGTCTGATGACGAGGAGCCTCCAGATGCTAGCCTGCCCCCAGACCCGCCACCCCTCACTGTGCCCCAGACACACAATGTCCGGGACCAGTGGCTGCAGGATGCCTTCCACATCAGCCTCTGAGAGCTGGGAGGGTGGGGGCATGCACCCATGAAAAAGGCTCAGAAACTCACCCCTCAGCAAGTACTCAGACTATAGTGCCTGCTTTCCCCCATACCACCTCACCTCACAGGAGGGCAAGGTCTGGGCCCCACGGAGGCAAAGATGCCTACCTTCTCGTGTCTTGGGTTAGCTGGCACTGCGGCGGGTACCTGGGCTGTAGCCTCTGCCCATGGCACTGGTCCTCCACTTGTCCCACCTGTGGGACCTCCAGCGTGGCTGACCTTCAGTCTGGCAGTGGGGTCCAAAGCACTTCCCTTGGCATCTCTGGGACTGGGATTGAGTGGCCTGGCTCCTGTCTCTTCACCTTCGCTGCTGTTGGCAGCTGCTGGCTCAGGGGCATCCCACCTCTGGCCCCTGGGTTCCACTGCCCTAGACAGGGGCTCTCCAGGACCCATTCCTGCACCATCCAAGGTCAGGAGGGCCAAGGCTCCGTGCTGGATATTTAAGTTTAGGGGTCAGCCTCTTTGGCTCATAGATAAATAAATACTGTCTCAGCATTGGTGTGTTCTGACTGCTTGGCTCTGGGGCGGGAAGATAGCGGTGATTCTGACAGATGCTGCCCCGCGCTCCGCCAGCGGGTGGCGCCCGAGAACCCGAGTTTGAAGAGGCTCGGCTGCGGCCGGGTGCGAAACGTCGCTCCCCGGGCAGAGTTGCCAGCCCTTCGTTCCAAGCTGGCTCGGCGTGGTCTCGCGGTTGTGTGATTGCGGCCGAGTCACTTCCCCCCTCTGGCTGGAGGCCTGGAGCCCAACCAGCCTACCCACTCGCTTTGGGCTTTCCTGGCCGGCCGGGAAGGAAGGAGAAGCAGCCGCCCATCTCGAGGAGAGAAACTTTCCACCCCAAGTTGGGGCGGAGTTGAAGCGGCACAGGAAATGGGTGGGCCCGGGCAGGCGGGCCGGGCCGAGGGGCCCTGGGCGTGAGAGGGGAAAGCGCCTCCTGGAAGGGCCGGGAACGAGTGACCAGTGGGCGGGAGGAAAGAGTTGCAGAGGCAGAAAGGGATGGAGCCCCAGTGCCCGAGGCCCCCCTAGAGTCCAGGCAAGCCCTGGAGGGGTGATGGGGCTCTGGGTTTCCATGCCTGAGACATATTCCCAGCGGCCAAACACCCCCATTCTCTGCCTGGCTCCCCCTCTACAGCACCTGAGACCTTTAGAGTTGTACATAAAAGGCTTTCTTTTACAGTGGAGAGCCACAAGGCTGGGTCTGGCAGCTAAACCGGGGTGTCAGCTTCTTTACCTCGTCCCCCAGTTAAGTCTGCACATTTGCGAGTGGTGGGTGCTAAGGCTTTCGCGCACACAATACCCCACAACTTCCTGAAACAAAGAGGAGAGGACCTCGAAGTTGCGCAGTTAGGCTTACCGGCTGGCTGCCTGTCCCCACGTCCGCTGCACAGTCACTTGCGCCCTGGAGAGAACTCAGCTGACACTCCTGGCAGTCAGACGTCCTGTTCAGACCGAGCATTTATCAAGGACCAGGCTTCTGTCCATTCACAAACCTAGCAGAGCGTTTGCACTGACAGAGAGGGAACAGGCCAGTGTGCTGCTCTACGGCTCTCTCCTAACTCGGCCTGACACCTGCAGCGGTTCACGACCCAGCAGGCGGGCTGGCGATAAGGGCTCTAATCTAGGTGTGAACGCAGCGGTTAACGCCCCGAGGCAGGCTTTCCAGGGGAGGGAGAGTAAATACACACTTTTACTCTCCACGATAACGGATTTCATTTAGTAAGACCTGGCAAAAGTCAGCCAGGTTCCACACTAAATGCTTTCCAAGGTTTCATTCTCAATGATGTTGTAAAAGGTGCAACTATAATTATCCCTATTTTGCAGAGGTAAAAACTGAGGCTCAGAGCGTTGGTACTTTGCCCAAGGTCACACACTTGTGGAGGTCAGCTGCTTGTGGGGTTTTGGGACTGCCTTCCCACTTGACAGCTGGAGAGCCAGGTCTGGAGGCTGGCAAGTGGGTGCTGCTCACCGTAGGGCCACTGGGGTTGGCCCCTGACCCTGCTCCTTCCTCCTCTGGTTAACACGTGGGTCGCAACAGGAGTCTCTCCCCAGCTGGCTCTGGCTCAGCGCACTGAGACCCTTCACGTCTCTTCTCCTTTCTGGTCTCTATTTCCCCAGCCTGTGAAATGGGGCCACCAGTACGTACCTCGCAGGGCTGCGGGCAGGAAGGGAGGCGGCTGGGCAGCGCTTTCGCGGGCGGCACCAATTGCTGGTGGCCCCCTGCCCCGGCCCGCGCGCCCCCTTACCCCGCCCGCGCCTCCTCACCGCCTCGGCTCGCAACAGGCGGACGCTGCGGTCTAGACGTCCCCCTAGACCCCGCTCTCCCTCCCGCGCGAGGCCCCGGAAGCCGGGCCGCCCCGCCCCCGCGCTCCGGCCCCGGCCCCCGCCTCCCGCCGGAGCCCCGCCCGCCTTCCGACGGGGGTGCGGCTCCAGGAAACGGCGCGCTCGCCGCTCAGCGCTCCAGCGACCCGACGCGCCCCAGACGACCCCGCCGAGGCGGCCAGATCACCGGCGGGCCCCCGCAGCGGCGGCGGCGGAAAGAGCGGCCCCCGATCCTGCGCCTCGGACCCCTCCGCACGGACGGGGCGGGCGGCGCGGATAGGATCCTGGAGGCCATGGGGACCTGGGCCGGGCCAGCGGTCGCGGACTAGCGGGAGTCCCGGGTCTGAGGAGCGGGCGGCAGAGGCGGCGGGGCCATGACCTCGGTGTGGAAGCGCTTGCAGCGCGTGGGCAAGCGGGCCGCCAAATTCCAGTTTGTGGCCTGTTACCACGAGCTGGTGGTGGAGTGCACCAAGAAATGGTGAGTGGGAGGGAAGCCTGGGGGACTCCCCAGACTGGCTGGGACCCCATCCGGGGGCCTGAGAACCCTGACCTCCGTCCAGTGGCCAAAGAGACCGCCCACTCCAGCCAGGGCCCTGGGGACCCAGACACAGAGAAGGGTCCTGGCGACTCGGGGGGATCCCCAGAGTTGGGGGACTGTGGGCAGCCTTTGGGGAGTGGAGGTCAGGAGTTCCAGGCCTGAGGATCTGTGTGGGCCCACACTTTTCTTAGCTGCGCTCAGAGCTGGGGAAAGGGAGGCCTCATATTTCTGGCCAGAGGGGTGGTTCAAGGTGGAACATCAGAAAACGGGGCAAGTTTTCAGATCCGCGGGTGGAGGGCCTGGGACAACCAACTCCATGACCTCAGTACAGCTCAGAACAAGGATGGTGCCCTCTCCTCCCCTGCCTGTTTGTTGAACCAGAGGAACCACCCGCCCCTTCAGCTGGAGTGGGCCCTGGGCGGCTGGACTCATTTCCATAATATCCTTAAAAGGGGAAACTGAGCGCTGGGAGTGATGAGGAGGGAGGCAAGCAGTAGCTTAAAGGGGCCCAAGGGTTTAAGAGGTTGTGGGTCCCAGAGGAGAGAGCCTGGAGAAGGCAAGGTGGTGGGCTGGGGGGAAATGTGTCAGGGGATGCAGGACCCTGACCTGGACTACCAAAGAGCCTGGGGGCGTCTGGTTCACATGCCCCCACCCGCAGCTGCCCGGGCCCCTGCGTCACACCCTAAATATACGTGCTCCTTGGTGTCAGCTTCCCTTGGCTGGATTAGAGCACAGCTGTGGGGGCCTCACCCAGCCAGGCGGGGCTAAATTTAGGCTCCCAAGAGGAGGGACAGGAAGGGACCGGAGGGTCCAAAGGCAGGGGAGTGAGCAGGAGGCCTGGGGTCCCTTGGGCGGCTGACAATCCCTGGTCTTAACCGGGCCAGCCAGAGTGTGGTTCACACCATTCAGTGAGGCCCAGAAAGGCCCAGGAGCTGGCTGAGGTAACACAGCACCGGGCTGGGACTTGAACTCTGACCTGTGGCTTCTGTCTTCTGCCCCAGCATCCTGGGTGAAGCCAGGGGGATGCTGGGCATTATGGCAGAGAGCTGGCTGAGGGTGTGCGCAGTGTCACTGTGTCTGAGTCACAACAGGCGGGCAGGGCCTCCTGGACTTTCTTGCCTGGAGCCCCAGCTAGGAAGCTGCCCCTGCCCGGGTCACAGCTCCCCGGGAGGGTGTGCCCCACCTGAGTCAGGCTGCCCGACCAGGCCCCGCCCTCCCCAGGCTCCCACAGTCCGCTTCCCCTTTCTGGGAAGGCCCCATGGCTGCCCTTGGCTGAGGCCTGCAGTGTCGGGTGCAGGAGGGCCACTAGACTCGGGTGTGTGCCCTTGCCCGGCCCCTAAGCTCTCTGGTCTCAGCATCCCCTGAAGATGACTGGAGAACCAGTTATCCTGGCTCAGCCTCCAGAGGGTCTGTGAGCTGGGTGAACCTGAGCGTCCTGGCACGGGACTGGGTGCAGGCACGGAGGGCTCTTGTGTTGCCCCCTCTGCCTGATGACCCCCGAGCCCTCCCCACCCTCTTGGGCAGCACTCGGCCCCTCCCTCCCAGGCCCAGCCACGTGCCTGGTGACTCTCTCCTCTGGCTTTGTCTCTGTCCCCCCGCATCTCTTTGCCTCTGCCCCAGCTTATGCTGTTCAGATGTCACCTTCTAGAAGTCCCCCCTGATGTCCCTTGTGGGAATGGGGGTCCCTGCAAAGAGAAGGGCTGGGCGTGGAAGGTCCTGGGAGGGTATCCAATGACAAGCTGACCCTATGCCTCTCTGTTTCCCAGCCTCTGCCCCCCTACCCGACCCTACACCTACCCCCATCCTCGGACCCTGGCACTTGCCGTCCCCTCTGCCTGGAGCCTGCCTTCTCCAGGCCCTCACACGACCCATTTCCTGCTCCAGCAGGGTCTGGGCTCTCCTTGGCGTGGACTGGGGTTATAGTGTGCACTCTCCAGATATTTGTGAGTGAATGGACTCCTTTTACTCCAAGTTTGTCTCTTCCGCTGTCTCAGAGTCTGTGTCTTACAGGTCCTTGTTGGGTTGCTGTCTTTGTCCCTGTATGTGCCCGTCTCTCTGTATGACTTTCTTCATAATCCTTGTTAACCCACAGGCCTTTGCCCTCTGGCCCAGGCCTCACCCTGCCTTGGCAGCCCCACCCCTGCTCCTTGTGGCCCCAGATAAGGGGGCTGTTCAGCCCCTGTCCTGGGGGAGGGGGATGCGGGCAGAAGGAAGACTGTGGAAGAGATGGAGAGGCTGGGTGGGCCTGACTGAGTGGCCCCCTCTCCCCCGCCCCTCGCCTCCCAGGCAACCGGATAAGCTGGTGGTAGTGTGGACCCGGCGGAACCGACGCATCTGCTCCAAGGTGGGGAGGATGTCAGCTGGGGGTCCAGATTGGGGGTGGGGCCAGTTGGGGGATGGGGCGAGTGGGGGAGGGCTGTTGGGGGACTGGAGTTGGATTCAGATCAGAATCTATCGAAGAGAGTAAAAGATGGGGTCAAGGTTGGAGACGAGGACAAGGAGTGAAGGGGAGCGTTAGGATGGAGGGAGGACTCAAATGGCTCCTGTAGGCCCACAGCTGGCAGCCGGGCATCCAGAACCCATACCGGGGCACCGTGGTGTGGATGGTACCTGAGAATGTGGACATCTCTGTGACCCTGTACCGGGTGAGTCTCTAGCCCTCCTGCACAGAGGGGCAGTGAGCGGGCGATTGCAACCCCAGGGGCCACGGGAGATGGGTTATCCATCCAAATAGAAAAGAACAGAGGGTGAGACCAAGAATCATGGCAGGGGGCCTACCCAGCCTGAGTGGCCCAGGAAGTCTCCTTGGAGGAGGTGGCACTTACCCACCGCGTGAGGGAGAGCTGGGATCAGGAGCTGAAGTGCATACCTGCCAGGAGGGGCCAGCCTGTCTGAAGGCCCCAAACAAACACCTCCTCCTGAACTAGCGCAAGCTCTCCTCCCTGCCCTGCCCCCAACCCAGCAGCCCCTGTACTCACTGGTGCCCCTCCTCCGCAGGACCCCCATGTGGATCAGTATGAGGCCAAAGAGTGGACGTTCATCATTGAGAATGTGAGTGGCCGGGGTGGGCGGGAGCCTGGGGTCTCGGGGACTCTGGGGCAGCACTGATGCTCCTTCCCCTGCCCCCAGGAGTCCAAGGGGCAGCGGAAGGTGCTGGCCACGGCCGAGGTGGACCTGGCCCGCCACGCAGGGCCCGTGCCTACCCAGGTCCCGCTGCGGCTGCGGCTGAAGCCCAAGTCGGTGAAGGTGGTACAGGCCGAGCTAAGCCTCACTCTGTCCGGGGTGCTGCTGCGGGAGGGCCGTGCCACGTGAGTGCCTGCCCGCCCTCCTGGGTCCTAGTCCACAACCTCTGACGCCAGCCCTTACCCCTGGTCTCCAATCCGCAGGGATGATGACATGCAGAGCCTTGCGAGCCTCATGAGCATGAAACCTAGTGACGTGGGCAACTTGGATGACTTTGCCGAGAGCGATGAGGAGGAGGCCAATGGTCCAGGAGCCCTGGAGGCACGGACACGTGTGCCCCAGCCAGGTGGGCTCCCAGCTGGAGGTTGAGATCACCAAGACCTCGAGAGGGTGGGGGATCACCCAGGCCAAAAATCCTCTTGCTGTTTTGGGGCAGGGCCAGTGGAGGGAGCTCACTGCTGCCAGGGATCCCAGCCTGCCCAGCAGCCCTGAGTGTCCTGCAAGATGGGTTCCCAGTGCCCCCCGCCGCCGTGCCCCTGCCCTCTTCTCACCCTGAGTGTGCACCTGCCCACAAACCTGCTGGGAGACAGCTGGGCCAAAAGCACAGAGAGGGCCTGCGGTCTGGGCTTTCCACCCCTCACCACACAACCTCGTCCCTCTCTTTTGGTTGTTAAGGCTTTTTTTTTTTTTTCTGTCTGTCCATTTCTCTCTCTTTTTCTCTGCATCTGTGGGCCTGTCTCTTCTCCTAGGCCGGGGCGGTGCCCTGAGGCTGGGGCATTTCCCAGGTAGGCCCAGCATTCTAGTTGGGGGAAGGAGGGGGGTCAGACCTGCAGGGCCCTTCCTGGTGCTGACCGTGCCCCCAACACCCCACCCCCAGAGACCCCTCGGGAGCTGAAGACACTCTGTGAGGAGGAGGAAGAGGGCCGATTGCAGCCCCGGCAGGCAGGTGAGGCCCAGGCTGGGGTTGGGGCGGGCCCGGGGCGGGGGGGACTGTGACTTCCAGTCCCAGGTCCCAAGCCTCAGCATCCTCTCCCTTCCTCCTCCCTGCAGCTGCCAGCCCTTCTAGTGCTGAGGATACCAGCCCAGCCCCTGTGAGTGCCCCTGCGCCCCCAGCCAGGGCCTCCCGGGGCCAGGGCTCAGAACCAGCTACTGTAGCAGGGGGCCAGGTGGGGCTCAAGGCCTCAAGGCCCCCCGGAACCCTGCCAGAGACAAGGTGAGCTTTAGAATCAGCTCCAGCCCCTCTCACCCGTCTGCTCTTCAGAAGTTGTACACCCCGAGTCAACGTGCCTTTCCAGGGTCCCAGGAGTCTGGCAGGTGGGGAGGGAAGCTGGGATGGGGGGACAACTGAGCTCCTGCAGTGCATCCTTCTCTGCTCTCTCCGCAGGCCCTCAAGACAGCTAGGCCAGGACATGGCCCCCACTCCAGCCCCTCGGCTCCAGAAAGGCTCTGATGCCCCCTGGCCCCCAGTTCACCAAGGAGAGGATGAGGCCCCCAAAGCCTCCGGGGCTCCCCCAGCAGGAGTGGATTCTGCTGTGGAGACCCAGGCGCGGGCAAGCCCTCAGGAAGGGACAGAGGCCCAGGGAGCTGGGCTGGGCCCAGGAATTGAGAACAGAGACTCCAGCAACTCTTTGGAAGGGCAGAAACCCAAGGTTGAGGAGGGGGGCGCTGGAGACAGGGCAGAGGCTAGTGGGGTGGACACTGGGCATGGGCCAGGAGTCAGAGAGGTGAACAGTCAGAGGTCAGTGGTCAGAGCTGGGGAGGCTGAAGAGAGTTTAGAGATCGATCACGTGGATGTGGAGCAGAGGTCAAAGGTGAAACCTGTGGACACTAAGGGACCAGAGGCCACAGAGGTGACATCTGAGGCAAGATTCAAGGGTACTCCTGAGGCTCCTCCAAGGGGCTCTCAGGGGAGGACAGGGGTCAAGACCAGGGATGAAGCTCCCACAGTCCTGAGCCCAACACCAGAAGAGCCTGTGGGGCATTCTGGGCATCTTGGTGACCTCAAGGTGGCCAGGGCTGCTGCAGGCCAGGAGAGAGAGTGTGCAGAGGTGAGGGGCGGAGCCCCTGGTGTTGGGGGGACAGGCCTGGAGCAGGGGCCCTCTGCTGGAGCACCAAGCGCTGGGCCCCAGGTGAGCCGGTACGAGGGGGCCCCACCAGCAGCTGAACAAGGGGTGATGTCCAGGGATCTGAGGGTCTGGGAGGTAGAAACTGGGGATTCGAGCGTCCTGGGAACAGAACCTGGGGTGGCAGAGTCAGAGTTATTGGGAACCCAGGAGATCTCAGGGTCCCCAGAGATAGTGTCTGAGGCGGCAGAAGCGAAGACCTTGGGGACCCAGGAGACAGAGGCAGTGAGATCAGGGGTCCTGGAGTCAGAGGCTGCTGAGATGGCAGAGTCTGAGGATCTAGGGACCCAGAAAACAGGGGTAAGCATTTCAGGAGCCTCAGGGACAGAGAGTGGGATGGCAGAGTGTAAGGAACTGGGGACCCAGGCAACAGAGGCTGGGGGTTCAGGAGTTCTGAGGACAAAGACTGGGATGTTGGAAATTAAGATGTTAGGGACCCAGGAGATATCTGGGTGCTCAGGGATACTGAGAAGGGAAGCTGAGACAGCAGAGTCTGAAATACTTGGGGCCCAGGACACAGAAGTGGGATGTTCAGGGGTCTCAGAGATAAAATCCAAGATAACAGGGAGCCAGGAGACAGAGGTAGGGAGTTCAGGGGTCCCAGGGACAGAGACTGAGGTAGCAGAAGCTGAGATACTGGGGATCCAGGAGATCGAAGCTGGGGGTTCAGGGGCCCCAGAGATGGAGGCTGAGACCCTGAGGACCCAGGAGACAGAGGTGGGAGATTCAGGGTTCTCAGGGTCAGAGGCTGGAATGGCAGAGGCTGAGGGACTAGGGAATCAACAGACAGAAACTACAGTTTTAGAGGCTGAGAAGGGAAAGGCTCGGACTTCCGGGGTCCAGGAGGCAGAGACTGGACTTGGGGAGACCCTCAAATATGAGGCTTTAGGGGTCCCAGTCGTAAAGCATGAAGTTTTAGAATCCCAGGGAACAGAGGCAGAAACTACAGTTTCAAGGGGCCAGGAGGCGGATACTGGGATTTGGGGGGTTTCAGAGGCCAAGTCTGGGGTTTGGGGGGCCAGGGAAGCAGAGATGGAAGTTTCAGGGGCTTCAGAGAACCCATCTGGTATTTTTGAGGCCCAGGAAGCAGAGGCTGGGGTCTCAGGAGCCGAGAAGGGAAAAGAAGCTGAGGGAAACCTCCCAGAGGCCAGCCTGATGGAGGTGCAGGTGGCCAGTGGGGCAGGGGCTGGGGTGTCCAGGCCCTCCGGGGCCTCTTCCCCAGAGGAGCCTGAAGAGGACAGGAGGCTGCCGGGCAGCCAGGTAGGAATGGGGGCCGCCGAGGGCCCAGTCTGCTGCTTCCCACTAACCTGGGCTGAACGAACGGCGGCTCTGCATGGACCCACCTGGCCGACTGGGGTGGGGTGGGACAGGGGCTCAGCTTCCAGGAGCCCCTCGCCTCCTCCCCTCTCAGGATGCCCTGGCTCCCCAACCCTGTCTTCCCTGGGCTGCATGGAGTAGGACCCCCACCCCCGCCAAAGCTGATTTTCTAGGCTGACCTGGAGGTGTGGCTGCTGGTGACTTCTGTTCTTGCCTGGGGGCCACTGACCTTTTAGGTGACCTTGAGAGATAACCTTGGAGCTGGAAACCCTTTGCCTGATGCTAAGGCCCTGGCCAGTGGTGTGCGGTGATTCCTGCAGACCCAGAGCTGGAGCTGTTTTGTGCCCAAGGGGCAGAGGGCGCAGGTCCCACCTCCGCATTACCTGAGCCCATCCCTGTGTCCCCAGGCACCACCTGCCCAGGTCAGCTTCAGCCAATCCCTGCTGGAGTGGTGCCAGGAAGTCACTGCCGGCTACCGCGGCGTGCGCATCACCAACTTCACCACGTCCTGGCGCAATGGTTTGGCCTTCTGTGCCATCCTGCATCGATTCTACCCAGACAAGATGTGAGTGGCTGGAGGGGGTGGCAGTGAATGGGGAAGCCTGCGGAGGAGGGGAGGGTGGTGGGAATCCAGCCTCTGATCAGTGCTCTCCCTGCAGAGACTTTGCCTCCCTTGATCCCCTGAACATCAAACAGAACAACAAGCAGGTGAGAAGGGGCAGGCCTGGTGCTCCCCGGCTAGGCCCAAGCTGAGATCTGGGATCCTATCTGTGTGTAGGAGAGTAATCTGTGGGCTTCAGGCCCCCAGCACTGGCTTTTGGAGGTTCTGCCACTTAACCCTTTTGGTCTTTAAACTGTTCGTTTTTCTGAGTTTAGTTATTTTTTTTTTAAAGCATATTTCCACCAGATGGTTTTCCCTGAAACCACCCTTTTGGTGTGCTGTTGCTGGGTAACGCGGGGGCGGATCCTGTTGCTAGATTTCTCCCAATAGGAGGGTGAGGGCGCTGCGGGCAAACCCGGGCGTGCCAGTCGCGGGGACCCCCGCGGCGGGCCGGGGCGGGGCGGCCGCGTCGCTGGGTAACCCTCCCGCATGCTCCTTAGGCCTTCGATGGCTTCGCGGCCCTGGGCGTGTCGCGGCTGCTGGAGCCGGCGGATATGGTGCTGCTGTCGGTGCCCGACAAGCTGATCGTCATGACCTACCTGTGCCAGATCCGCGCCTTCTGCACGGGGCAGGAGCTGCAGCTGGTGCAGCTGGAGGGCGGCGGCGGCGCGGGCACGTACCGCGTGGCCAGCGCCCAGCCGAGCCCGCCCGACGACCTGGACACCGGGGGCCTGGCGCAGCGGCTGCGTGAGCACCGGGCCGAGGCGCCCCAGCAGCCCCAGGAGGCCGCGACCCGCATGGACGGGGCGGCCCCCGAGGCGGCCTCCAAGGACCGCGGGGCCGTAGCCGCCCAGGAGGCGCGCTCCACCGAGGCCTCGGCCGACGGCCCCGGAGCCCGGGCGTCCGTGCCCCCGGCAGAAGGGCTGGTGAACGGGGTGGGGACCCCGGGCGCCACAGGCGGCGTGAGGCTGCGACGGCCGTCGGTCAACGCGGAGGCCGGGCCGGTGCCCCCGCCCCGCGCTCACGGCTCCTTCTCGCACGTGCGCGACGCGGACCTGCTGAAGAAGAGGCGCTCGCGGCTCCGGAACAGCAGCTCCTTCTCCGGGGACGAGCCCGACTCGGGAGCGGCGGGAGCAGCGGCGGTGAGTGCCCTCCAGCGGCGCGGGGTCGGGAGAGCGAGGCGGCGCGGGGGTGAGGGGCGACCGGCCTCTGCTGGACGCCGAGGCACCGGTGCCACGGAGGAGTCCCCTGCGAGCTCCTCAACAGGGGCGCCCGTGCCCAAGGCCCGCCCGGCCCGGAGCCGCTGACTTTTGCTGCCGGCCTTGGGATGTCACTCAGTGGAGTCAGGCTGTAATAGGAAGTTCCCAGAAGGCTCCGGGAGTCAGCACTCAGCGCAGGCTCTTCATCAACTGTCAAGTGGACTGGGGCATTTCTTTGGCTGGAGGTGCCCTGTAAGCTGGGAACAGGGTTTCTGTACTCAAGGGAGCTCTCCAGGGCCTCCCTGCTCCAAGACTCTCCGACTTGGATCTTTAACTCCAGACGCTGGAGACCAGTTTCCTCTCTATTCTGATGAGGGAAAGTTGGAGATGGGAGACCCTGGTGGGTGCCCATGTTCCCCCCATCCCTTGCAGGTCTCAGGTCAGCTTCCCAGGGTGTCTTGCAGTGGTGGTTTGGTTGCTCAGTTGTGTTTGACTGTTTGTTACCCCATGGACTGTAACCTGCCAGACTCCTCTGTCCGAGATTTCCCAGGCAAGATTGCTGGAGTGGGTTGCCATTCCCTTCTCCAGGGGATCTTCTCAACTCAGGGATGGAACCCGGGTCTCCTGCCTTGCAGGAGGATTCTTTACCAACTGAGCCACCAGGGAGTCTTGTGGTCACTACGCTAAAAGGGAGACTGTTCCAGAGGGGTCAAGGGTTTGCTCAGGGACTCACAGCTGCCAACGTCCAGGCCCTGGACTCTCCAGCAGCACCATCCTGGACAGCAGGGGCAGCTCTGTCAGGCTGCTTCAAGCCTTCAGCTGCCCAGGGATGACCCCTGAGTTCTAAGGAAAAGAGGGAACAAACTGGGAAAGACTTTTTGGAAGAAGCAGCCACTTGAGCCAGGCTAATAAAATGGGCAGCTTTTCCCAGGTGAAGAATCCGAGGGGTGGTTCTCAAGAGGTGGGACCTCACAAGTAAACATGTGGTTGCAGGAAAGCTTGGGTCTTACTTAGGGAACTGCCAGTCACCTTCCGTAAGTCACCTCCTGTAAGGTCACCTCCCGTGGGCAGTGATGAGGCTGGCCTGGAGAGCAGGAGCCCTGAGTGTGGGGTCGGAGGTGCAGCATTGACCCTATGAATGAGAAACAGGGAGAGCATCAGAAACACCCAGAGGAGCTGTGCTGGACAGCTATCCTGGGCTGTGTTGGCCTGTGGCCAAAGCCCCCTCAGTGTGCGTCAATGGCTCTTTATATCTTAAAAGGGAAGGCTCTGTTACATTGTACTTGAGAGATGAAAAACTCCTGTTGTATTTGGACACAATTATTCTTATTAAAATACACATCCATGAGCAGTGGAAAAAGAAAAAAGGAAAGCTCGATTTTTCTGGGCCCAAGTCCCAGTGTCTGGTCCTTCCAAGCCAGGGCCCCCCTCCAGCCCTTGTCCCACAGGAGATATTTGGGGCTGCAGGGGCCCGCTTCCTTCTTGGCCACTCCCATCCCCCACCCTGTGTATGCTGTAGAGGAGGAAGGGCCTGCCCCTGGATAGGATGAAGTCAGGCAGCTTGAAGCTGGGGCAAGGCTGAAGCCAGGAGGCCCGAGTGCCTCTGGTGTGGCTCTGCAAGGGCTTTCTGGAGGAGGGGGCCACACAGGAGACTGCAGAAAGGGGAATTTGGGTCAGACGTGAGGAAGTGCTGGAATTCCCATCAGAGCAGCTGTGAGTAAGCTCAGTTGCTGCTGAGGTTGGGGTTTCTCCACTTGCCCGCCTCTGCCTGCCCTGTTGGTTGAGCACTTGCTTCCTGCCTGGCCTGCCCTGCTCCACATCATCGACTCCTCATCGACTCCTACAGTTCCCCTTCTGGGGGGGCAACTGATACCCCGTTTTGCAAGTAGGAATGTCGAGGCTCGGATGTGAAGTGTAAAGGGAGTTGGTTCTGGGTGTGAACCCCCAGGTCCACTGAGTCGGAACTCTCCAATGGCGCCCTCTACTGGGCCCAGCAGTCTGCACTGGCTGCGTGACCTTGGACAAGCCACATCTCTGTTCTCTTTTCCTGAAGATGAGAAGCAAAGACATGAAAGTTTTTTTGCAAAGTGGTTTTAAGGGACCACTGCAGGGTGTTGTCAAAAAAAAAGGGGGGAACTGTGTTTTTTCCTCACATGCCGGTCTGGAGCCCTGCAACCCCCCTGGGGCTTGTATGTCCTTTACGTACAAGGACACAAACAGGCCAGGTGGGTATGACTGGCCCAGAGGCAGACAGCAAATTGGTGGCCAAGCCTGGGAACAGACTGTTGGATTGACAGTGGGGCCCAAGCCAGGCCCTGTTTGAGTGTCATCTCTGACCCTTAGTTTCCTCATCTGTAAAATGGGGAAGGTAAGGGTCCCTGCCTCACAGCACTGATGGGAAGATGAAATGAGTCAGGGCACCCACAGCATCCAACACACAGATGCTTAATGCACAGCCTGCCATTACTGTTACGTGCTGTGCCCTGAGTGTGTCCTCCTGACCCCAGCCTCTGCCTAAGGAGACAGGAGTAGCCAGCAGCCATGGTGGGGTGGGAGCGGCGTTGGAGCTGTAATGGGAGAGGCCCTGGGGGCCGTGCTGGGGTTTGAGGAGGCTTCAGGAGGCATGAAAGTCAGGGAGGGAGGAAGAAGGCGGGTGAAGGAGCCTCTAGAGGAGGTGGGGCTGAGCTGGGTCATGAAGGGAGAGTTGACATCCAGCCGCCCAAGAGAGAGGCTGCTCCAGACTGAGGAAACGATTTGGGGAAGTGAAAGTCCACCCCTGGGGCTGGCGCATGGTGTCCGGATGGGGTTCGGGGCAGTAGGAGTTACTGTTGGAACTGCCAACAGGCCTTGGCAGCGAGACTGGGGACTGAGAAGGCGAGTGAGGAGACTGACACTATCGGGGTGAAGGTTTAGGGAGACCCCCCTCAGCTGTGGCCTGAGGGTAAGGTCAGCAGGCAGGGTGTGTGGCAGGGAGGGGGCGGCTGGTAAGGAGGCTGCCACCTACCCAGGCCAGAGAGGATATCCCTTGAGCAGGGCACTTCCAGGGCTACGTCTCAGAGAGGTGCCGGGTCGGGTGGACAGCGGGTTGGCTCAGCGCTTTCTCCTCACCTTGTGACTTGGAAAGGTGGCCAGAGCAGGAGCCCTCGAGGGGGCCAGGCTATCAGCTGAGCTGAAAGTTGGGGGCCCCCAGGGCTGACAGTGCCAGCAAGTTGCTGGGGCAGGGCACCTGAGGGGCCAGCTGCCCTTCCGGGCTAAAATCGGTCGGTCCTGCCATCTGTTCTGTACTGACGGTCATGTGACACATCCTTCAGGTGTGGGGATTGAGAAGGTGGGAGAGGAACCTGTTTTGGCCGGGAGTTGGAGGCGCTGGCTCATAATGGCCATGTTCAGCCTGTGTGGGGCCCCAGCCATGATCGGAGATGCTGGCGCTAGGTGACGGAGTCTGAGGAGGCCTGAGACAGCTCCACGGAGGAGGGGGCAGGAGGGGGAAGGAGAGGCCCCAGCTGCACCCCTCACAGCCTTTCACCTCCAACTCACAAAAGCCCTGTGGGGCCCCAGGAACGGGGACTAGGAGGCTCGGCCAGCGGAAGTGGACTGGCCCGACCACAGGGCCCGGGGTGGTGAAGGCCACGGCCTTCGCTCTAGGAGGCGCTTCTCCACAAGGGGTGGAGGTGGGGTTCTGTGCGTGCTGGACTGAGAAGCTACTGGGGCAGGGAGGTTCCCCCTCCCCATGTGAGTGGCCCTTGGGCCTGCTGTCAGGGGAGCCCCTCCAAGCCCTTACTGGCCTCTTCCTCCACAGGAAGGCACAAGCCCTGACCCCAGCCCTGCTCCTGGCCTTCCCGCAGCCTCAGCCCCACAGCAGCCCTCTGGTGAGTAGCTTTGAAGGGGTGGTGACTCAGCTCAACTCAGCCAGCTCACAGATCCTGAGCTGGGGCCCCTCTGGAGGCAGCTGTCAGTTGTGGGGTCCCTCAGCCTGGTCTCTCTCCGCAGGTGGGACTCCTGCAGCGGAAGAACCGCCCCCAAGCCCAGGGGAGGATTCTGGGCTGGTAAGGAGGGAGGAGTGATGGGTGGGAAGTGGGAGTGGGAGGAGCTGATGGGTGGGCTTCCTAGGCAGGGCTTGGGCCAAACCCACCCTGTCCCTTGCCCCCGCTTTGCACCCCAGCAACGGTTCCAGGACACAAGTCAGTACGTGTGCGCAGAGCTTCAGGCCTTGGAACAGGAACAGAGGCAGATAGATGGGCGGGCAGCCGAGGTGGAGAAGCAGCTAAGGAGCCTGATGGAGTCAGGTGGGACAGGCGTCCGGAGTCCACTCGCCAGCACATGCCACCGCATCTGGCCTGCTCTGCAGCTCTTTCTGACCCTGGGAGGAGTTGGGAGGACGGAGGCTGGGGTCACCATCCCCATTTACAGCTGGGCACGCTGAGGCCTGCAGCCCGGAAGCAGCTTGCTGGAGGCACACAGCTCTGGTTTCTGGGATACTCAAGGGAAACCACGCCCAAACCCCCCACCCCACCCCCTGCCGCCACCTCCCTGCTCCTGACATAGGGGTCAGGGGCTGGCCTGGTGACTGTCCTGGCCTGATTCAGGTACCGACAGGCTGCAGGAGGAGGTACTGATCCAAGAGTGGTTCACTCTGGTCAACAAGAAGAACGCTCTCATCCGGAGGCAGGATCAGCTGCAGCTGCTGTGAGTGCTGGTCCTCCCCATTCAGGCCCTGCCTCTGCCCACCCAGGGCTGGCAGAGCAGTGTGTGCGTGCTAAGTTGCTTCTGTCCTGTTTGACTCTTTTTGACCCCATGGACTGTAGCCTGCCAGGCTCCTCTGTCCATGGGATTCTCAAGGCAAGAATACTGGAGTGGGTTGCCATGCCCTGCTCCAGGGGTTCTTCCTGATCCAGGGAGTGAACCCATGTTTTTTATGTCTTCTGCATTGACAGGAGGGATTTTTTACCACTAGTGTCAACCTGGGCAGAGCAAATGCAAACATAATTACCTTGATTAGAACTCTTCACTGCTTTTTTCTTTCCACAAAGTTGTGGTTTCTTTCCTTCCTTTTTTTTTTTTTTTTTTTTTTGAGAAATTGCTCAGCCATCTTAATGTTTTTTCATAATTTCCTGTGTAAAGTGTATACTTCTTAAATTGATACTGTTTTTATGAATGAGAAAATCGAGGCCCAAAGAAAACTGTGGCAGGTCAGTGCTGAGTGCCCCAGTTTGACCCCGTTCCTTTACAGTAAGGAACACTGAGGCCTAGAGACAGCTGAGCTGAGTTCCTGAGTGGGGTCAGAAGCAATTCCCCGGGCATCATTGCCTTTATAGTCCTGCATGGTGAAGGTGGTTTTGCCTCCTTTTTGCATCTTGGGTCATTTTTCAGAATAAATTTTAATCTAATATTTGCCATTTATGAATAATATTCATCCAAACAATTCTGAGTTGTTTCTTATTTTTTAAAAAGGGGTGGGGTGGGGGGAGGAGACAATATGATGGGGAACAGTTGAAACAGAAGAGGTACTTCCCTGGCCGTCCAGTGGTTAAGACTCCCTGCTTCCTCTAAGGTGTGCAGGTTCCATATCCCTGGTGGGGGAACTAAAATCCTATATGCCGCTTAAAAAAAAAAAACAAAAAACAGAAACGAAGGAGATAATTCCAAGCGGGGACTGGGGTATAGCTCTGCCTGCCTATGGCTTTGTGGGAACTGATGGTGAGGTGGGGTGGGGGCCAGGGAGTGGTCAGAACCCTGGACACTCCCGGCCATTCCCCTTTCCCTGACCTGGCACCCCACCCCCCAGCATCGAAGAGCAGGACTTGGAGCGGAGATTTGAGCTGCTGAGCCGGGAGCTACGGGCGATGCTGGCCATTGAAGGTGGGAGATGGGGCCGTGGGACCGGGGACCAGGACGGGACAGGGGCTGGCGCCTCCTGACCCTCAGCCTCCTCTGCTCGCAGACTGGCTGAAAACGGCTGCGCAGCAGCGCCGAGAGCAACTCTTGCTGGAGGAGCTGGTGTCGCTGGTGAACCAGAGAGACGAGCTGGTCCGGAACCTGGACCAGAAGGAGCGGACGTGAGTGGGGCCGGGATGCTCCGGGAGTTGGGGAGGCGCTGTGGGGGAGGTCAAGGAGGAGTGCTCGGTCTCGGCCCCGGGCGGCGGCCAGCGTGTGGGCCCTGACGCTGCTGGGGCTGACCGGAACCCGTTCCCTCCCAGCGCCCTGGAGGAGGATGAGCGCCTGGAGCGCGGCCTGGAGCAGCGGCGCCGCAAGCTGAGCCGGCAGCTGGGCCGGCGCGAACGCTGCGTGCTGAGCTGAGGCCACGCGGGCCCAGACGCCTTCGTCCCTCCCGGTCCGCCCAGACCGCAGCCTTTCTCGCCGCCGCGCCGGATCGCCGCTTTGGGCCTGCGCTCGGGAGGACCGGACCCGACGCGACCAGTAGGGGCCGCCGTGACCCTTTGCCAGGAAAGGAAGCGCAGCCTTTCGGGCCCCGACGGACAAGGGCGGCTGGCTGGGCGGCCGCGCCGTCCGGGCCGTATTTATTAGTCCGTGTGAGTGAGTGTGCGTGTGTGTTCGTGGTGGACTGAGGGTCCCAGGCGTGCCCACCCCGAGCCCGTACCCGATGGCCGGATCCGGCCGGCGAGCTCCAGGGGGTGGGAGGGACGCCTGGTGATCTGCCGCACTCAACACCCCGCCCTCCTTCCTGTTCCTGGCGGGCAATAAAGTTGGAAAAGGCCACGCCAGGGCGCCTGGGCTTTCTCAGGGTGACCGGGGCTTTCAATAGACGGAAGGGGGTGGGGCCTCGGCCGATAAGGCGGTGTGCGATCCGCACTAGGACTGTGCAGGAATGGGGAGGTTTTCAGATGCCAGCCTAGGCGGGACCAGAGGCCTGACCTCTGCCTTTAAAGGATGATGGAGTTTGGGTTGTTGATGGCTGTAGGGAAGTCCCGTTTCGACAGAAGAGAGGAGAACAGCTGGCTCTGTTGCCTGTTTTTTTATTAACACATTATTTCCCGAGGTTCTCACATCCATGCCTTCCCTTCCCTCCTCCGGATCCTTCCCCAGCCACTCCGTAGGGCTCCCTCCTCAGGCTTCTCCACCTGCAAGGAGCGCAGCTCCATGACCGACACCTGTCAGCAAGCTGGGGCCTGTGCTGGGGCCGCTGCAGAGGGTGGCATGTTGCTCAGAGCCAGTTCGTCCTGGCCTAGGATGGCACCTTCGTCCTCAGCGTTCACAGGGCCGCTGGACCCGAAGAACTTCACCATGGCACGGACTTGGGGCAGCTCCGAAAAGGTCTCCACAGTCAGCAGCATGGCCAGGAGCCCCAGGAGCAAGTAACCTGGGGAGGAGAGGTTACTAGGGCAGCTCTCATGCTCCCATCCACCTCCCACCCACACAATTCTCTTCCCACTGCCAACTAAGACTCTGCACCATGCCCTGGGGCAGGGGCCTTCCAACCTGTGAGGCTCAGCCTCCCCCAGGGGCTTATGGGAGTTGTAGTCCAGGGTCTTCTTCCCTTCTCTCCTCCCCTCTACCCCATCCTCCTTAGCAGCTGGACTCACCCAGAAGCGCAAACTGGCAGAGGTGGTAAAGCACTGGATGCAGGCCACTGCCGTGGCCCGGCAGCAGGTCCCCCAGGCCGATGGTGCTGAGGGAGCTGAAGCAGAAGTAGATGGCCTCCAGCAGGCTGCAGTTGCCCTGCACACCCCACAGCACCAGTGCTGGCAGCAGCACGAAGACGCCAACCACTAGCAGGCCCAGTGCAACTGCCTGCAGCAGTGCAGCCCTGGGCGGCGTCAGCTTCCAGCGGGTGGCTACCCAGGCCCCGGGGCGGCTGAGCAGAGGCACCAGGCAGTGGCGCAGGGCAGCCACAAGGGCTAAGGAGGCCGGCAGCCCCAGGGCCGCGTAGGCCACACAGAAGGCCTTTCCACCAGCTGATAGCGGGGCCATGTGGCCGTAACCTGGAGAGGAGAGAGCCACGGGTAATGAGGACCCTGGTGGGGCGGCTGGTGCCCACTTCCCCGAGCCTCGCTCCTGCAGAAGGCTGCCCTCTGGTGGCCAACACAGCCAGAACTATTCAGGGCTGTTCTCTGTGGGCTCTTCCCCTTGTTCACTGGGGGTGTTGGTAAAGTCCCTGAACCTCTCTGGGTCACTCTTTTACATTCTGGAACATGAAAGGATGAAAAGAGAAGAGTCCCCCTCAGGCCTCTTGTAGCTGGGGTACTTCTGAGAGCTGCCGTCCTACCCCGAGGCAGCCTGACCTGAGAGATTCCTCAGTCTGTCTTTGATCCACACTTCCCAGTTCACCAGGTGAAATGTTACCCAGTCTTTCATTCATTCCCCAAAGGCATATCAAGTTATCCTGGGTGCCAGGCCCTGTGCTGGAACCTGAGTCTGCTCAGGTTCAGATGGGAGGCGGGCAGGAAAATCAGTCAAGACACCAGACATGGAGGGTTGCAAAAGAGGCAGTGTGCTTTTCAAGGGTGGAAAGGCATGTGCAAAGGCAGGGCAGGTGAAAGATCAAGGCCTGCTGGGGGAACAGGATCAGCTGGTCCAGGGCTGTAAAACACAGATGCCTCCAGGAGTCAGAAGTGAGCCAAAAGGGAGTGGTGGGGACAGAGGTTGGGGGGAGAGCACACACACTGTCCCAAGGGCGGGCCCTGTTCTCCAACAGGGGCTTCTGGCTCAGCGCAAGTAGGTTTACAAGTTTCTCCAAAAGAAGGTGGAAAATGGGACTTCAAAAAATATTCAGGACTTCATTCGTGGTCTGATGACTAAGACTCTGTGATCCCAATGCAGGGGGCCGGGTTCAATCCCTGGTCAGGGACCCAGACCCCATGTGCCACAACTAAAGATACCAGGATGAAGATCCAAGATCCTCCTGGGTGTTGCAACTAAGACCCGGTGCAGCCTAGATAAATAAATGAATTTCACACACTTTACACGGCAAACACCTCACTCCCACCCCCCACCCCCACTTCCTGGGCTCTGGGCCCTCACACTTGTTGTTTCCTCTCCCAGGAATTTCTTCGTGTCTGTCTCTGTGCCCTCTTGCCTGGGCTAACGTCTCATTAGCTAACATCCTCCCCCACACTCCTCCTGGGTTGGTGGTACCTGGGTTCACTCCATTTCCCTCCATCCAAGAATCCATCCCACCGCACAGGCTCTCCAGTCTCGCCTCAGGCCAGTGGGGTCTGGGCACGTCCCCTGGGTCTCACAGCTGCCTGGGGGTGGGGCTGAGAAGGCCACGCCCCCTGGCACCTGAAGTTGAGGCACCAGTTGGGGTGTGTTGGTGGGGGGAGCCCCAGCCCTGATGACAGGCCTAATGAGGCCTGGGTTCTGTCTAGCAGTTTGGGGCTGGGGGAGGGCTGCACCCTCAGGAACCCTGGGTAGGGACTGCCTTGAGAGCGCCTTCCTGCCGCCCTGCCGGCCGCCTTACCCGTGGTGGTGAGGAGGCTGGCGGTGAAGAGCAGGGCTGAGGGCAGATCCCAGTTCCTGGCCTCGGAGCCATTGCCCAGGCTGGAAACCCCATGGGCCTGGGCTACCAGGGCGGTGCCCAGCAGCTCTTCCAGCGCCCCAGCTGGCAGGCAGGCCCCAAACTCTGCCTGAAAGGTGGCCAGCTCGGCCCTGAGGTTGGCCTGGAGCCGAAGGGCTGGAGGCCCCTCCAGGGCCTGGAGCACTGTGGCCCCAAGGCCCAGGGCCAGCAGGTGGGCCACAGCCAGTAGCCCGTATCGGGCCCAGGGCCTTAGAGCCCCCATGGTATGCCACCAGAGTCTGTCAGAGGTGCCCGGGGAGCCAACTCTCCACCACAGGCACCTGGGAGGGGCTGGGCAGGGTGGGGCCGGGGGGAGGGGCTGCGTGGGTGGCTGGAGAGGGAAGGAAGCCTGGGATGGAGCTGGGGTGAGTGGAGCCAGGAGGGCAAGGCGAGGCGGCTCAGGCTTGGGAGGGAGCTGGGGTCACTCCTCTGTTTCTGGGGGCAACAAGTTTCCCACCCAGGTCCCCAAAGCTGGGTGGTTGAGTGATGGGCGGTGAGGATCAGGTGAAAGCAAGGCGATTGACCAGTTCCCCCTCCCACAGTGGTGGTTCATGTGAGCTCACCCAGTCACAGACCCCATTCACTAGTCAGCAGGTCCCCAGACCCTGAGGACCCTAGGGGAGAGGACAGAGGCTGGTCCCTGCCCTCCCAGTGTTCCCAGGAGAAACCTGTTAGCAAGAAGGCAGGGCGAGTTCACATTGTCATAAACTCCCTGAAGGAAACGCCCTGGATGATGGGAGAGTGTTCTGGGGGAGGGGAACTTGGCCTGAAAAGCTCCCTTTGGAGAGCGACAGTTCAGCTGGGGAAGAGAAGAGGCCAGGCCAGGTGGGGAGGAGGTTGGGTGGTGAGAAAAATGGGGACCTATGGACAGGGCTACGGCTGGTACCCCAGATGAGAAGGTGGTGGCCTGGGCAGAAGAATGGGAAGAAGGATGGTAGGACTTGGGATGGGGCAGGCAGGACAGATGTGGAGGATGCTGGGTGCTCTGGAGAGGTGAGGCTTCCGCCACTCCCAATCCTTCCTGAGAAACTTTTGTGCTCTCCCGAGTCCCTGCCCTGCTGAACACAGTAGACCTGGCTGTGGTGAGGTGCAAAGGGGAGGGGGAGAGGGAGCCTGGACCACGACTCCCACAAACCACTGGGGGATGAGCCCAGGGGCCCCTGTCCTAGGGCGTGGCATGGGAGGGGTGGTCTGTAGAACCCCTGTGCCTTCTTAAGAGAAGTGTGAGTGAAGCCAGGTGTCAGGGTGGATGACCCTCTTCTGTGTCCAGGCCTCAGGATAAAAACAAACCCTGGACAAACCCCTAAGATACCACCCAGAGAACTGTGGGCTCCTGAGTTCAGCAAGCTGCCTGGAATGGGTGCAGCATGGCCAGGAAGGGGCCCCAGGGGAGGTGGTGTTGTTGTGGGCCCTGAGAATAAGTGGGAACCACCCCGAAACAAGAACAATCAGGGCAAACAGTTGCTTGAAATGGTGGGAAAGGCCTGGCCAGGGTGGGAACAGGCAAGTAAGGCCCAAGTGTGTGGATGTCAGGGAGGCTAACAAGGGCCTTGTAACACCTGATGATCAATTGAACTTGATCCCGGGAGAGAGATGCGGTCCAGAGGATCCCAACCTTGGCCCAGGCCACCTGCCATTCTGCTGGGGGCCTGAGGTCACCAGGGTCATGGGATGGTCTGGATCCCCCAGTTATCTCGAAGAATGCTGACAGGCTGTGCTTGGGGAGACAGCTTGGGGAGTTTATTTGGCTTCATTGGATCCTGAGGCCATGGCCCCAGCCCTGGCCAGGGCAGCAGGAAGGCACCCGGAGAGCCCTGGCCCCAGATGACCCCCAGGGCAGGGGGGCCCAGGCACTAAGCCCAGGGGCAGGAGACACAGTAGTAGGATTTGGTCAAAAGTGCTGGTGACAGCTAAGGCTGGCCCCTCTCCCCTGCACCTCCCTGCTTCCCTGCACCGCCCCCGGGGGGCAATTCCCTGAGACAGGCCCTGGTCCTCCCAACCAGCTGGGTACAGTGTCGGGCCCCAGTGGGGCGGGTAAGTCGGGGGACCCACCCATTGCAGGTGTGTGTCGGGGGTGCAGGCCCCCCATCCAGTGTGAAGGCTTCCTGTGCAGTGTAGTGTTCCTGACCCCCAGAGGGGGCGGCGTCCCTGGGCGAGACCAAGGCAGCTGGAGAGACTGGCCTGGCTCCTATTCCAGTGTATGCTGAGGCTCCTCCAGGGTGGTGGGCGAGCAGCCAGCCGGCTCAGGGCCCTGCCTCTGGTGCCCACGGGGCCTGGGCACCCACGTCTTTGGTCTGCGCCCTGCAGTCCTGAGGGGCCCCTCGGAAGGGGTTGGCAGGCGGAGAGTCCCAGAAGGGGTCTGAGTCTGGGAACAAGGTCCAGGGTGCCCGTCGGGGCGCAGGCTGTGGCGAGGGCAGGGGTGAAGGCCGTGGCCCAGCGGACACAAAGCTCCATGGGTCGATGCGGCTGCGGAGGGGTGAGGGCCGAGGTCGACTGATGAGGCCCAGAGGCGGCGAGCGCGGGGTCCCTGGGGTGCCAGGAGCAGAGCGTGATATCCCCGGCGGCGGTGAGACGGCACTGGCTATTCAATGAAGGGGAGGGGGCCCAGGTCAGGCAGTCACCGGCTCCTGGGTGTCCCCAGGGGGCACTGCCCTGCTCTGGGCTTCAGTTTGCTCATGGCAGTGAGCTCTGGGATTCAAGACTTCCATAACCCTTCCTGCTCCATGGTGCTGCGATTTAGCAGTTAAGAGTGAGAAAGCCTCAGGAGCAGGTCTTGATCAACCCAGCTCAGCAGCTGGTTAGAGTCCCTTCATTTCTCTGTGCCTTACATGTCAACCAAAAAATGGGTCTAACCGGAGTGCCTAGTTCATAGCACTGTTATCAGAATTGAATGAAGTGACCTTTCTAAAGGACTAGAAATAGTACCTGACCCAGGTAAACAGCCAGTAGGAGTTTGCTAAGAAGAAGTGAAGTTGTTCAGTCGTGTCCGACTCTTTGCGACCCCATGGACTGTAGCCTATCAGGCTCCTCCGTCCATGGGATTTTCTAGGCAAGAGTGCTAGAGTGGATTGTCAGAACCTTCTCCAGGGGATCTTCCCGACTCAGGAATCGAACCCGAGTCTCCTGCATTGCAGGCAGACGCTTTACCGTCTGAGCCACCAGGGAGTTTGCTAGGGAGATCCTCAATACTTCTATTATTTCACAACCGGCCTGGCCCGCCCCGATGGCTGAACATAGAACTCAGCTCCCCACACCCCAGGGCGCAGCTGGAGGTCCAGCAGACAGCTGCAGCCCTGCTCACTGCCCTGCGGGTCCCCACCAGCCCCTCCTCCCCCGTCACCAGGCAGTAGGCCGCTTACCGCGCCTCTCCTCTTCGCGCCGGCGGCTCTTGGCTGAGGGCTGCCCCGCAGCAGGGACACCCAGCTCCAGCAGCAGGGGCGGCGCGGGGGCGGCCGGGCCAGAGGCGTCGGGGCTCAGCGGGGAGGCTGGGGTTTCGGGCGTCTTGGAGAAGCGGATGAGCGGGGATGGGGGCGGCTCGGTGGGGGACGGGGTGGGCAGCGACGAGCGGGGCGGTGTTGGCGAGGGCTGTTCCACGCGCTCTCGGCCCGAGCCCCCCGGGGGTTGCAGGTCCCGGCCGAGGCCCAGCGAGGCGAGCAGGGCGGTGCCGCGCAATAGCGCGCGTTGGATCAGTTTGGGCGTCCCGGAGCCACTGCCGCGTTCGGTCGGGCCCGGCCGCCGGGGCTCCTCGGGCTCCGGGCTCGGCCGCGGGAGGTTACCTGGCGGCGGGTACACAGGTTAGGCCGACTTCCGGCGGCCCTGAAGCAAGGGCTGACTTCTGCTCCCCTGACTCCCCCAGTCCAAGTCCTCCCTCGGCATCCCCATTCTGGCTTTTCAGAAGTGTTGGGGGTGGAGGAGGGCAGTGCAACCTTTGAAAGCAGCAGGAGCTAAGCCAGGTGCCCTGGGGCCCACGAAAGGAGGGCTGGCTGGAGGGAAGGCCGAGGGTCCACCAAGAAGCAAGCTCAAGCCAGAGCAGGGCCGGCCTCAGTGCCCTCAATGGGCAGCAGAAGATATCCACAGGGGCCAGAGTCACAGCTGGGACCCGTGCGGTGCCCATCTCGTCCCTGGTTGGGCAGCCCTGGTCCTTCTACTTGCCTGCTCTGGCCTCCAGTGGTAACCTGTATAAGGCACACAGGCCAATTCCAATGTACACAACAGCTCTAAAGGGATACAACATTGTCCCTATTCCAGAAATGAGGAAATCAAGGCTTGGAGAGGTCAGTTGTTTGTGTCGGGCCTGAGCTGAGTGATTTAGGGGCATTACGTTGTCTGAGCCTCATGCCCCAGGGGTTCCCAGGCTTAGCTAAGGCTACCCTGCCCTGGATTAAAGGACATATGTCCTAACCTGTGGGCCTAGGGTTAATCTGATTCCATTCTAGACCAAATGGGTGGGTCTGGAGAACCAGTCATTGAGGTAGGGCAGCCTGTGATGGCCCCCCACAAACCCCAATTTTGTCAAGTCCTCCTCAGCTCTAGAACCTACCATGGCTCTCCACAGCTGCTAGAAAAAGCCTAAGCTCCTTGGTTGGGCTTTCAGGGCCTCTCTGTCTTCCTTGGGCCTGCCTGGCGTGGAGCAGTGGGTGGGGGTCCAGAGGAAGGAATGCAAAGCTGGGAAAAACGTGAGCTTCTGCAGTGAACCAGGACTTTGCTTGGGGTCAATCCTCAGCCACAACCCTTACCTCATCTCTCTCTTTTTTGGCTCGGCCCCAAGGCCTGTGCGATCTTAGTTCCCCCACCAGGGATTTAACCCGCGCCCTCAACAGTGAGAACATGAAGTCCTAACCACCAGAAAGCCAGGGAATTCCACCCCCCACCTCCACCCCATCTCTCTTATCTCCTACCCAACCCCACCCCTGCAGTGGCCACTGCCTTCTAAAATGTAAACCTGCTAAAGACAAGTCTCTGCTTAAACCTGCCCCCCCACCCCAACTTCCAGATCCTTCCTGAACTGGCCCCAGCCTGCTGTTTCAGGCCTGGGAGTCCCTGGCTCTCAAGTCCTTCAGTGAATTCCAACCAGGATTCCTCTTCCTTAGGTCTGGTGAGCCCCATGGTTGCACACACACTGTTCCCTTCACTCAGCACACCTTTCCCACCTCGCGCTCAGTAGTCCCTTACTTAACATTTAAGACCCAGCTGAGAGATCACAGCTTCTATGAAGCTGTGACAGTGGTTTATAAAAAAGTACATATTTGGCTTTCATCTCATTCCTGGTACAGAACTCCCCAAACCCTTGGAATTTCCATATGAGAGTTCATATTGATGTCTTTTTATTTTGGCAGCCTTGTGCAGCATGAGGGATCTTGGTTCCCCGACCAGGGATCAAACTTATAACCCCTGCATTAGGAGCACGGAGTCTTAACCACTGGACCACAAGGGAAGTCCCTGATGCGGTCATTGTTGGAGGATGGGGTCTGCCAGGGGAACGGACTGTGTGATTAGAGGGTTGGAACTTTCAACTTCTACTTGCATCAGGGTAAGAGAGGGGCTGGAGATTGACTCCTGTCACCAATGGCCAATGATTAATCAGTCACATCCACGTAATGAAGCCTCCATAAAAACCCAGCCAAAGGGTTTGGAGAACTTCTGGGTTGGTGAACCAGCAGAGGTGTGTGCCTAGAGGGGGCATGGAAGCTGTGTGCCCCTCCCACATACCCTGCCCTCCACATGTCTTCCATCTGTATGTCCTTGACCTGTATCCTTTATAATAATCTAGTAGTCTAGGAAGTAGATGGTTTTCCTGAGTTCTGTGACCTCTTCAAGGACATTATCAAATCTGAGGCGGGGGTCGTAGGAACCTCAGATGTAGAGCTGGTTGGAGAGGAGCACCGGTGACAACCTGGACTTACAACTGGTGTCTGCAGAACAGAGGAGCCTTGGAGTCCTGAGCCCTTAGCCTGTGGGGTCTGACGCTAATTCCAGGTACACGGTGTCAGAACTGGATTGGATTGTAGGACTTCCAGCTGGTGGCCCAGAACTGGCCGGTGTGGGAAAAACTCCACACATATGGTGTCAGAAGTGAAGCAATAGAATGCAGAGGAAAACAAGAACTTTTCCTCTTTTAGAAGCTTTGCCAGGGACTTCCCTGGTGGTCCAGTGGTTAAGAATCTGCCTTCCAATGTAGGGGATGGGGGTTTGATCCTGGCAGAGGAACTAAGGTCCCACTTGCTGTGGGTCAACTAAGCCTGCACACAATGAGAAGCCCGTGTGCCACGATGATGACCCAGTGCAACCAAAAGAAAAGTTTAAAAAACAAAATAGAAGCTTTTTCAGAATCCCCTGTTAACCTATGTAGTTCTTGCTCATGCTATGCCTTGTATAGTCCTTCTGCCAGCCACATGCTACTCTCTACTGTACTTGTTTATTTCTGAGCCTGCCTCCTCTACCAGACTAGGCCCGCCCAGAGGTCAAGGCACTGCTGATCTCTAGCACGATGATGCCTGGCTCATTATATGTGTCAGTACATGTTTGATGGAAGAATCCATTCTTAGAATCCCTGTGACAACCACGTAAGGTGATCGCTGTTCCCCACTTTATAGGTGAGGAAACTGATCATTTACAGTGAGTTTAAAACAGAACAGGGGAAAAACATGTTTAAAACAAGCAAAAAAAAAAAAGAACAAAGTGACACTGGAGATCAGCACACCAACTAAGAATGGAAAGAAGTTACTGAGGTTGATATCCTGAGAAACTGAGATTCCCAGAAGTCAGAAACTTGCCCCAGGTAACTTGGCAGTAATTTTAATTTACCTCTAAACTCCCTGGCAGTAAGAGGTGGCAACCCTGTTGTTACGGAGAAAGCAGAAAAACCATTCTTGACTCAGAGATGAAGGTGAAATCACTTCTACAGGGCCTCATGGAAAGGACATGGCCATGTGGTAGTTGGTGGCTCCAGGGCAAAAGCTTCATGGGGCAGTTGCTGGCAGACCGTGCCCACCAATCTGTAACAACCAGTTCCCCAGGGGCCAGCACACCCAGGCAGGGACAAGGGGTGGGAGATGGGACTCCCCAGTGGGGTGGCTAACACCTGGGACAATCTCTCAGGGACATCTTTGATTCTTAGCTAGGTTTTTTGACTCTGTAGGTGGTTGGGAGGTCAAGATCACTCACTTGTGGGTGGGCCAAGACAGCTGGCTGAAGGCTTGCACAGGTGCAAACAGATGCTCAGCCAGCAGCTGGGCTGGGACAAGGGATACCCTTTCAGGTAAGGGGGCAAGCTGGAGAAAGATGAGGTCCCTGCTCCTGGGAGCCCAGGGAAGATAAGGCCAAAGGGATCTGAAGGGATCTGTAGACCATGGTCAGGGGCTGCTTCTGCCTGCACATCCAGCTTGACAGGACCTCATGTTCTCCATTGAACTTTCTGGCCTGGGGCATTCTAGAGCAGGTGACTCCAAGCAGCCCCCTTGGCCTTCCAATTCTCAGTTCGGTCCCTGTAGCACAGCCTGCTTAGGGCAATGCAACTGCTGGAGCAAGAAATGGCATGGCAGATGGGGGTCCAGGGCCCTGCCTCTGGAGTCAGTGAAAGTTTTGCAACTCCATGGACTATACAATTCTCCAGACCAGAATACTGGAGTGGGTAGCCTTTCCTGTCTCCAGGGGACTTCCCCAACCCAGGGATCGAACCCAGGTCTCCCACATTGCAGGTGGATTCTTTACCAGCTGAGCCACCAGGGAAGCCCTGGGCTCAAATCCCTGTTCTGCTATGCGTCCTACTTCAAATCACTTTACCTGTCTGTGCCTCAGTTTTCTCCTCTATAAAATGGCACACGAGGGACCCAATAAACGTTTGCTGTTGTTATTACTGTGAATCCTAGCTTAGGTAATGGTGGAGGTGATGCATTGGGTGGGGTGAGAGGAGTGGGTCTAACTTGTTTGCTGAATGGGACTCTGGTCTGATGACAGCTGGGTCCTATATTCTGACTTTGAGAAGCAGGTGCAGCTGGGGGCTGTAAAAGGACCCTTGGGCAAGGGAGGCTGCAACTTTCTAGTCCCTGCCAATGCTGGGCAGTGCTGAGATGAGCCATGCCCCTCTGACCCAGGATCCCTGCTTTCTGCTGATCCCCTAGCTTCCCAAGTAGCTTGCAGGTGAGAAACCCCTTCTTTAAATGAAAGCTTCTGGGGAAGCTCACTATGAGCCTGAGTGTCAATATTTTCCTGGGTTCAGATCCTTAGCTGGGGGACTTAGGTAGATTACATTATGTCTCAGAGCCTCAGATAGGTATAATAATCCCTCATGGGGTTGTTGCTTGGATGGAACACCTGATACACAGCAAGTGCTGTTGCCATTATGGAAAACAGAAGACCCCAGAACTGCCCCAGATGCAGTGAGGGGGCCCTGGATGCCCACCCATTCAGCTTTCTTATCCTCTTTTCCACCTCCAAGCTCCCCAGAAAGGACTCTGAGAAGCACAGTGCAGTAGCCACTTTTCTAACTCCACCCCACATGCACAATTTCCTTTCCCTCTCTGCACCCAACTTCCTTTGGGTCCCAAACAGGGGCCACTGTTCCTTGTCTTCCTTTGCTCCCTAGAGCTTGCTGAGGGCACAGCAGCTGATGGAGGCCAGCCCTGCACAATGGGACCACTCTGGGCCCCCTGAGGCCTAGGCGGGATCTCCCTCAGTTGTGGGCTTATACGTCAGACCTGGGTTCTAGCAATGGCCTGCCTTGCCATAGTACCCATAGGAGTGCAGCAACAGTTGGCTGGGGGAAGACAAGGCCACTCACCATTGAGCATTGGGGGTGTGGAAGGAGATCCTAGGGGGGATGAGTCATCTGAATCCAGGTACCACGTGGCTTCATCCATGCGGGACCTTCTCCTAGTGAGGGAATGAGAAGGAGTCGCGCTTCGTGAATCTCAGGACTGCTGGGAGGCAGGAGCTGCTGGGTAGGTGGCAGTCAGGCACTCACCTCCCATTCTGGGCTTCTCCAGGCTTGGGGGAGCTGGGACCCCAGGCCCAGCATGCTCGGCGCTCTCCATTGCTTGAGTCCTCTAGACGTCTTGGGGACTGTCGGCCCCATGCCTGCCCTGGCTCTGCAGGCTCCACTGTGGTGGGTAGGGTGAGGGGGGGAACCGAAGGAGTCTGAGTCAAGATCAAGGACCCTGATCCTTGTCCTCCCATCGTAAGAACTGGGCTCCAGGGGCAACTTCTTGGAGGATGGGGAGCGGATAGTCAGGCTGGGCCCCATCCCATTCCCATGGTAAGCTTTGGGCTTACAGAGAAATTGCACAAACTGGGGTGGGGTAGGTGAGTGTGGGTCCTGAGACTGGCAGTGGGGCATCTCTTCTAGTCCTTCAGCTGGCATTTGCTGCTTAGGAGTTAGCACAGACACTGCAGCAAACTGGGTCTGAATTCTGACCCTGCCACTTATCAGCTATGCAGTATTAGGAGATACTTCTTTCACTTTTCTCATCAGTAAAACCTAGGTAATAATAAAGACATCTACCTCACAGGGTCATTGTGAGGAATTAATATTAGCAACTGTTAGTCACTCAGTCGTGTCTGACTCTTTGTGACCCCATGGTAGCCTATCAGGCTCCTCTGTCCATGGGATTCTTCAAGTGAGAATACTGGAGTGGGTTGCCATTCCCTTCTTGCTGCTGCTGCTGCTAAGTCGCTTTAGTCGTGTTCAACTCTGTGCAACCCCATAGACGGCAGCCCACCAGGCTCCCCCGTCCCTGGGATTCTCCAGGCAAGAACACTGGAGTGGGTTGCCATTTCCTTCTCCAATGCATGAAAGTGAAAAGTGAAAGTGAAGTCGCTCAGTCGTGTCCAACTCCTAGCGACCCCATGGACTGCAGCCTAACAGGTTCCTCCGTCCATGGGATTTTCCAGGCAAGAGTACTGGAGTGGGTTGCCATTGCCTTCTCCAATTCCCTTCTTGGATCTTCCCAATTCAGGGATCAAACCTGGGTCTCCTGCATTATGGGCAGATTCTTTTTATGCTCTGAGCCACCGAGGACACCCTAATAATTAGCAAAGCACTTAGGAAAGTGGATGGTACATAGCATCATACAATTGTTAGAAAAAAAAAAGTTGTAAAATGACTGATGCTTGGGGAACTCAGATACCAGTTTAGATGGATGGGGAGGGAACCTGGGAGCAGGGAGGAAGAGGAGGAGGCAGTGCAAGGGATCCACTTCCAAGGATAAGGTTTGACGAAAGGGTAAGATCTGGGGAGAAGGACGTGGGCAAGAGGAGAAGCTGCTTACACTGGATGGCCCGGAACCGGGGAAAGGTGGGAGAGTCCCCAGCCCCGACCTCGAAGACGTTCCTCCTCCTGTCCAAGCCAGGCGAGGCCTGCACGGTGATGCGGTGTTTGAAGTCTAGAGTTGGGGGGAGAGAAGCAGAGTGCAAGTTTGTGGTGAAGGAGAGACAGGATCCTAACCCCTCGGCAGCGCGGAGGCCACGCAGGCAGTGCTGGAATCCGGCCTAACACGGAGGCTAGGTGACTGGGGCCGGCCTCACTGGCTTCCTGAGATTCTGGATCAAGGAAATCCCCAACCCCGGCAAGCGCGGCGAAGTCGGAGAGGGCCCACCCCGTGCCCTCGGCCTTCCCAAACATTCATGAGCCCCGCCCCTTCCCGGCCGCAGCCACTCCCAGGCCGACATGCAAATATTCCCGCCAGAACCCGCCCACAGACAAGAACACACTCCCGATCCCACCTCTTGCAGCCTCCGCTCACAGGCCCACCCACCGACGCCCTAGACCAATCCCAGCGCGGTCAGCCACCCGCCTGGCCCCGCCCCACCGCCCGCGAAGCCAATGGCGGGCGGCGCGCTGGGGCCCCGCCCCTTACCGAGTGGCATGCTGATACGCTCCCCGCCGTCGCGCGCGCGGAGTTTGCTGCGCTTGAAGGTTCCGCGTCGGCGGCGAACGTGCGGCCGCTCGCGGTCGACTTGCTGCAGTAACAGCGTCAACTCACGCTCAAACACCTCCAGCTCCCACTGAGCCAGCAGGTGCTCGCGCCGCCGCAGCTGCTCTGCCTGTGAGCGCTGCTCCCGCGCCGCGCGGGTCAGCTCCTCCTCGCGGCTCAGTAGTTCCTGTGCCCAGGACAGCGAAGGCGGTGGCGTCAGGCGGGTACGGTCCCAGGCGCTCATCCCCACTCTCCGTGAGACGTCCCTTCCCGGTGTCTCCTTCCACCCCTGGGACCGCGACTCCTCCCACCTTTTCTTTGGCCCGCAGCTCGTCGAAGAGGCCTTGGATCTCGCGCTTCCAGCCTTCCTGCATGGAATGGAAGGAGTCCCGCGGCATTTCCCGTAGCACCTGTGCCTCCAGCGCCTCCAACTGCTGAAGGATGGAGGCGAAGTCGGGCCTGCGGTGGGGGTCCTGCGCCCAGCAGTCTAGGGAAACGGAGTGGGGACGGGGGTGCGGGGGGGACAGGGGAAGGGGTCTGTGAGTGGATATGTCCTGTTGGGCCAAGGAGCTCTACCCTTCACCCTCCTGCCCCATCCCCTTACCAGCCATAAGCTGTGCGAAGGGCTCCGGGCAGGTGGATGGAATGGGCAGTGTGAGCTTGTTCACGGCCACACCATAGGCTACAGCAAGGCAGTCGATGCCACGATAGGGTACCTCCCCGGTCAGCAGTTCCCACAGCAAGACCCCAAAGCTGTAGGTGAGACAAAGGGTCTGTGTTCCCGCCTCGACTCATTCATTGCCATTTCACCCCAAAGCAACCAAGAGTAAGTGGTCTGTGTCCCTCCCTTGGCCTCTGCTTATCCATCCAGCCCTAGATTTTGGCTGCCACCTCTCCCACCCCCACGACCTCATATCTGTCTAGACTCCACCCAGCCGCACCTCCAGACATCGCTGCCTTTGGAGAAGGTGGAGGCCTTGATAACCTCAGGAGCCATCCAGGCATAGGTGCCCGCAGCACTCATTTGCGTGGTTTTGTGCCACTCACGGGCCAGACCGAAGTCCGTGATCTTCAGGGTCTTGTGCTCCATGTCGTCACCTTCAATGGGCTGCAGCAGCAGAACTGGGGAAGAGAGGCTGGACTGTGGTTCCAGGCTCAGGGGGTGGGGATAGGGGAGGAGCTGGGAGCAAACTGTCATCGGACAGACATCCTGGCTAGGTAATGGGGGCAGTGAGGTGACTTGGTCTCAACCTTGCCAGAGCTCGTATCTGGGGTTGGGATAGAATGAGACAATAAACACAAGGCTGGGACATATTTACCAAGGGGCTCCTAGAGGTTAGGCATTTATACTCAGTGTTAGCACACACACACACATACACAAATCTGTGAGGTAAACATCATGGGATTCCCTGGTGGCTCAGTGGTAAAGAATTCACCTGCCAGTGCAGGAGACACAGGTTCGATCCCTGGGACAGGAAGATCCCCTGGAGAAGGAAATGGCAACCCACTCCAGTATTCTTGCCTGGAAAATCCTATGGACAGAGGAGCCTGGTGGGCTCCAGTCCTTGGCGTTGCAGAGGGTCAGACACAATTTAGCGACTAACAGTTCACTTCACTTCAGTAATTAGGACCCTGTACTTCCACTGCAGGGGAAACAGGTTCGATCCCTGGTCAGGGAACTACGATCCCACATGCCCTTGGCTCAGCCAATAAGTAAATAAGTAAATTGTAAGATTTGGGAAGATTTCCCAGAGGAAGTACCATTTAAGCTGAGACCAGAGTGAGGAGTTGGCCTCAGCTAGGCGATGGTAGGGGTTCAATCCCATGGACAGAGGAGCCTGGAGGCTCTAATCCTTGGGGTTGCAGAGGGTTAGACACAACTTAGCGACTAAACAGCAATAACAAAGACATCATTATCCTCATTTTGCAGAAGAGGAAACTGAGCAACAATTTGACTTAACCAAGGTCATAAGCAAACAAAGCAGGTATCACCCACAACCTGGTATGCGTGGTTCCAAAGCCAGTGTTCTAACTTTCCCCTAACCCTGCACAGAACAGAAATAGGCAATATGGCAGCCTCTCAGCATTTGTGACTTTGATTTCAAAAGAAACCTGTGTGTTGTCATTTTGTCGAGGCAAGAGTGTGATTTAGAACCTCCCTGGGGGTGGGGAGCAGGAGGGAACTGCCTGGTGAGAAAGGAAGCCCAGCGGGCACTATAGACCCCTGGTGCCCATGTCCCACTGTGGCTAGCACAGCCATTTCCAGAAGAGAGAAAGACTCCAAAAGATACCCACTAATGTGGCTAGATGTGATGAGAGACGAAGGGGTCTAAGGGTGGTTGTTGACTAGAAAGGAGTTTGGGACAAATGTAGGAGTGGATGGACACGGCAAGTGTTCCTGGCTTTGTCCCTCATGGGACCACCATACCCTGTATACACAGGAAAGCCAACAACTTGCAAATGTCTCACCAGGACAAGCACGGCTCAAAGGAGAGAGGTTTTAAAGGAAAAAATGTAAGGCAAAGTCAGAGAATCTTCGAGGGTCTGAAGAGGACTCTACTTTTCTGGTCATAGTCAACTGTTTTGTACAGAAGGGACATCCAAGCCAACGACATTTCTGAACACATATCCTTTCAGGGCACTGCTGCTGCTGCTAAGTCGCTTCAGTCGTGTCCGACTCTGTGTGACCCCATAGACGGCAGCCCACCAGGCTCCTCCGTCCCTGGGATTCTCTAGGCAAGAATACTGGAGTTGGTTGCCATTTCAGGGCACATCTCTCAGCAATCCTGCCCAGGGTGACAGTACCACGGAGGGGGCAGCGCAGGGTTCTGGGGTTGGGTCAGAGGAGACAGGCACCTTGTACAGGTGAGTCAGGGAAGACTTCTCAGAGGAGATGGCACAACCAGGGTATTCACTCGTTTAGGCCTAAAGCCACAACTCCTGATCCTGCTGCTGGCCAAGCTCCCTGGGCCTCATGGGGGCATCTGGCACTGCTACTGAGCCCCTCCCTGCTGTCCTTGGCTCCCAGGGCCTCTGGCTGCTTGTGCTGTTTCCTTCAGGCCTCCCCACCCTTAGCCTTTTCAATGCCGGTGTTTCTCAGAGACTGGCCTCCCCTTGACCTCGGCCTACTGCCTCCAGGCTGTCCTGGCCTCTCCCAGGTGCCAGCTGCTCCTTCCTCACTGGCATCTCCCGTATGTGGAGCCCTCATTCAGAAGTGGGTCCAGCTGCCCAGCTGTCACCCTACCTGGTCTCCATGCCCTCAACAACCACCTACATCCTCCCACTGTGCCTGGCAAATCTTCCTGCCTTGTCTCCAAATTCAGAGAACGGTCCTGCAACCTACCCTCTCCTCTGAGCTAAACTGGGGCTGACTCCTGAACAGTTAAAGCTGAGGATAACAACAAAAGCCAGAGGGTTATCATGAGTATTAAACAAGATCACCCTTTTTAAAGCTTTCACACAAGGATCTGACAGTTGTTCCAAAGATGCTGCCATGAATCTCAAGTTGACTCTCCTCTCCATCCGCTACCACATCTTATTCGCAGCTTCACAACAGCCTCTGGCCTGGCTGCTGGAGTCTCAGAACAAGACCATTTAGTAAGCTCTGTGAATATCCGTTTCAGAGAAGAATCGCAGCAGGCTGGGGCGGGTGGCTGGGGAGGGACCAGGCAAAGGGGTCCATGTGCTGGGGTTGGGGAGGGACTCCCACTTCCTCTGGTGCCAGGACCAACCCATCCTCTTGAAGACCAACCCCTGCTACTTCTTGGTCAGGTCTCTAGCCACCTGTGGTACCTCATGGACTGGTGAAGCACTTTCTGCACCAGTATCTCAAGCTGGGAGGCCAGCCTCCTTTTTTCAATTAGATCATCTGAAGCCCAGACGGGGTGGCAACCCACTCAGTCTCAGGACTCCTTTGTACTGGTGACTTTTCTGCCAACCCCGTCCCCAGCTTGACCTCACACCTGTGAAGCCTTAGCCTCCCCTCCGTGAGCCCTGCTTTTCTCCAATGGCCTTGAATTTGTTCCAACCCAAGCTGCTCTTCTGGTGTCTGATATAGACCTTAGGGATGGGGTGATCAGGGGTCACTCAGAGAAGGAGCTAGAGATCCCCCTCCCAGCACCCCCTTAGGTTAGGGCTCCCTGGCTCTGAAAAGGGACCTGGCCCCCAGCCCCCTCCCTAGACTGCCTCTGGGGAGCCCGGGAGTGGCCTCAGCAGCTCACACCTCTTCCGCTTCCCTCCCATGGTCCCTACTTCTCCTTTCTGGGAGGCCTGGCCCAGGTCTCCAATGGAGGGGGGAGTCCTTTGGGGGAGAATTGGGGGAGGTCAGGCCCAGGCCGGGCTGGCTGGTCAGTCCTGTGACTCGTGGGCCTGGAGAATTCCCCCTCCTCTCCCCTCCAGGCTTCCTCACAAGGCCCCCATTGTCCAGGAAAATCACGCCATTGTTTCCTGCCTGAGCCCCCCCAGCCCAGGGACTCCCCCCTGCCACAACGCCGCAGACAGCACCCCGGGCCTAGAACTGGGGTCTGTGAGGTGGGAGCCCAGGCTCAGGGAGGCTAAGGGCACCCTGCCTGCCCTTCACCACCACCCAGACTCAGGGTGAAAGCAGGGAACTGGGGGTAGTGGGGGTGCCATCCCTGGCTCCTTCCTCTCCCACAACCCCCCCCACCCCCAACTCTTTCCTCCCCTGCAGGCAGCTGGGCTGGGGAGAGAGCAGAGGCTGGAGCAGGGGCAGGAAGCCGGCTCAGGGGCAGCAGGAAACGCAGGAAGCGGTGGGGAGGGTGGGGAGCAGGGGCCTGGGCTATTGTTCCATTTTTTCTGGAAAGAAAACTGGAGGAAAAACAGTAGACGGGAGTCCCCTCCCCCCAGGCCTTCGGGGAATCCCCCTCAGGCTGGGGCAGGGAGTGAGGGTCCCTAGATGGCTGAGGCTCAGCAACGCAGCTGAGCGCTGGGACCTGCACCGTATTGTGGATGAGAGGAGTGGGTGGGGTGGCTGGCAGACCTCCTGAGGCCCCTCCGGCCCAGGAAGGGACTTGGGTATCACTGGGCCCTGGTGTTCTGCTCCCCACAAGCCTCTGATCCATGGTCAGCCCAGGCCGGGAGGCTCAAAGTATCCATGCTCACCCCTCCGCGGGCCACCCGTGGCTCTCCAGTGGTCCTGCGGGCCCTTCCTCTTGCTCTTCGGTCTGCACCTTGGGCCCCAGCAGGCCCACCCACATCCCTACTACCGTGCCGGGTGCTGCCTCCTTGACTTTGCTCTCATCAGGCCCTGCCAGGACATCCAGCTGGGTGCCTCTCTGAACATGCCCTGCTCTGGGCCAGGTGTGAAGCTTGCCTGCTTCAGGAAGCCCTCTGAACCTGTCACTTGCTTGTCTCGGGCCCATGCTAGGCCATGCGTAGACCTGAAATGGCTGGAGATAGAGTGCCTCAAGTCTTCTTAGCCCTGCCACGCCCACTCCAAGTGCTGATTCCAGGCAAAGCCCTCCTGGCAATCCAGCCTTCAAACGTCCACACCCATGGCTGACGACCCACTGATGCCGGGCATTGGGTGCCCAACGATTAAGCCCTTTCGTTCTCCCAATCACTCCCTTTTTACAGAGTGAAATCGATGCTCTGAGTTGAAATAACCAGCTAGAGAGAGTGCAGCCAGGGAAAGGAGTGGGGTTAGAATTCCATCCCTGACCCCAGCTTTGACCACCGAGGGTGGGGAGGAGGGGAGGGGCTTTTCCCTTTGAGATGTCTATTCTGGAGGAGCTGCCCACCACAAGCGGAGGAGACAGGAGGCACCCGCAGGACAAGTGGGCGCTCCCTGAAGATGAGGGGTGCCAGGATCCAGCATGCCCTTCCTTGACGTAGTGGCCATGGTAGGCAGGTTGCTTACAATTCTGAGAGATTCCAATTTTTTAACTTGGCACCTGTGAGTTGGGGTAAAGGCCTCCTCCAGGGGCTGGGGCGTAAAGGACTCTTGGGTGCCTGGGACTCTTGCTTTGGGGCTAGTGTGAGCCCAGGGGCACCCCTGGTCAACTGAGATGCTCCTAGAACAGTAGCTCCTGTCTCTAGTAGATCCCCAGGTAGGCTCAGCTGCGAGCTGGCAGTAGATGTGTGCTCAGGCCATGCCACCCTCCAACCACACTCCCCAAAACTCACTGTTGTTGGACTTGAGGTCTCGGTGGATGACAGGCACCAGGGCCTCGCAGTGCAGGTAGTGCATCCCACGGGCAATTTGCACGGCCCAGTTGACGAGCACATGGGGGGGCACACGCCGGCCAGCCAGGGCACGGCTGAGGGGCCCACCGGCAGCGTACTCCATCACCAGGCACAGGTTGGGCTCCTCCAGGCACACGGCCTTTAGGGCAATGATGTTGGGGTGCGCCAGCATGGCGAAAAGCCGGGCCTCCTGTCGCACACTCTCAGCTGTCACGCTGATGTCTTCGTCGGGGTCCTGGCGAGCAGCCTTCACAGCCACCAGCTCGCCTCTCCAGCTGCCCCGGTAGACCTTGCCAAAGCCACCGATGCCAATCACCTCCTCCAGCCGCAGCTCCTGGAAGCTGGCCATCTCGCAGGGGGGCGGACCGCCGCCCCGAGATACATAGTTGGACGGAAAGATGCCCACCTGGCCACCCACCTGGCCCGCCCACCAGCCCTCATCGCCTGAGATAGCTGCATCCCGGGATAGCACCTCCACACGGTCGCCCTTCCGCAGGGCCAGCTCGTCTTGCCCGCTGGGCTCGTAGTCAAACAGGGCTGTCCACACAGGGTTAGCATAAGCTGCCGCCTTCGGGGACCCCTCTGGCCAGCCTCCGCCGCTGCCCCCGCCGCCCCCACTGCCACTGCTGTTCCATGACCCCAGTGGGCTCTTGAGGAAGAGGTTCTTCAAGGGCTCCATGGCTGGGAGCTGCGTTGGTGGGTGTGGGGGACCTTCCCTGGGTGCCCCTGGTCCCCACCCCTGCTGACTGTCGAGGCCCTAGTCCCGGAACCTGGGCATCCGGGCCCTGGCCCTCAGCCCCAGACCCACGCCTCTCTGGGGATCCAGGAGTGTCGCCTCCCGGCCCCCTGCATCTCGGGCTTCCGGAGGAAGGCCACCCAGGGTAGTGTGGTCAGGCTTGGGGGGTGAGCCCCTGGGGCCTCCGGCGTCTCACCATGGCTAGCAAAGAGGGGCCCCGGCGTCCCTCAGTCTGGAGCAGTCCTGGGAGCCTGGCTCCAGCACCCCGCGAAGTGTAAGCTGGGCCAGCAAGGGGCAGCGCCTGGACTCTGTTTGGGTCTCCTTGCGAAGGGGGTGGCTGGAGTGTCTCTTGCTGGGGCTAGCTGTCTCTTCCTGGCTGGGCTCTCTCGACCCGATGGCTCCAACCCCGTTCCCTTCTTCCTCCTCCCTTTGTACTTTGGCCCCGGGGGCGGGAGGCAGAGGTGGAGGGTGGAGTTTCACTTTTTTCCGCTGTTCTCCCTCCCGCAGGAAACAGCATCAGATGACGCGGGCGGGTAGCACCGCTCCCCTCCCAGAGGCTGCGGGGCGACTGGGCCGGGGAGTTCCTGGGTAGGCGGGCAATGAGAGGCCGACGGAGGGGAAGGGTAGCCCCCACCTCCCATGACAGCAGGTTCAGGGTCGAGTTGGTTTCTGCTAACGACGGGCCATCTCTCCCCTCTACATCCGCATCAGGAAAACTCGGGCAAAGAACCTGGCTTGGGAAGGGGACAAACCCGAGTTTGGTCTTGGCCCCGATGCTGCAGGGCTGTGTGATCCATCCTCTCTGCGCCTCATTCGCTTTGCATCTGAAATTGGGGCCAGAAGCTCAGCTTTGCAGACCTAGTGGGATGGGCGGGCGTTGGGGGGGGGTGTGTTAAGACGAGGAGGACGGAACTGGCTGCACCTCGAGCTCTTGGAACGAGTTGTCAGGTCCTCCTTTCCCTCACCTGGAAAACCACTTATTCATGCCTCTTCCCCGTGAAGGGGAGGAAACCTGAGACTGTGGTCCTGAAATGTACGTAGTGACTGAATTCAGAATAGCTAAACCGCGCTCGCAACCGCAGGATTGACCCCTTGATTGCCTTGAGCCTGTCACTTTAAGAAAAACGACGCTATCCTACTTCGACTATTTCTGCCTTTTTGAAGGAGCGCTCTCTACAATCTTAAGTATGAGCTCTGACCCGGAAGTAGAGGCCACTCATGACGTCTCACACTGAGTAGGTTGGACCTAGAGGGGGTGTGCCCCCGTAGCGCCGAACTGTAGCTTTAGCTCAGGCAGGTCCACGCCTCCATCCTTTTCCCCGCCTCTTGTAACTCACTGGGAGAATTTTGCGCCAATTAACTCCGCCGTTACTCGATGGCCACTCAACTATCCCTTGGGTTCCGCCCAGTCGTCTCCACTAGGCTGGCAACTTTCAGGTGTGCGCATGCGCCCAAGGGGTTTTGCCTTTCGGCTCGTCCCTTCCCTTAGACCCGGACTCTGCGCAAGCCCGTAGGTCCCCGCTTCTGATCGCGCTACCACCTCCCTGCGCTTGCGCATTCAAGCCTCCAGGTTTTCCTTTTCCGGGTCCCAACTTGGCTTGTTGGGCGCATGCGCCACTGCAGGTTGGCGGCTCGCGGCTCCTTCTTCCGGCCTCCCCCTTGGGCCGGCTCCCGCAGAAGCGGGGCGAGCGCGGAGCCCAAAGCGAGTGACCTGTGACCCCGGAAGTGGACCTCAGGGTCCCGGGGCTTTCCCCGGGCCGGAACCGAGGGAGCCGTCGCTGCATCCCCGGAGCACCCACCCCACGCCCACCTCTGGATGCCGCCGACGGGTGCCTGGCCCGTGCCCCGCGCCTGCCTGCCGACCCGGCCTTCGGGAGCAGTTCTGGGGCGGGAGTGGGTGCCAGGACCCCGCCTCTGATGCGGCTCCACCCCCGCGCCTGGGTCTCACACCGCTGACTTCCGGGCCGGCCCCGCCCCCTGCTCGCACCCTCGCCCCTCCGATCTCTCTCCCCAGTTGGGGGAGACCATGGCGTGAGCGCGAGGCCGGGCCCCGGGGCCCTCGGGCGCCAGGCGGGGCATGGGCCAGGGGCCGCCCCCATGAGGGTCCCGGGAGGAGGGCGCGCGCAGCAGCGGCGGGGCCATGGGGTCGCAGGTATTGCAGATCCTACGCCAGGGGGTGTGGGCCTCGCTCACCGGCGGTTGGTTCTTCGACCCGCACCAGAGCACCTTTTCCAACTGCTTCCACCTCTATGTCTGGATCTTCCTGCTCACCTTCCCTTTCTTGCTGTACATGGTGAGACGCTGCCGCCACCTGTAACTCCCGCCGGGGAAAGGGAGGGCAGATGTCACCGAGGGGTGCAAACTGACAGGGACTCCGGGCTGTGGGAAGGGGACTCAAAGCAGAGTTCAGAGTGTGTGGAGGAGAGGCCAGAATTTTCTGGCCAGGGTGACCTTGAGCCCCTCACTTAATCTTTGTCCAGTTAGTTAAGTAAAGGCAGGGTCTTCGTACTGGTTGTATGCAGGGACCAGGAAGTTTTCTTGTGAACTTGTGAATCCTAACCTTGATGGCGGTGGCAGGTCCACCCCTTGTGGGAGCAGGGCTCTATGAGGAAGGACCTGACTTGCTGCCACCTCCAGGTCCTGCCCCCCAGCTTGATGGTGGCTGGTGTGTACTGCCTTGTGGTGGCTGTCATCTTCGCTACCATCAAGACTGTGAACTATCGGCTGCATGCTATGTTCGACCAGGGCGAGATTGTGGAGAAGCGCAACTCTACCATGGGGGAACCAGAGGAAGAGCCTGCCCAGGGGGACAACAATCTGCCCAGGTGGGCGAGGCAGGGCCTGTGCTGGAAATGGAGGGTTCTTGGTGCTTGGGCCTTGGCATTGGAGGATGGAGAGGGGGCTTGGGGAACATTGCCTCCAAGAGCGGTTGAATATTCCTTGATTGGCTCTGGATTTGTCAGGAGAATCGACGTGGAGGGAGGAGTGATGGGGATGGTGGGAGAGGTGATGTGTGAAGAGGGAAGGTTAGCTTAAAGCTGATGTTTCTGTGCACTGCTAGAGATCCTGGAGTGGAAATGACCGTATTTCGAAAAGTGAGTTCCACGCCCCCTGTGCGCTGTAGCTCTCAGCATTCCGTGTTTGGCTTCAACCAGGTCTCGGTGAGTGGTCCCGGCCCTCAGCCTCCCCTACTCCTCTCCTGGGAGCCTGTCCCCATGTGGGTATGTCCTACACCTACTTTTTTGCTCTCTTGGCCCTTTCAAACTTTTCTCTTACCTGCTCAGGAGTTGCTGCCCCGGATAGAGGACTCTGGGCCCCTCAGAGGTAGGTGGTTGCTGTTGAGAACTGAGGTGGCGGTGCAGAACGGGGCCCAGCACATCGATGCCTTGAGGTACTGCTAATGCGTTTGGGGCTGTGCTTGTAGACATCAAGGAGCTGGTGCGGGAGCAGGGCAGCAACAACGTGATCGTGACCTCGGCCGATCGAGAGATGCTGAAGCTAAGCTCACAGGAGAAGCTGAGTGAGTGGGCATGATTGGCAAGGGCTTGGGGAGAAATCTAGCTGCCATGTCTTTGAGTCACCCTAACCTTTGCTTCCTGGGGCTCTCTTAGTTCTCTGAGATAGGACTTCAGTGTCCCGCCCCCCTGGGCTTTCAGAACTCGGGGCCGTAGGACCCTCTCAGCCATCAGCTCCTGATATAGAACACCTTTTTCTAGTCCCGTGTCTTCTTCTCTTCTGACAGTTGGAGACCTTCCCCAGACGCCTCCAGGGGCCGCCCCGGACCCTTCTCTCCCCAGCACGGACTCCTCAGAACGTTCTCCCCTGGCTGGAGATGGAGCCCCGTGGAGTGGCGGCAGTGTGGCTGACACTCCCATGAGCCCCCTCCTGAAGGGCAGCCTCAGCCAGGAGCTTAGCAAGAGCTTCCTGACCCTGACCCGGCCCGAGCGGGCCCTGGTGAGGACCAGCAGTCGACGGGAACAGCGCCGGGGAGCAGGAGGCTACCAGCCCCTGGACCGGCGGGGCTCAGGGGACCCCACACCCCAGAAAGCTGGCTCCTCAGATTCCTGCTTCAGTGGCACTGACAGGGAGACGTTGAGCAGCTTCAAGAGTGAGAAGACCAATTCTACCCACCTGGACAGCCCCCCTGGAGGGCAAGCCCCCGAAGGCAGCGACACAGACCCCCCCTCGGAGGCAGAGCTGCCCGCCTCCCCTGATGCCGGAGTCCCCTCAGATGACACGCTGCGCTCCTTCGACACGGTTGTAGGAGCAGGGACGCCGCCGGGCCCGGCCGAGCCTCTCCTGGTTGTGCGGCCCAAGGACTTGGCGCTGCTCCGGCCCAGCAAACGGCGGCCGCCTGTGCGGAGACACTCCCCTGCCACCGGCCGTGCCCCTCGGCGGCCGCTGCTGGAAGGCCGAGGCTTCTTCGAGGATGACGACACCAGCGAGGGCAGTGAACTGAGCCCAGCCTCCAGCCTCCGGTCCCAGCGCCGCTACAGCACCGACAGCTCCTCTTCCACTTCATGTTATTCCCCCGCGAGTTCTCGGGGGGCTGCTGGGGGAGCCCGAAAACGACGGGCCCCCCACGGGGCTGAGGAGGGGATGGCTGTGCCCCCCAAGCGGCCCTATGGGACCCAGCGGACGCCTAGTACTGCCAGCGCCAAAACGCACGCCCGCGTGCTGAGCATGGACGGGGCAGGGGGGGATGCCCTGCGGGGTCCCCCGGCAGGCTCCAAGGCTGAGCTGGAGGCCCAGGCGGGGGTGGAGCTGGCTGCCGCTGAGCCCACTGTGCTGGCTGCCGAGGCCCGCAGGGGACCTGCTGCCAACCAGCCTGGCTGGCGCGGGGAGCTGCGGGAGGAAGGTGCGCTGGGGGGAGGTGAGTGCCCGCTGGGGAGGGGCGGGGGTCGAGGCAAGGGGCAGCTGGAGGGGGGCCTGCTCAGCCTCCGACAGCAGGTGGACGTGAACACTGCTGTCTGGTGACGGTCATCTGCTGGCGCTTCAGATAAGCAGGACTGAGCAGAGAGGAGGCCTTTAAGGCAGAGACCTCCGGCACCTGGCTCCAGTCCTAAAGCTAGCACTCGAGTCCTTTTCTTCGAGGTCTCTCTAGCCATGCTCGTCCTCCTGGGCCACCAGCGGAGCAGAACAAGTCACGTACTTATTCCCAGATTTAGAAATCATGGCCCAAGTGGTTAGGTCACCTGGCAGGGTCACAGAGCCTGGATATGGTTGGACTAGACCTGATCTTTAGCTCCACACAGGAGCACCTGCATCTCCTTGCCACCCGCCCCCAGGCTCTGTCCACTTCCTTGTCACTTAAAATCGCGGTGGGGGGCCTCTCTTTGGACAGCTGCCGAGGAGACTGGCAAGCGGGACCACTCAAGCAACGTGAGGCGGGCACAGGCCATCCGGAGGCGGCACAACGCCGGCAGCAACCCCACCCCCCCAGCCTCGGTCATGGGCTCGCCCCCCAGGTGAGCACCAGCTGGCTGCCTGGGGTTGGGGGGTGGGGGCCCACTGGCTCTGAGTGCTGCTGACAGCCCGTGGGCTGCCCCCTCCCCAGCAGCCTGCAGGAGGCTCAGCGGGGCCGTGCGGCCTCCCACTCCCGGGCTCTGACGCTGCCCTCGGCCCTGCACTTCGCCTCCTCGCTGCTGCTCACCCGGGCCGGTGCCAACGTGCACGAGGCCTGCACCTTCGATGACACCTCCGAGGGTGCTGTGCACTACTTCTACGACGAGAGCGGTGAGCCCCTCCCTGCGTCCAGTGGCCAAGCCTGTGGCCCAGCCTCTCCCCCCTCACTGAGAGTCATCGTCCCTGAAATTACACCCTTGGTGCCCTGGGGCTGGGCTGCCATCTGGAGAACCCAGCACAGGGTTTTTCTCAGGTGGGTTGGGCCTCGGTGCTCCTGTCCCTGACAGGCTGCCTTGTGTCCCACACCTGTCTGTGCTCCAGGTGTGCGGCGTTCCTACACCTTTGGCCTGGCTGGAGGTGGCTATGAGAACCCCGTGGGGCAGCAGGGGGAGCAGGCAGCCAATGGAGCCTGGTGAGTCTCCAAGCTCAGGCTCTCCCAGCCCTGTGGCTAGTGGGCTGTCATTTCTGGGGGGTTTTATCCCTTCCTTCTTTGGGCAGGAGCAAAGACCTCCAGGAGGTAGCTCAGACCTCCAGGAGGAGAGGAGGGTGGGCGGCAGCGAGGGGCATGGAGGGGAGAGGGGCAAGCCTGCAGGGATCCCTTGGTTCCCTGGCTCCACGGGACTTCCAAGCACGAGGCTCCAGGGTCTTCTTGGATGCCTAGGGTCTGGGAGGGAGGCCCTCTGTGACCTGTCTCCTCTTGACACCCCTGTACATCTTCTGGGTACTCGAGTAGCCCCCCTCGGGCCCCCAGTTGTGGCCTGGCCTTGGCCTCAACCCTGTTTCATTCCTGGGCTCGCCCACAGCCCCGACCCTCACCTCTGCTGTTCCCACAGGGACCGCCACTCACATTCCTCCAGCTTCCATTCAGCCGACGTCCCAGAGGCCACCGGCGGCCTGAACCTGCTGCAGCCGCGGCCCGTCGTCCTGCAGGGCATGCAGGTGCGCCGAGTGCCCCTGGAGATCCCGGAGGTGAGAAGCCAGCATTGGGGAAGGACCTGCAGGAAGGGGTGGGGGATGCAGAGCACCAAGCGCTTGCGCGGGCCCCAGGAGGGCCAAGTGGTTCCGAGTGAGGGCTCCAGGGGCCCTAAGGTGGCTGTCCTGACCTTTGATGGCCAGCACAGGGTGCACAGAACACGAAGGACTCAAGTTGCTTATTTATTTACTCAGTAAGCGTGTCTGTAGTAGCTTCGTTACCCTGGCAGGGTCCGCAGTTAGTGGGGAGAGTGCAGTGGCACCCGCGAAGGGGACAGCTGAGATCACTGGACAGTGGCGACGGGTCGCTTGAGGCATGCTGGTCGAGCTTGTCTGTTTCAGTAGGGTTAGTAAGAGCACCTCTTCTTGTTCCTGAAAATGTCCTGGTGTGGACAACAACTTATGTAATCGGTCAGGAAGTGACAAAAACACTAGGATTGTGTAAGGCACAGATTCAGAGCTTAAAGAACAATCATGAGAGTAGTGCCCACGCAGCCAGGGCCACTGAGAGACCAAGGGCAGCACCCAGAAGCCGTGCGTGCCCCTTCCCTACGTGCTTGTTCTCCTTCCCCGTCCCGTGGGAGAGCAGTGCGGTCCTCACATGGGCGAGGGCTCCTCCAGAGGCAGGGGCTGTGCTGTGGTGGCTCTCCTTGTGTCCCTGGAGTCTGGCACAGGACAGGCTCATGAATGCGTCCCGTAAACACTTGTTGACTAAAAGACCCACAAGCCCAGAGAGGTTAAGTAGGCAGCCCAGGGCCTCACAGCAGTGGCATTGGCACCCAGGCCTGCCCTCAGGGCCAGGCCTCCTTGTGCTCCAGGGTAGAGTGGTCAAAGTGACCCTGATGGCCACATCTGGGCAAAGGGTGGCATTTTTACTGGCTCCCGAATGGTAAGGTGGATTTCGCTGACCCCAGAAAGGGGCCAGAGATGCCTCCTGAGTGGGGAAGACAGACACAGGAGCTGGTAACCCTGGCCCTTGGCAGCTCCCACAGCCGTTGAGCCATATCTTGGGAAGCTGGAGAAAGGAGCAGGCCCTGGGGTGGAGGGTCAGGGCAGGCTGTGGGGCTGCTAGATGGTAGGGACTTTCTGTATAGACCAGCTCGTGTGTGCCGGGGGTGGCATGGACGGGAGTGGATCAGAGCTAATGGCCAATGTGTGCCGGGGGTGGCGTGGACCGCGGTGGTGGGGGATGGGGCTGATGGCCAGTGTGTGCCAGGGGGTGGCGTGGACCACTGTGGTGGGGGACGGGGCTGATGGCCAGTGTGTGCCAAGGGGTGGCGTGGACCACTGTGGTGGGAGGGCGGGGCTGATGGCCGCGGCCGTGGGGACCGCAGTTTGACCTACTGGACCAGGACTCCCTGCACGAATCCCAGGAGCAGACACTGATGGAGGAGGCGCCACCCCGGGCCCAGCACAGTTACAAGTACTGGCTTCTTCCTGGCCGCTGGACCTCTGTGCGCTACGAGCGGCTCGCCCTGCTGGCGCTGCTGGACCGGTGAGCACTCAGCCCCTCGGCTCCCAGGCCTCTGTCATTCCTGGCCCCAGGGCTTCCAGACTCTGGGAACGTGTGGAGGCCGTCATGGCCACAGAGAGCCTAACCGCTGGGTCACTGCGGGTGGGTGGAGGGCTGGAATTTGCAGTGGGATTGCTTCAGGTTCTTCTAGGGGCAAATGGTTGGCCTAGTTGGGGGTGCTCTGGTCATTCTTCTCTCAAAATTTTGCTGGAGGGAGACATGGCTTCTTCGTGTTGTGTTTCTATTTTTTTTATTTGCTTCTGTGTTAGATTCAATTAAATTAAATCCTATATAGCCTAAAAAGCCAGCAAATCATCTGTTTCAGCTCTCCGTTTTTTCTGGGAGGAAACTGAGGCCCAGAAAGACAGAGAGGTCAGGTGACGTTTGTTGTCTGGGTGGCTTCCTGCGCTCTGGATTTCTCCCGGCACTGAGAGCGGTGCTTTGGGGAAGCGGGAGGCAGATCAGCCAGATCCCAGGGTAGTGGCCCCTGAGGTCTCCGGGTCTAGAGGGGACAGAGCCTGGGGTTGGGTGCAGGGTAGCGGTGGGCTGGCTTCCTGGAGCAGGTGCAGCCTGGCCCTGCCCAAGGTTATAGCTCCAGATACTCAAGATGATGGCTGGCATGGGCGCCACCCCGGATGTGGGTCTTTGTGGCTGGGTCCTGTCCCCCACACCCCCACCCCCTAATCCCTTGCCCCGCCAGTACGGGAGGAGGTAGGCGTGCTCTGACCCGGCGGTCTCTCCAGGACGCGCGGGCTGCTGGAGAACATCCTCGGCGTCGGCCTGAGCAGCCTCGTCGCCTTCCTGGGCTACCTGCTGCTGCTCAAGGGCTTCTTCACGGACATCTGGGTCTTCCAGTTCTGCCTGGTCATCGCCTCCTGCCAGTATTCCCTGCTGAAGGTCAGGCCTGGCTTCCGGGGTCTCCTCCCCCTCCTCCTACGACCCCTCTTGAGGGGGTCGAGCTAGAAAACAGATAAGATGCTTCAGGTCCCCTGTTCACCACCATCCCCCATCCAACAAATGAAGGAACTGAAGCTCAGGACAGTTGAAGGGGGAGTCCTGCCCTGGTCCCTCACAACGCCCCAGAAGTGGAATTGAACAGGTCCCAGGCCTCTGACGCTCCCGTGGGCGAGGCTCTCGTCACCATGTAGCTCCTGTCTCTTGCAGAGTGTGCAGCCGGACGCCGCCTCCCCCATGCACGTGAGTACAGGGGAGCATGCCTCCCGTGAGGCCCGGGCCTGGGCGGGGCTGTGACCCTCACCCTTCCCCGTTGCCCCCAGACCCCTGGTCCTTTTGCCCCGACCCTGCCAAGCTCTCTTGGACCCAGGGCCGGGCCCGGGGCACGTGAGCATGCGTTCGCGAGTAGGGCGTTCAGTGAGGGAGGTGCGGCGCCTCACAGGCCCCCTCCCCAGGGCCACAACTGGGTCATCGCGTACAGCCGGCCCGTCTACTTCTGCATCTGCTGTCTGCTCATCTGGCTGCTGGACGCTCTGGGCTCCGCGCAGCCCTTCCCACCTGTCTCCCTCTATGGCCTCACGCTGTTCTCCGCCTCTTTCTTCTTTTGTGCCCGTGACGTGGCCACTGGTAAGGCCGGGTAGGGTTGAGGTTGCAAGGGGGTGGGGGGGAGCGAGGCCCTACGGGTGGGCCGGGGGTGCAGCCGGCAGACTGACCAGGCCTCCGCTTCCTCTCCCTGCCAGTGTTCACCTTGTGCTTCCCGTTCGTCTTCCTCCTGGGGCTCTTGCCCCAGGTGAACACCTGCCTCATGTACCTGCTGGAGCAGATAGACATGCACGGCTTTGGGGGCACAGGTATGACACCCAGGGCGGGGCTCCTGGGTAAGGAGGACGTGCAGGCCTGTGGGTCTGTGAGGCTATGAGGGTATACGACTGTGGGTCTAGCACTTTGCTGAGGCTTTTCCTGGTCTACATGGAAGATTCTAAGAGCCCATCTCTTCCCTTCCCTTCCCCACCCCTCCCGTCTCCTCCCCAGGCAAGTGGTTTAAACCCGAGAATGCAAGAGGCCCTGCAGGCCTCTCTGGGCTGGGGGAGCAGAGAACAGTGGGCCGGGCCCCGAGTCCAGGGGAGGTTAGCCCCTGGAAGTTGAGGGGCAGCGGGGCCAGTGCCGCGGGGGCTGGCGGGTGGGCTCTGGGCTTTACTTGCCTCCGCTCGCCTCGCAGCCGCCACCAGCCCCTTGACAGCCGTTTTCAGCCTCTCCCGCAGCCTGCTGGCCGCTGCCCTGCTCTACGGCTTCTGCCTCGGGGCCATCAAGGTAGGGATGACCTGGGAGGGGCCGGGAGGCGTCCAGAGCGGGGGGCTGCGGGATGGGGCTGTGAGTTGCGCCCGCAGTAGCCTCTGCCCCGGGTGAGGGTGCCCGCAGCCCTGACTGGCGCGGGCTCCCTCTCCAGAGCCCTTGGCCGGAGCAGCACGTCCCTGTCATCTTCTCCGTCTTCTGTGGCCTCCTGGTCGCGCTGTCCTACCACCTGAGCCGGCAGAGCAGCGACCCCACCGTGCTCTGGTGGGTGCCTGCGCGGACTGTCTGTGTGTGTCTGTGCCTGGCAAGGGTTGGGGGGCGGGGTCTGCACATGTGCCTGTCACCGCCTGACCCCAGGGCCTGTGGGAGGAGGGGCAGCCTCCCAGACCCAGGCCCCTGACTCTTCTCACGGCCCGACCCCCCAGGTCTCTGGTCCGGAGCAAGCTCTTCCCTGAGCTGGAGGAGCGGAGCTTGGAGACCGCCCGTGCTGAGCCCCCAGACCCACTGCCAGAAAAGATGCGCCAGTCAGTGGTAAGCGCCCGGAGTCTCGGGGTCCTGTCTTGTGGGGAAGGGTGTGTTCAGCCGCCGGTGGCAGCGGCACCCACACTGGTGTTTCCCGACCCTGCAGCGCGAGGTTCTCCATTCCGACCTGGTGATGTGTGTGGTGATCGCCGTGCTCACCTTTGCCATCAGCGCCAGCACCGTCTTCATTGCCCTGAAGGTTCGTGGGGCACAGGCCAGTCCTCTCGCCCAGGTCTTTGCCAGAGCGCACATGCCCCGAGGGCGGGGCGGCCGTGGCCTCACATCCTTCTCGGGCCCTGGTCGCTGTGCGCCGGGCGGCCCGTGGCTGAGCCTCCCCTCCTCCTTGCAGTCCGTGCTAGGTTTTGTGTTGTACGCGCTGGCGGGGGCCGTAGGCTTCTTCACACATTACCTGCTGCCTCAGCTCCGCAAGCAGCTGCCCTGGTTCTGCCTGTCGCAGCCCGTGCTGAAGCCGCTGGAGTACAGCCAGTACGAAGTGCGAGGTGAGTGCCTCCGGCCAGTCTGGGGCCCTCCACCGACCTGCCTTTACGAGCTCGGACCTCTCAGCTTAGGGTGCCAGCAGGGGGCAGCCTCTGTCCACACCGCCCTGTCTGCGATGGCATGGGCCCTCCGGCCCCTTCACTGCCCTCTGTACCCTCTCCTGTGCCACCCTCAGCCCCTGCCTCACTCTCGCCCTGCCTGCTCTGCCCTTTCCCTGCCCGCCTTGTGGACCCTGACGAGATAGAAGTAGAACTCCAGGAGGTGTTGTTGAGAGATACAGACTGGTTCTTAATGAACTAGATCAGTGTAGTGCACACTGAATTGTGCAACACAGACTCCTTGGAGCTTGTATTTAAATCCCTGGATCTGTGGTGCGAAGGTCTGTGTGCTTGTTTTTCTTAGACAGTGAAGGATCTTGTTTACTGGGCCAGCATCTCCATGCGGCTACGTCACCTTGAGCCAGTGATGGGCCTGGTCCAAAGGTCCCTGTGACTGAGGGTCACTGTGAACTTGGGCCTCACCCAACCTGTCCTGACTCTGGTGGACACCAGGGGTGTTGTCATCACCCTTTATTTCAGACAGCCGAATGGGCAGAGCACCTGCCCTGAGCCCCCAACACGCCCTGCCTGGGCCTCATCGCCCTCATTTGATTTGCTGAAGATCAACACCCCCAGCTGCTCAGAAATTCTAGGGGCCCAGAATTGCACACCCCCACATCCTGGGCTCTGCCCTCCTGCCAGCTTCCCGTGGAGAGCACGCCTGCCCCCTTTGCAGCAGCAGGAGGAGATGTGGAGGGCCCGGAGCTCAGCAGCAGGCCCACCTCCTTGCCCGTGGTTGCAGGTGCTGCCCAGGTGATGTGGTTTGAGAAGCTGTATGCCGGCCTGCAGTGCGTGGAGAAGTACCTCATCTACCCGGCCGTGGTGCTCAACGCCCTCACGGTGGACGCTCACACGGTCGTCAGCCACCCAGACAAGTTCTGTCTCTAGTGAGGACCGCCAGCCCCCTGGTCATCCCACCACCTACCTGCCTGAGTAACCCAGGGGGAAACTGAGTCCCCTTGGCCAGCAAGCTTAAGTAGGCCCCCAGCTCCTGACACCCTTTCCAGTGAAGCACCTGCCTTCTCAGGAGCAGACATGTCCCTCCAGTACGCCTGAAGTTGAGGGGGTTAGTGACCTCTTCAGGGAGCAGAGATGAAGGTCGCTGGCCCAGAAGAGCTGGGCCCTGCCCAGCAGAGCCCAGGCTGGGGCCTGCAAGGGGCGGGCCCCACCCTCACCGCCTGGCCCCTAAAGCCTGCCTCTTGCCCACAGCTGCCGGGCGCTGCTCATGACCGTGGCTGGGCTGAAGCTGCTGCGCTCGGCTTTCTGCTGCCCACCCCAGCAGTACCTGACCTTGGCCTTCACCGTCTTGCTCTTTCACTTCGACTACCCGCGCCTCTCCCAGGGCTTCCTGCTCGACTACTTCCTCATGTCCCTGCTCTGCAGCAAGGTGAGCTGGGGGTCACACTGCAGCCCTGGGGGCAGGCCTCTCCTGCCTTGGTGCGGGAGACCCACCCCAGTCCCGTGGTATCCCCTCTGAGGGCCTTGGCAGTGGCTCCTCGTAGGGCAGTGAGCAGGCTGAGGTTTAGAGAGCATAAGTGATTTGCCTCAGGTTTCCTGGAGAGCTGGTGGTCAGCTGGGACTTGAACAAAGGCCTGTTCCCTGGCTCTGTACTGGAGGCCCGCAGTGGTGCCCACGGGGGACCCTGGCACAGGCCTGAGCTTTCATCTCACTCCCGTGAGCATTCTGGTCTGATTTCTGGCCTGGCCCAGGATGGTGGAGATCAAGACTGTGTCCCCCTCTGATGGCAGGGCCTGTGACTGTCTCTTAACTTTTGGTATCACAGCTGCATCACCAAGAGTGGCATAACCTGAGCAAATCATGTATCTGTTCTACCTCGTCTGAACCTCAGTTTTCCCATCTGGGAAGTGGGACAGTGATAGGAGGCTCCCAGGATGATCACATGAATTAAATAGCTAATGTCCCCTTGGGTGCTTTGTCTGGGGTTGCTAATGGTGTCGGAAGTCCCAGGGGTCTGAGTGGGCACTTGGTGGGCCCCCTTCTCTGTGAGCAGTCCGTGTATCTCTCACCTTCTCCCCTCTCCACCCCTGCAGCTGTGGGACCTGCTGTACAAGTTGCGTTTCGTGCTGACCTACATCGCGCCCTGGCAGATCACCTGGGGCTCAGCTTTCCACGCTTTTGCCCAGCCGTTTGCCGTGCCACGTACCCAGCCTGCCGCTTGCAGCCCGGGTGGGAGTGTGCAGGGAGGGCTGTCGCCCGGATGGGGGGGCTCCAGGCGGGCTGGCAGGGGTGGAAGGGTCACGAGGGAGGCTGGGGAGGGTCCTGCGTGCCCACCACCTCCTTGACTCGCGCCCAGACTCGGCCATGCTGTTCGTTCAGGCCCTGCTCTCGGCACTCTTTTCCACGCCTCTCAACCCACTGCTGGGCAGTGCCGTCTTCATCATGTCCTACGCCCGGCCCCTCAAGTTCTGGGAGCGTGACTACAAGTGAGTCTCCTGGGCCGGAGGCGGATGCCCTGTGGGACCCTGAGGGGGACTGGTGGGGAGCGGGTGGAACGGGGCAGGTTGCCGGGAGATCAGATGGAGATTGGAGGCTGGGCTGTGGGGAACGGCACCGTGGGCTTCACTGAGGTGGCTGATCCACAGGAACACAGCTTGAGCCAGACCGAGGCCTGGGGCTCACACCCTGGGCTTCCTGGCTGTGTGGTGCCCCTGGGGGAGTCCCCTCACGTCCGTGAACCTTAACCTCCCCCTGTCATGGAGCGGGGTGCAAGCCCAGAGGGGCGTGGTGGAGGGGGGCGGGAACTGTCACCTGAGCCTTGCCCTCTTGGCCACCTGTGTGTCGCCCTGTCTCTGAACAGCACTAAACGCGTGGATCATTCCAACACCCGCCTGGTCACTCAGCTGGACCGGAACCCCGGTGTGTACCCAGCCATCGGGGGCTTTGGTGCAGGGCCGCCCTGGGGAGGGAGCCTTGCTCACTTGTCATGTCCATCTGTCCGTCCATCCTGGGTCCCAGGCGCTGATGACAACAACCTCAACTCGATCTTCTACGAGCACTTGACCCGCTCACTGCAGCATACACTGTGTGGGGACCTGGTGCTGGGCCGCTGGGGCAACTACGGCCCCGGTGACTGCTTCGTCCTGGCCTCCGACTACCTCAACGCCCTGGTCCACCTCATCGAGGTTGGCAACGGCCTCGTCACCTTCCAGCTGCGTGGCCTCGAGTTCCGGGGTGAGCCGAGGGCGCCACCTTTGTCCGTGTGTGAGGGCCGGACCCTAACCCTGCTCTACCCCAGTTTGCTGGGGCCCTTGAGCAAGGCCCTCTCCGCCACGGGCCCCACGGCCTGGGATTCCTAGTCTGAGCATTGAGGCGGCAGGCTTTCTTTGGCCCGGCCCCGTCCCTGCCCTGACTGTGGCAGGTCTGTAGTGAACAGGCTGCTCTGGTGGAAGCTCCGGCCTGGGGCTCCTGCTGGCCTGCTCTGTGGACTCAGGCCTGGCCCAGGTTGGGGCCCACGCATAAGCCCTGGGGAGTGAGCCAGCTCCTGGCCCTCAGAAAGGATGCACCTGGCAGGTTCCAGCTTCAGAAGAGGCCCCAAGTGCAGAGAGGCTCGAAGCACAGCTCAGAGCAGCACGAGCCCGAGCTTCAGTCTTTGCATCTATAAGTGAGGGATCTGGCCCTGTCCGTCCCGTCACCGCCACCCCAGTCCCACCCCACCACGGCCACTGGGAGTTAGGAGGAGAAAGGGGCTCGTTTGTTCATCCGTTCACTAAGTGACGGTGGCTCCTGTCACCTCCAGGGGAGGGGCCTGGGCACTCTGGGGAGGAGGCAGGCGGGGATGGGCTCGTGTCCCCTGACTGGCCCCCCGTCTCCGCAGGTACATACTGCCAGCAGCGGGAGGTGGAGGCCATCACTGAGGGCGTGGAGGAGGACGAGGGCTGCTGCTGCTGTGAGCCAGGCCACCTGCCGCGGGTCCTGTCCTTCAATGCGGCCTTCGGGCAGCGCTGGCTGGCCTGGGAGGTGACGGCCAGCAAGTACGTGCTGGAGGGCTACAGCATCAGCGATAACAACGCCGCGTCCATGCTGCAGGTGTTCGACCTCCGAAAGATCCTCGTCACCTACTACGTCAGGGTAGGAGGGTGGGGCCGGGTGGCCGGGGCCCCACACTCAGGGCTCGCTGGGCAGGAGCTTCCCGAAGGCCACCTTCTGAGTCTCCGGGAGCCTGCTCTGCCCAAGGGAAGCTGGGGCCTCAGAGAGTGGAAGCATCTTCCAAAGAGTCACTGCCAGATAGCGCGTCTCTGAGGCCCCGTGACTCTGCCCGTTGGGGGCCTAGGGTAGGGGCCCTCTGTCACTGCCTCTTGGAGGCTCCCGTGGGGTGGTGAGTACTGGGGGCCAGCGTGCAGCACCTACACAGATCCTCTCTCTGGGATTCGGTCCTGGGAGGGGCGTTGCTGACGACCACCTTCCAGACCACCAGCCCTGCCCCACCAGCGCACAGAGACAGTAACACTAACTGTGGCGGTCTTAACACAGTTTTAGGAGCAGCTGCCAAGCAGCGTGCGTACCAAGGGGTGGGCTCTGCCAGGCACCTCTCCTGAGCTGGGAGAAGCCCACCACACCTTGCAGGAGACATGCTGCTGCCTTAGATGTGGAAAGTGCTTTGCCTGAGGCCCCAGCATCAGGAGGAAGTGCCGGAGCTAGGCTAGGCCCGGGCTGGGCCTCCCTGTCTTAACCTGGGCCCTCCAAGCCAGGCCTGAGGGGTCAAGACCTGTTGTGGGGCAGGGGGTTGAGGAGGCACAGTGTGGGGTCCCAAGGGAGCCCTGGGCTGGGTTCTGGGACTCCTGCCATGTCGCTTTCTTTGCCTTTGTTTAGCTTTTTGAGAAATAGAGATTCTTGCAGTTCTGTGAGGTGGCAGGAATGAGGAGAGCACTACAGGAGTGGGGTGACTAGGGGTCACAATCAGGTCCCCTCATGCTCTCTCAGCATCTGCCCTGCGGTGTGTCGTGGGCCCAGAAGGGGTGGGCGGCTTGTTGGAGTCCACGGAGCCTGCTCCCCTGAGGTTCTCTCTTGGACGGTCCTGTGTCCCCCAGCTGACCCTTGCTGCCAGTGGGTGGCCCCTCTGCGTCACTTGTCAGAGCAACTGCCTTCTCAGATGCCCCGTGCCCGCACTCGCTCCTAGGAGGGCTTATACCGTGGCCACTTTGCCCAGGCTCTTGGCCCCACGTCCTACCATGCTGCTGGGCTCCTGTTGCCGAGAGGCCCCTGTTCATAGCCAGCTGGACCAGCCTCTGCAGCTCTGGGTTCCCCATCCCTCCCCCAGGCAGAAGGCCACCCTGCGTTGGCTCCATCCAGGGCAGCAACCTGACTGGCTGCCAACTGTCGGCCTCAGACCGCCCATCCATCGTGTCTGTACCAGCCGCATACTGTCCAAAGGCTCTTCTCCATTCACCCACGCCCCTGCTTAGAAACCAGCAGAATCTCTCTTTTTTAAATACGTATTTTATTACTTTCTTGGCCGAGTCAGGTCTTAGTTGCGGCTCGAGGGACCCTCGTCATGGCATGCAGCTTCTCTGGCTGTACACGGGCTCAGAAGTTGTGGCACTTGGGCTTACTTGCCCTGCGGCGTGTGGGATCTTAGTTCCCCAGCCAAAGATGGAACCCACGTCCCCTGTACTGCAAGGCGGAGTCTTAACCACTGAAGTCCCCAGCAGATTCACTTAAGGGGTGGAGGAGCCCCTGGCTTGGGTACAGATGCTGTGCCTCTTTTTTTTGAGGGGAAGTCCTGTGATCACACTCATGCTATCTTGAAGGACCTGTGACCTGAGCACCTGCCACAGGCAGCACTCTCTAGTGGATGCTCTGTAAGGAGGGGTGCTTCCTGTCAGCTTTCCCCTTCCCCTTCCTCTTCCCTGACTGAGAGAAGGAGCAGACAGGCCTGTGTGGCTTCAGGGAGCTGAAATGGGAGAGGGGATGGGTGTCCTGGGAAGCTGACTTCAGCGCAGTCTAAGGCAGAAGCTTCTTTTTTTTTTTGGTTAGGCCACATAGCTTGAGAGATCTTAGTTCCCCAACCAGAGATCGAACCCAGGACCTCTGCAGTGAAAGTGCAGAGTCCTAACCACTAGACCACCAGGGAACTCACGGGGAGAAGTCTCTGTACCCTGACGCTATCTCTCCTAGTAGCCAGGGCGAGGGCGCGCCCCCAGTGACCCCTGCCCTCTCCTCACAGAGTATCATCTACTACGTGAGCCGCTCTCCAAAGCTGGAGGCCTGGCTGAGCCACGAAGGCATTGCGACGGCCCTGCGTCCTGTGCGGGCACCTGGCTATGCTGACTCCGACCCCACCTTCTCTCTGAGCGTGGATGAGGACTATGACCTTCGCCTCTCCGGCCTCTCGCTGCCCTCCTTCTGCGCCGTGCACCTGGAGTGGATCCAGTACTGTGCCTCCCGGCGCAGTCAGGTCCGGCCACCAGCACCCTGGGGCTGTCCTCTCCCCCTCGGCCTCCCCTCTCCCCGTGCGGGTTCTTCTCACCCTCAGCCTCCCTTGGCCTGGGCCCCAGTCCCTGCCCCAGGTTCCCTGTGCCAGGTCTGAGCTGGGCTCTGGGGACGGGGGTCCTTGTGCCGCAGCCTGTGGACCAGGACTGGAACTCGCCGCTTGTCACGCTGTGTTTTGGCCTGTGTGTGTTGGGCCGCCGGGCCCTGGGGACCGCCTCGCACAGCATGTCTGCCAGGTGAGTGCCCAGCCAGGCCTGTGGCCCTCCCCTCCTCTACCTCCTGACAAGCTCTGGGCCTCTGGCTGCAGCCCCCAGGGCCACATCAGTCCTTCCTTTAGTGCGGCTCCTCTCCCCATGGGACCTCGCCTGCCCCTCACCTTCGCCCTGTGAGGGACATGGGCAGGGACTGACCTCCTTGTCAAGATGGGGAAACAGGCCCAGCGTGAAGAGCAGGCTGCCCTCTGACCCCTACACACACAGCCAGCGCTGAGGAGCCCAGTGCGCCCGGTGCATTCACCCCCTCCTCCTCTCCAGCCTGGAGCCCTTCCTCTACGGCCTGCACGCCCTGTTTAAGGGGGACTTCAGGATCACGTCCCCGCGGGACGAGTGGGTCTTTGCTGACATGGACTTGCTTCACCGCGTGGTGGCGCCCGGGGTTCGCATGGCCCTCAAGCTTCACCAGGTAGGCAGAGGTGTGCCCAGGCAAGGCGGACAGGCAGTGAACTTGCCGCCCAGGGCAAGGGCAGCCCACCTCGGCCCTCCCGTCCTCCCCGCAGGACCACTTCACATCCCCAGACGAGTATGAGGAGCCAGCCGCCCTGTATGACGCCATTGCGGCCAACGAGGAGCGGCTGGTCATCTCGCACGAGGGCGACCCGGCCTGGCGCAGTGCCATCCTCAGCAACACACCCTCGCTGCTGGCGCTGCGCCACGTCCTGGACGACGCCTCGGACGAGTACAAGATCATCATGCTCAACCGGCGCCATCTCAGCTTCCGTGTCATCAAGGTGGGGCCTGCCGCTCACCCCTCCTGCCCGCTTCCCGCCGCGGCCTCCTGACCCCCTCCCACATGTGTGGCCCCCGCAGGTGAACCGCGAGTGTGTGCGCGGCCTCTGGGCCGGGCAGCAGCAGGAGCTGGTGTTCCTGCGCAACCGCAACCCCGAGCGCGGTAGCATCCAGAACGCCAAGCAGGCGCTCCGCAACATGATCAACTCCTCCTGCGACCAGCCACTGGGCTACCCCATCTACGTGTCTCCCCTCACCACCTCGCTGGCCGGCAGCCACCCTCAGCTGCGGGCGCTGTGGGGCGGCCCCGTCAGCCTGGGCGCCATCGCCCGCTGGCTTCTGCGCAGCTGGGAGAGGTGAGCTCTGACTCCCGCCTCCGGGGTCACAGGGGAGGAAGCAGAGGTTCACAGAGAGGAAGTGGTGCCCTCCGGGGTCTGACTGAGGAAGCGCTGGAGCCAGGGGTGAACCCCAAGCTGACCCAACTGCACACCCCGCCCTCTCAGCCAGAGCTGAAGGTGGCCTTTAGCCTGAAGCACCATCAATAATGCCACCTTTAAAAACTATAGGGGCTTCCCTAGTTGTCCAGTGGGTAAGACCAGGTTTCCACCGCAAGGTACTAAGATCCCACATGCCTCACAATGTAACCTTAAAAAAAAAAACAGCCTGTAAAGTAGATGGCAGAATCTTTTAGAAATAGGACTAGGATCTGAGATGTTAGGTGCCTTGGGTTGGGGACTTGTGCTTGTGAGGGCATTGCACCCTCCTCCCCCCACCAACGTCGTCTCCATTTCCCCTCTCCCAGGCTTCACAAGGGCTGTGGTGCCGGCTGCAATAGCGGCGGGAACGTGGATGACTCGGACTGTGGTGGAGGCGGGGGCTTGACCTCCCTCAGCAATAACCCCCCCTTGGCACAACCCACACCTGAGAACACAGCAGGTGAGTGGGCAAGGCCCAGTTAAGCCCATGAGTGGGAAGGGCAGCCTAGTGACTGAAGTCTGCCCTGTTATCTGTCTCCCACAGGCGCTGGGGACCAGCCCCCCCCACCAGGCCCTGCCTGGGGCCCGAGGCCCTCCCTGAGCGGCTCTGGTGATGGGCGCCCCCCTCCTCTCCTGCAGTGGCCACCCCCTCGGCTCCCTGGACCATCCCCCGCTTCACCGGCTCTCCCTGAGGGTCCCAGGCCCTCAAGGCCCCCTGGCCCTGGTCTCCTAAGTTCTGAGGGACCCAGTGGGAAGTGGAGCCTGGGGGGTCGGAAGGGACTAGGGGGATCCGACGGGGAGCCAGCCTCAGGGAGCCCTAAAGGAAGCACCCCCAAATCTCAGGTAAGGTTCTTCCAGCGGGGTCAGGTCTGGGCAGCTCAGGTCTGCTCTCCCACCGCCAACCTGTCTCCCTTCCCTCAGGCGCCTCTAGACCTCAGCCTCAGCCCGGACATCAGCACTGAAGCCTCACCCCCCAGAACAGTGCAGGACATTCCTTGCTTGGACAGCAGTGCTCCTGAGACTGGCACGCCCACCGGGGCCCTGGGCGACTGGCCTGCCCCTGCAGAGGAGCGAGAGAGCCCGGCAGCTCAGCCCCTGCTGGAACATCAGTACTGAGTGGCCTGGCGCCCTCTGGGCCTCAGTCCTGTATTGGGGAACTTGGACCCCTGGCCTCTGGCCCTTTCTGCTGGACCACAGAACCGAGTGGCTTTGGCTTCCACATGTGAACCCTGACCTCTGGCTGCCTTAGCCAGAGCACTGGAACTGAATAGCCCAGACCTCTGACCTTGACCCCTGATCTCTCATCCCTAATCCACGGCCTGGGCTCCCCAAACTGAGGCAGGCAGCATCCCAGTCGGGCCCTAAGAGCCAAACCCATGGGCTGGTCCCGCTTCAAGCCCATGGCCAGGACTGACTTGGCCCCTCGGCCTGCACCGCCTGCTGGGGTGGCCCTTTGGCCTTGGACTTGGGGCTGAAATGTGGGAAAGGTGGGGTTCTTTTTCTTTTTTTCTTTTTTTTTTTCGTGCTTCGGAGACACCAGAATTAATAACACTATTTTTGATTTTGGTTGGTAGTTTCTTCTATCTGGGGGTGTTTGGGTGGAGGGTGGAGCAGGTGGTCAAGTCAGGGTAGATGAGCAGAGAGGGATGAAGGATGTGGGGCTGGGCTCTGAGGTCAAGGTTAGACCAGAGTGGGACTCAAGTAGGACTGGATCCTCTTTGCCACAAGCCTGTTCCCTTTTTAAACTTTGACCTTAAGTGTGCAGTTCTGTTTCTCATGCCAAAATGTTCAAAGATTTCTAGCTCCAATGGCAGGTTCCTGCAATTATCAGTCTGACCCTTGCCAGAGCCTTTCTCTGAGCCTCAGTTTCTCCAGTTGTAAATAAGAGATGACACCTAAGGGCTTTTAAGAATACACGAGACTGCGTGTGTAGAGCAGCGCTTACAAGTACTCATGAATAGTGGCATTTTCTGAGCACTTGGTCTCTGTGCCCAGGCTGCAGCCCAACACTAGGCGTCCCGGTCTAGCCCCCAAGTTGGTTTGGAAGGCCGGTACACTTGTTCCGGTTTCTCGGCCAAGGGCTGGAAGCCCCACAGTTAAACAGCTTGCCGGGCCAGGCCTGGCTCAGGGCAGGCGCTCCGCCTGCGCTCCGCGCTGACCGCGGCCAGGCCTCGAGTCCCCTCCCGCTGCGCTTCCCGCCGCGGAGGACTCCCGGGCCGGCCCCGCCCCTCCTCCCGGCCCCGCCCCCGGCGTGGCCCCGCCCCCCAGGCGGAGCCGGCGCCTGGAGCCGCCGCTGGAGAGCAGGCAGCGGGACCCCAGCGCCGGAGGACGCGGCCCGGCGGGAGCCCCAGAGGTACTGGCGGGAGCCGGGGAGCGGCGGCACTGTGTCGGGCGGGACAGGGGAGGAGGTGGCCTGCCGGTCAGCCAGGGTGGTGTGTGGGTGGTAGGGGGTCCTCGCCGAGTTCGCCGCCTGCACCCTCCCAACCTCCCGCTGGGCTCTAGTCCGGAGTCAGCACGTCCAGTCCCCTGCCTCTGACTGGTGCCGCCCCCACCTCCTTTGCGTGGACAGCCCGACCCGGCCTGTGGCGGGTGAGTGAGTGGATGCGGCGGTTACCGGTTCCTCTCAGAGGAGCTGGCGACTGTCCGACTGCCTGCTGGCTGTGTGCTGGCTGTGTGCCGGGCTCCCCCTGTTCTGGGGCTCCCCTTCTCCCGGGGCGGCCTCCGACCCAGCTTTTGCACACCGCCCCCCAGTCCCGCGCCTGGCCTGGGAGGAAACATCTGTCGCGCCCCCTAGCAGTAGAAATGGGGTCATGACCTCCAGATGTGCTGGGAAGCGTCCAGAGCCTCCTCCTGGGGCAGCCAGGCCTTCCGGATCTGTGGGAGCGGGCCGGCCCCCTCCTCGCCAGTGACACAGGCCGCAAGGAATGTCCTGGCCTCAATGGACCCTGTGTGAAGCTGCTGGGTGGGGGGCAGAGCCCAAGAACACCCCTCAAGGCAGGGCCAGAGCCCAGCCAGCGCTGGGCCAGAGCAAGAAGCAGCCCCCAGCTGTTCACACAGATACACAGAGCTCGACCTGCACGGAGCAGGAGCCTGCACAGACCCCTGCCTCATGTCCCCTCCCACCCCATCACACACACACCACAGCCCAGGCCCCAGAGCTTGGCCCATGGAGCCAGGGCCTGCATCTGCCACCATACGCTTAACACATGGCCAGCTTCGCTCATTTGCCTTTGCTTGCAATCTCCTGGCAGGGTTGGGAAGGGACAGGAAGGGTTAATTAACCCCATTTTGGAGATGAGAGAACAGAGGTTCAGGGTCAGTGTCAAGAACTTTGTCCTAGAAGAAGCTAAGGGAGGAGGTACTCTGAGCTCTTGGAGGCCTGCCCTTGCTTGGTTCTAGAGCTCTAGCTGAGGGGTACAGAGCGTGTGCGCCCCCCCCCAGCCCAGCCCCAGGCAGCCCTAGCTGACGCATGAAAACCCGCCAGCAGGTGCCTGCACCCCGAGTGGGTCACCCACAGCCCTGCCCCAGCCACCCACTCCATCCTGGGTTCATCTGAGGGTGGCCGCCTCACGTGCTCACACCACCCTTTCTTTACACCTGCCCCTGGTCTCGACATGTTTCCGCACTTAGCAGGTCCCTGGGGCCTTCGGTGTCTCACTCATACATCCTGTGAGAACTCAAGCCTTAGCCCAGCCCCCACCTGCCCCACACCTACTCACACAGAGCTCGGAGTGGGGAAGTACAGCATCGCTTAGGCCCTGCAGACTGACAGGCCCAGGTTCAGATCCTAGCTGATACAGGGTTGCTCTGGGCAAGAGCAGTCCCTTATGGGGACCTCGGTTTGATTGTCATGTGGGGCTCAGAATGCCCTGTCAGCCTCAATGTGGCCAGGTAGGCTGAAGTCCCCATAGGTCCCAGTTCCAGCAGAGGGGCCTGGTCACCAAGACTCCCTCCCTTCCCCCCAGGCAGGGCAACAGAAGCCTGCAGGAGGGTGAGCCCAGACCTGTCCTTCAGGTTAGGGTGACCGAGGTCCCATGACTGAGCTGGTGTGACCCCAGCACCTTCCTCAGGATGTGGGGCCGGGCAGGGGGCTGGGCCCAGAGCTGGGGCCACTTCCTGCACTGAAGGAAGTCCTCCTGCTGTCCCTGCTGACCTGCCACTGCCCCCTGGGAACCCCTTCGTCCTTGAGGTATTGAGGCATTGAGGGCCACGGCATTGAGACCCAGCCGCTGGGTGCTTAGTTCCTCTGGGATCCTGGAGGAAGTGGGAGGAGCAGGGAGGAAGGTCTCTGGGGACAGGACGTCCTCCCTTTGTCAAGTGGGCAGGACCCAGACACTAGTGGCCCCATGGGTTTCCCGTCCCAGCGGAGACAAATCATCTGTCTGGTTGGGCCACGTCTTGGTGGGGACCCTCACCCTGGGCCCAGATCACAGCCAAGGTGTGTGAGTGGGAGCTGGGGACGCCTGGCGGCCCCAGGGCGGCCCGGGGCTCCCAGACCCTCAGGGCCAAGGTAACCACAGCCCAGCCCCTGGCCCTGCCCTGCGCTGAGCTGGAGGAGGGGGCTGAAACCTCAGCCCCAGGCAGACGAGGAAGTGGCCAGGAAAGCGGAAGCGGCTTTGATGGTCGCGGAGGGGGCCGGAAGCCAACCCGCGTGGGGAGGACCAGGCTGGGGGCTGGGTTCCTGTTTTCTCCCCAGGCCCCTCTCAGCAGCCCACTCTTCCCTCAGGGCAGGAACCGGCCTGCCGGCTGGGCACCAACCACCCGCGCCCGCCAATGCGGCCCGGCACCCGGAGAGCCAGGTCCCCAGGTCTGAGGCGCGCCCATGTGGGCCGGCGGCGGCGTGGGGAGCCCTCGGCGGGGCCCGGCCCCTGCGCCCACCGATGACCTCTTCGCCCGCAAGCTGCGCCAGCCGGCCCGGCCCCCGCTGACGCCGCACACCTTCGAGCCCAGGCCGACCCGGGGCCCGCTCGTGCGCAGCGGCAGCGATGCAGGCGAGGCCCGGCCCCCGACGCCGGCCAGCCCTCGTGCCCGCGCCCACAGCCACGAGGAGGCCAGCCGCCCCGCCGCGCCCCCGGCCCGGTTCTTCTCCGACCCGCTGGCACTACTGGGGCTGCCGGCGGAGGAGCCGGAGCCTGAGTTCCCGCCGGTGCCTGAGCCCCGCTGCTTCGCCCACTACGACGTGCAGAGCCTGCTCTTTGACTGGTCTCCGAGGCCCCGGGGACCGGGGGCGCAGGCGGAGGCCAGCTCTGGGACCCCCGCCGCGGCTCAGGACCAGACTGCTAGCTCGGACTTGCTGCTCGAGGCGCCTGGCTTTGTGAGCGAGCTCGGGGGCGAAGGCGAGCTGGGCCTGGGGGGACCAGTGTCTCCACCTGTGCCCCCGTCACTGCCCAACGCGGCCGTGTCCGTCTTGGAGGAGCCGCAGAACCGAACCTCCGCCTACAGCCTGGAGCACGCAGACCTCGGCGCCGGCTACTACCGCAAGTACTTCTATGGCAAAGGTAAGGGTCACCTGCAGCGCGCTGTCCTTTCTGTCGAATCCCTGGCTATGTAAAGCGTCAGGCTCTGTCTCTGGGTCAAGGCTGCCCAGCTGTAACCACCTCCTTGCAGCCAAGCCAGGCCTCCCCTCACACCCAGACATGTTCCTCTGCCTCTGTTGGGTTCATCGTACTCCTCTGGGCTGGGGAGGGATTTCCTAGGGCTGTTGCTGGGAGCTGAAATCTGAACCCCTGCACCTGGGCACTTTGTCATCATCAGTGTTCACACGGGAGAGCCCCGGATATTCTGGGGAAGAATATGGGCATGCTGGGCAAGGCCATGCAGGATCTATCTAGGCTTTGGAGCAGGGAGGCATGGCCCTCTGGATCCGGGGCGAGATATACGGGCAAGGCTTAGGGCCCAAGCATATAATAGGTGCGGACAGGAGTCAGGGTTTGGCTTGGTAAAAGGTGGGCGGGGCTGAGGAGGGGATGATCTGAGCTAGTGTGATGGGACCTGGGAGGGGGACTTGGTGATGGGTGTGGTTGAGCGAGTGTGGGACTGCTGAGGGGCGAGGCTGGTCATCTGCCTCCTGCTCCTGGCAGAACACCAGAACTTCTTTGGCCTGGATGAGGCCCTGGGCCCGGTGGCAGTGAGCCTGCGGCGGGAGGAGAAGGACAGCAGCGGAGGGGGCACTCTGCACAGCTACCGCATCATCGTGCGGACCACGCAGGTGGGCCGGGGTCATGGGAGCCAGGCTGCGGACTGCCTCCGGAGCCGCCTGCATGTATCCTGAGTGCCCCTACATCCTGTCCTTAGCTCCGGACCCTCCGAGGCACCATCTCAGAGGACGCGCTGCCACCAGGGCCCCCCCGAGGCCTGTCCCCGAGGAAGCTTCTAGAGCATGTGGCCCCACGGCTGAGCCCCACCTGCCTGCGCCTGGGCTCAGCTTCACCCAAGGTGCCTCGCACGCTGCTCACGCTGGACGAGCAAGTGGTGAGTGGGCAGGGCACTCCTGTCCTAGAGCTAGACCTGGTCTGAACCCAGTCTGCCCAGCTCCCAGCCACCCAGCCTTGACCTCACGCTGGACGAGCAAGTGGTGAGTGGGCAGGGCACACCCTCGTCCTAGAGCTCAACCTAGTCTGAATCAAGTCTGCCCAGCTCCCAGCCACCCAGCCTTGACCCTGATCTTGAGCTGGACAGGGACCCCAGAAGAGCTAGCTTTTCAAAAGGAGGGCATGAGAGGTCATCTGGAACCTTGCCTCTCAAGAACAGCAGCATCCACATCACCTGGGGGCTTGTTAGAAAGGCAGGTTCTGGGTCCTAACCCAGACCTACTGACTCAGGCCCTGCACGTGAAGAGATCCCGAGATAATTCCCATGTGCCTGTCAGCTGAGGAGCACTGTCTGATCGCCACTCCCTCTTCTTGCAAGTCCCTCTCATTCTTTGTCAGTTTGCCCTGCAAGGCCCTGCTGGGTCTCCTGCTAGTTTGGGTTGCTTGCTCCTTCCACTGTGGGCCCACCCAAGCCAGCTGGAAGTCCTTCCCTCCCCTGTGCCAAAAGTTACTACCCACTGGCCCTGACTTTCCTCCTTGGTCATTCAATGTCAGTCACTCAACAAACATTTCCTCATCCCTTGGTACCAGGCTCCAGACTGGATGCTGGAGACTTGTCTAGACCAGGTTCTGTCCTCAAGTAGCTCACAGCCAGGTGGGGGAGAGACCCACAGAGAATCATGGATAATGATGAGTAAGATAATAGTGAAAGGGGGATGCTGAGGGCTCTGTGGGGCACCAGTGTGGGGCTGATGACCTTCCTTGGCCAGGAGGTTAGCATCATGGAGGAAATGCAAGAGCTCAAACCAGGAAGGGCAGGCATGTTCTGGGCAGAAGGAACAACGTGGGTGAAGCTTAGAGACTAAGAACTGTTGCATCAGGACCCTGTGGGCAGTTCAGCGTGGCTGGAGTGGGGCTAGTGGGGACAGGGTGGCAAAGGCTGGCCTTTGGTCCCGAGGGCGCTGTGAAGCTGTGGAAGATCTGAGAGGTCAAGCAGCCCTCTGGCTGCAGCGTGGCGGCCGGACTGGAGGCCAGGCTGAAGGCGGTCGCGGTTGTCCAAGCCAGGCCTGGTGGTGACGATGGCAGAGGTGAAGAGGCGGTAGTCCAGGGACAGAGTGGCTGGTGGGGGTATTGAGATTCCCTCCTTCTTGGCCCCTGAGAGTGGTATTTTTGTGGAGCCAGGGACCCTGGAGGATGGGTGGGAGGGAAGAGTCACAGGGAGGAGGTGAGGTGCCAGGTGCTAGAAGGACATCCATGCAGCTGCAGCTGGGAAAGGAGCTGCGCTGGAGGCCAAGATGGGGGTGTTGTCCGTGGAGACGGCTGCTTTGGCCACCGAGGGCAAAGAACAGGAGTGGAGAAGAGGCCCAGACACGAAGCGGGTGGTCCCTGGGGTCACAGGCCAAGTGAAGTTCCTGTTGTCCTAAGTGCCAACCAGGGTGAGAGCATGCCAGGGTGAGGCCATGCCTGTGGTTGTTAAGAGGGGCTCGGGGTTTAAAAGTTGGGGTGGAAGTGTGGGGCTCTAGGGGTCAGGAGGGATGAAAGTGGGGACTGTGAGTGTAGACAGGCTTACTGTGAAGAAGGGAGGCAGGAGCTGGAGGGCCCTGGGCTCGTTGGCACGGTGGCAGGGCGCCCTGAGCTGTGCACAGTTAAGCCCAGATGCAAAGGAGCCAGAGGAGCTGGGAGCAAAGGGTGAAAGGTGGTGCGGGGCTCCAGAGGCTGCGGTCGAGGTGCCTAGGACTCCAGGGAGGGGAAGACAGGCTGGCCTTGGGCTAAGGAGGATGACTGTGTGGACGCTGATTGGGATCGAGCACCTTCTGTGCAGGGTCCTTTCCGTGAACCACATCCTCTGTGGTCCCATGAGAACCAGCCACCTCTCTGTTCCTTCCCACCTTGCCCTCCTCTGCCCTCCTGAGCGCCCGGAGCAGGAGAGACTGAACCCACTTGATAGGGTCATGGCTTAGAGAGGGCAGAGGCAGTCCGATCCCCAGGCCAGTGTCCCGTCCATGCCCCAGGCCCCCCGGGGTGTTGCTGGGAGACGGAGACCTGAGCCTTCCGCCTGTGCCCTCCCCTCTGCAGCTGAGCTTCCAGCGCAAGGTGGGCATCTTGTACTGCCGGGCGGGCCAGGGCTCAGAGGAGGAGATGTACAACAACCAGGAGGCAGGACCCGCCTTCATGCAGTTCCTCACCCTGCTGGGCGACGTGGTGCGGCTCAAAGGCTTTGAGAGCTACCGGGCCCAGCTGGACACCAAAAGTGAGGCCCAGGGGGTCAGGGTGGGGTGGGGTGGGCGGAGACCCGTGCTGAAGGGCAGGCTGCCTTGCCAAGAACTAGCTGCCTGCTCACTTTTCTGTCCCATCTTGTCCTAGGGCTGGGGCCGGGGGTGGAGAGTTCTCCGGGTAGGCTAAGGACGTGCATCGGGGGTTGCGAAGGCTGGGAGGAGGGGCTGGGACTGTCCCCCAAAGCCCTGGTGCCCTACTGCCGGAGCTGGGCCATGGGGGTTTGTGGGCACCACCTCCTCCCACCAAACACAGCCCTAGCCCAGCCCCAGCCTGTTGTGTTGGAAAGGTCCCGGGGTTCCTGGGAGGTGACCTCCTGCCTTCCTCTCTCAGCTGCTCCGCACATGCTGGTGCCTAGGCCAACATCTGTCCTCTCCTGGGACATCCGCCCCTGCCTCTCTTAGCAGATCGTTTCTCATTTCTGTCTTCATTCTGTTTCAGCATCCCAACCCCAGGCTGAATCCTGTGGTGGCGGGGAGGGGAAAGGGGAGCAGTCAAGGCTGAGGCCCTTGGAGCCCGTGGCCTAGACCTTGGCTGGTGGTGGGAAGGAGTTGTCCACCTGCTGGCTGGGGAGGACAGAGGCTCCAGCCTGTGGGCAGGGACGGCAGGTCCAAGCCACCCAGATTCCCCTTGCTTTCCCGCGGTGTCCCCAACTCCCCGGCCACAGCGGATTCCACAGGCACGCACTCCCTCTACACCACGTACCAGGACCATGAGATCATGTTCCACGTATCCACGATGCTGCCGTACACCCCCAATAACCAGCAGCAGGTGTGACGGGGGCTCTGGGGAACTAGGGAGGGGTGCTGCGGGGACCTTGGCCTGAGCTCTGCTGACCCCCAGCTTCTCCCTCCCAGCTAGTGTGACTCCCCAAAGACAGACACCCCAGGCCTGCACTGGGGGGCCGGTGGGGGCCACGGGTGCCCAGGCGCTGCCTGGCTTGAATGAGCAGGGACATGGGGAAGCCCTGTTCACATGCCCCTCCTCCTGACCCCCAGCTCCTGCGGAAGCGCCACATCGGCAACGACATTGTGACCATCGTGTTCCAGGAACCGGGCAGCAAGCCCTTCTGCCCCACCACCATCCGCTCACACTTCCAGCACATATTCCTAGTGGTGCGGGCGGAGGCGCCCTGCACTCCGCACACCTCCTACAGGTGGGCACCCCAGGGTTCCAGTTCTGCCAAAGGTGCCTCTTCTTGGACCTTCCTTTTACCCCTGACTACGGCCTCCCTCCCCATAGGGTGGCCGTGAGCCGCACCCAGGACACGCCGGCCTTCGGGCCAGCTCTGCCGCCTGGCGGAGGTCCCTTCGCGGCCAACGCTGACTTCCGGGCCCTCCTGCTGGCCAAGGCGCTCAATGGCGAACAGGCGGCGGGCCACGCACGCCAGTTCCACGCCATGGCCACGCGCACACGCCAGCAGTACCTGCAGGACCTGGCCACCAACGAGGTGACCACCACGTCGCTGGACTCTGCGTCGCGCTTTGGCCTGCCTTCCCTGGGCGGGAGACGGCGGGCAGCCCCCCGGGGCCCAGGCGCTGAGCTGCAGGCGGCAGGCGCGCTGGTGTGGGGCGTGCGCGCGGCGCCTGGGGCGCGGGGCGCGGCCGGAGCCGAGGCAGGCAGTTCCGACGGCGCCGAGGTGCCCTGCCTGCTGGGCATCTCGGCCGAGGCGCTGGTGTTGGTGGCGCCGCGCGATGGCCGGGTAGTCTTCAACTGCTCATGTCGCGACGTGCTGGCCTGGACCTTCTCCGAGCAGCGGCTTGACCTGTACTACGGCCGCGGGGAGGCGATCACGCTGCGGTTCGACGGGCCCCCTGGCCAAGCCGTTGGCGAGGTCGTGGCGCGCCTGCAGGTGAGGCGCGGGATTAAGTTTGGGGCGCGGCAGGGAGGAGCCTGCTTTGGGACCCCTCGTTTCCGCCGCCTCTCCTGCGAAAGGGAGAGTCAGAGTGGCCGGGGCACACCCAGTCCCGGAGCCTGGCAGAGCTGTAACTGCGGGTCCCCAAGCCCTCTTCCGCGGGGTGGTTGCTAATGCCCTTCCCGGGGGGTGGGGGTGGGAAAGGGTCCGTGTGACCTGGGACGTCCCGGGGCTGGCGCTGGGGCCGCGCGCAGCGCCGCTCACGCCCCGCCCCGCCCCAGCTGGTGAGTCGGGGCTGCGAGACCCGCGAGCTAGCGCTGCCCCGCGACGGCCAAGGCCGCCTGGGCTTCGAGGTGGACGCCGCCGGCTTCATCACGCACGTGGAGCGCTTCACGTTCGCCGAGACAACGGGGCTGCGGCCTGGGGCGCGCCTGCTGCGCGTGTGCGGCGAGACGCTGCCCAGCCTCGGCCCCGAGGCCGCTGCCCAGCTGCTGCGCTCGGCGCCCAAGGTCTGCGTCACCGTCCTGCCCCCCGACGACAGCGGCCGGCCCCGCAGGTCAGGGTGCCGGGACTCAGGGCGGTGGGAGGACCGGGCAGCTTGGCCACCGCGTTGCTTAGCTTATGCTTACTGTGTCCCACTGGCGACAGGAACCTTGCGTGGAGGCTTTTCCCTTAGAGAACCCCACGTCCCTTATTTAATTTCTCTGAACGGCACGTTCCTTATGGGTAGAAGGAAGCCAACTAAGCACTGTCTTCACTGCGGGAAAGATCGTACTGCAGCCCCGCCTAGCTTTCTCAAAGACACCCTCACACATACTATTGACTGACTATCTGCTACTTTAAAGTAGAGACATGCTGGCTTCTCCTGTAAAGAGAGAGACGGAAAATATTTCAGGTTTTCTGGGCTATCTGGTCCCTGCTGCAGGTGCTCAACTCTCTCACAGGTGCTCAGAAGCATCCACAGATGTCACGTAAATGATGAGTGTGGACTCTGACGTTTGAATTTGATATGACTTTAACATGCCATCGATACATTCTTTTTGTGTTTTTTTTTTCCCTAACCATTCAAGATCATAAAAACCTATCCTTAGTATTCAGTACTCCAGAAACAGGCACATCTGCTAAAACAGAAAAAAAGCCAAGAGGCTGGATTTGTGCCCAGGCAGTACTTTGTGGATCTCTACGCTGAGTGGTTTTCCCACGTTATTTAAACCTTCACAGCAAGCCAAGAGATCAGTAGAATCATCTCCATTTCACAGTTGGAGAAGTTGACATACAGAGTGATTTGCTCAGGATACACGCGGGCAGCCCTGTGATTTGAACTGAGGTCCCATCGACAGAGGAACCTGGTGGGCTACAGCCCATGGGGTCACAAAGAGGCAGACGTGACTGAAGTGACGGAGCACACACGCACACACATGCCCGCGGGAACGATGGCCAGCGGCCAGGCAGGCTGCTTTCACTGTTGTTAGGCAGCTGGGCGTGCTCTCCTCCTGGAAGCGAGTCTCCGGCACAGCTGGGAGTGGGGCTGGTGGTGCTGGACACTCCGCCTGACCCCCTCTTCCCCCCCGCAGGAGCTTCTCGGAGCTGTACACACTGTCTCTGCAGGAGCCTAGCCGGCGGGGGGCTGCAGAGCCGGTGCAGGATGAGGCCCCTGCCGAGGCCCTACTGCCCGACACGAAGCAGCTGCTGCAAGTGTGCCTGAATGACAGCGGTGGTCCTCCAGGGCCTGGGGACCTGGTGGAGGAGAGGACCGAGTTCCTGCACAGCCAGAACCCGCCGTCACCCAGCAGGTACCCCTCGGCCTCCCCTCTCCTGCACCCCAGGAGGCCTCTGCAAGCAGGGGCCACAGGCGGGCACAGCTCCCAGTGCTGAGCCGTCCCTGCCCTCGCAGCTCCCTGTCCGATGAGGCCCCAGTCCTGCCCAACACCACCCCAGACCTCCTCCTCGCCACCACAGCCAAGCCGGCAGCACCCAGTGAGGGTAGGGAGACACCCCTGACTCAGGTGAGCAGAAGCAAGGCTCTGGAGCCCCACAAGCAGGGGTGGGCACAGTGGTCATGATGGGCATCCCCCATCTATACCCACTTCCGCCCCCCAGGACGGGCCAGGCAGCCCCGGTGGCTTTGAGGACAAGGACGAACCGGCCCCCGAGCTGAGGGCCTCCTTTTTGCCACGAACTTTGTCTCTGAGGAACTCTATCAGCAAAAGTGAGTCTGGAGCAAGGGTGGTGTGGGGGTCTAGGAGCAGAGTGGGAGGGGGCCTGGCCTGCGCTTCCCTGGCTGAGCCCAGCCTCGCTGCCCACAGTCATGTCTGAGGCGGGCAGCGAGACCCTGGAAGACGAGTGGCAGTCCATCTCGGAGATCGCCTCCACTTGCAACACCATCCTGGAGTCGCTCTCCCGGGAGGGTGAGGCCACCAGGGTGCTCCGGGGGTAGGGGGTGGGAATCAGGGGTGCGGGAGCCAGAGTGGGGCTCTCTCCCTTTACGTGCCCCGACGGTCCCTCTGTTCCCACAGGACAGCCCATCCTCGAGAGTGGAGATGCCAAGGGAACTCCGAAGTCTGATGCTGAGTAAGCCTTCCACCGACTTACCCTCACCCTGTGCCCAGTGTTCATGCCCACGCAGTAGAGGGAAGCTCTGTACACCTGAGTCAGAAGATGGGGGTTGGGCCCCTCTCACACGGGTGGGTCTGGGTACCAGCCCGTGGTGCCGCCCCCAGCCCCGGTCCCCCTGAGTCCTGACTTCCATGTCCCCAGGCCAGAACCCAGCAGCCTGTCCGAGAAGGTCTCTCACCTGGAGTCCATGCTCAGGAAGCTGCAGGACGACCTGCAGAAGGTGACACGGCGGCCGCGGGTCGCGGGGACTCACGGGTGCCCTGGGAGCGGGGCTGGGGGCCCAGCCACCCTGACTCCTGCCTCCCCCCACTCTCGCCCCCGCAGGAGAAGGCAGACAGGGCGGCCCTGGAGGAGGAGGTGCGGAGCCTGCGGCACAACAACCGGCGGCTGCAGGCCGAGTCGGAGAGTGCGGCCACCCGCCTGCTCTTGGCCTCCAAGCAGCTGGGCTCCCTGGCCACCGACCTGGCCTGAGCCGTCAGGCGGGCCTCAGCCTGGCTGCCCATTTGCTGGAACTGCCCGGCTGCTCAGGGCCCCTGGGCCGCACAAACTCCTCAGGAACTCTCCCTGCGCGAGGCGCGTCTTAGCACTGCCCCACTCCCCGGCCCATTATTCGGTGACACAGTTGCCCTCACCCCACCCATTTGTAAATATTCTGTGGAGAAAAGGGGACTTCAGGGAATAAAGAAGCCACTGCTCTTTGTGTCTACACATGTGTGCACGACGTGATGGGGGAAGGGGTTTTGCTCCCATAGGCTCCGGCCAAGCTCCCGGGACTGGTTAGGGAAGCCCTGGGGACATTGGTTCAGAGTTGGGCTGCCACAAACTGGGGGGTTCTCTGAGGCTAGGCCATTCCTTGTTTTCTGTCCCACAAACATTTATTTGGTCTGTTGGGAAGCAAGTCGCCACACTCTGTACCGATTCTGCTTAACTGTAGGAGCCAGGCCCTTTCCCTGCAACCAAACCCAAGGGGCTGAGATCAGAGGCAGAGAGTGGACCTGCTGGGCAGGGGAGGGAAGGTGCTGGCCACGCCCCCCTTTAAAGGCCCTGACCCCGGTACAGGAAGTCCTCTCCTCTCTGCAGACACTGAGCCCCCAAGCCTGGCACTCCTGTCACCTGGCCAGATCTTGCAGGGCCCAGTTCCAGAGGTAGGAGCTTCTCTGCCTTAGCTGCCTGGGAGATGTTTCCATGTCTCCAACTCACTTTCCTCCTCACCAGCGTCTGACCCCTTGTTCCTCACCAGGCTGGGCTCTTTCCCATGAGTAGCAGGTCCATCAGCGGGTCCAAATTTGGATTGTGTCTAAACTCTGTTTTCAGGACCTGAGGCCCAGACAGGGCACTGACTTGCCCAGCATCACATGCCTTGTCCAGCCCTGCTGAGACCCAAGCCACCGACTTAGGCTTTGGCAGGATGAGCCAGGCTCTGAGAAACAGGGTCGGGATCAGGAGGAGGTAATGTGAGTTGCAGAGGTTTACTGTCCTGTTCACAAGATAGAGAAGTCAAGGGTATCCTGGGTAGGACCAGTTGGGGGCCTACTGGACTGGAATTGGCTTTTGCAGGGACCCAGGGTAGAGGAGGATGGAGCTGAATCAGAAAGGGCTGTGAATGGGGGCACTGGGGTTCCCAGCACTGGGTCCCAGCTCTCACCTGGTGGACTGTAGTGAGGATCCCTCACAGCAGGGTGGAAGGCTCTGGTTACTCTCTGGCTGTGAGTCTGCAGAAAACGGGGGTCTGGTGATGTGGTGGGTAGATGTTCAAAAGGAGGGTGATGAGATGTGGGTGTCAGAGCCCTACAGGGAAGATATGGCCAGGGAGGTGGCTGTAGTTGCAGCCCCAGTGGGCAAGGTGGTTGCTTAAACTAAGGAATGGCCGTGGGGGTGGGGATAACCGGGCACAGCTGCCAGGACCAAGTGAGGAAGTGAACTCAAGTTGCTAGGGGAGAAGGTGCAGAATCCACGGTGGTGGCCGTTTCCGACAGGAGCCCTGGAGGCTGGTAAGGCCATGACTGCGGGGAAAGGGCAGGCCAGGGATGGCTAGGGTCCCTTGGAGCACCGAGATTTTGAAAGACCTGAGGGATGTCAGGGTGAGATGTCCAGAGTGCGGGCGCACAGGAGAGAGAAGTCTGAGCTGGAGACAAGGATTTTGGACTGGTGAGCCATGGTCATGATGAGGTCACTCAGGGAGTGTGGGAAGGGCCAGGAGAGGGCTTTCGGGGGAGCGCGGGAGGTCACTTCAGGACACTGGGGAAGCCGAGAAGAGCGAGGCACAGCCTGAGGTGGAGGACCCGAACTCACTAATTCCCTCCGGGGCTCAGGTTGGCGACACTGCGGGCAGTTTCGGCCATCAGTTTACTCCGGTGAGGAGTTTTACCACCCCGCCAGGTCCTTCCCGGCGCTCGCCCTGGCCCCGCCCGCAGCGCAGCAGCTGCAAACCTCACCTCCGCACGCACTCCGGCCGGGGTCCTGACCCGGCCACGGCTCTTGGGTCCCGCCCCTCGGGCGTTAGTACGGCTGGGCCAGGCCCCAGGGTGGCACACCTGCTTCAGACCCCGCCCCCCGACAGAAACGCCGCAGAGCAGCACGAGTCGCTAGATGCTTTCCGCAGAGCAGCACGAGTCGCTAGATGCTTTCCGGTTCCCCAACATTCCGCCGCCAGCTGGCATCTTTTCTCGTAGACGCCATCGGAACCTGCACCCTGGGCCTCCTGTGTTCCCAGGGGACTCGCTAGATTTGCAGCAACGTCTCACTGATACCTGAGTGCTCCTGCCTTCACCCTCCCGCAACCCTGCGACGCCATCGGCCTCAGGATGGGCTTTTTCCGAAGCGCACTGCCTGGCCGCCCTGTTGTAGAAAGCTATCCGTGCGCTTGCGCACTCGGGAAGGCAGGCCCTCGCTTATCTAGGGCCGGTGGCTGACTGCTTTACTGCGCGTGCGTCGGGACAAAACGGAAGGATGTCCGGCTCTAGCCCTTGGGCCATGGCTTGGTTTTTCTTCAGGACTCCTGGGCCGTGCGCGGTGGTGGAGAGGAGGCGGCTTCGGATTTAAGATTTCCTTGGTCCTCCCAGGGCAGGGTATGAAAGGACAGACCTTCACCTGGCACCTCCCTCCCCAACCACTTAAGAGATGAAATCCAAACCTCTTAGCCGAGCCTCTTCATCTTTTACAGACTGACCCATCGAATCTTTCCAACATCGTCTCTTACCCCGCTTACCTATAAATGCTGGCTAGCCCCTCTGTATAGACCTGAAGCTAGCATGGCCTTTGTGAAGCCCTTCCTGAAAATGCTCCATCCCCACAACTCCTGGGTACAACCGGGCTCTCGCTAGGCTAGGACTTCCCCTCGCCCCCACACAGCCGCCTGCTTTCATTCACTGGCTGGTAGCTACGAGTGTCCACAGGTGTCCGTGGACTGCAAGCTCCCCAGTGGCAATGTATTCTCAAACGTGTCCCTCCAACTCTGTATCACCAACATCCAGCCTGAAATGACCAGGAAAGAGTGTGCTCAAAGAAGACAAATCTCTAGCCAGCATGGCAACAAATTTATTAGTTCAGAGTAGAAAAAGCAATAGTCTATAAATGGTTTGATTCTTCAGTAAAAACTGAGCCTCTTGACTGGAGAGCAGCCAGCCTGCTCTCCCCGACTCTGAACAGCTTGCCCTACCATTAAGGCACTTGAGAAAAGGAGAACAGAGCAGTCTCAGAGAACCTCCCTGGATCCTGGAGAAGGCCAATACTGCCCCACCAGTCCCCTCCAACCACAGCCCAGCAAGGCAAGAGCTGGCAGAGACCTCCGCGGGCGGGGAAGGCCAGGCCCTCAAAGGCTGGTAGTTAGGCACAAAGAATGCCGCACCAGAGAGGGGCGCATAACGGGGATTATTTTGCCTGAAGGTATAAATGAATCTATGATTTGAGGAAGACACTTGTAATAAGGCTTTGTGGTCTCCAAGGCCATAGCTCCAGCCTACCCATCTCTCTAGGAGAGTACTAGATGCTGAAGGGTGAGGTTGGGGGACCCCAGAATTTTCTGTAGAGCCTGGAGCCGAACATCAGGATAAGGGATGGAAGAGCTCTTCCCAGCTCTCCCCTTTCCAGAGAAGTTAATGCTTCTGCTTAAGCACCTCCAAAAAGAGAGAGAGATACTGCGAATAAAAGAATAAAATGCACCCCCCCTCCCCAGGAAGACATCACCCAAGGCAGCTGGGGGCAACTGGAGCCCACCCTCTCAGAATCCATCAGTGTGTGCTTTGGGAGGGCTTCAATCCCTTGCTAACCCACTGCGCTGGGCAGGGCGGGTGTCACCCCTTTAGGAGCTGATCTGACTCAGAAGGGCTGAGAAGTCCACATCCGCGATGGAGGAGAAGTCTTCATCCCCCGAGAGGAGGCCATTGGTGAGCCCAGGGGGCCCCAGGGGAGTGGGAGCTGGGTCAGGGGGCCTTTGGGACCCTGTCACCAGGCGAGTTATAGCCTCAGGGTACTCCATCAGCATGGGCTCAGTTGTGTGGGGGCCCATGGGTACACCCTGGTTCAGCAACTGCTGAAACTCAGAGTTGTCGACAGATGCCAGGTCTGTGAACACGGCAGGGTCAGTGTTGTTGCCAAGCAGAGCCCCCAGGTCTTCATCGGTATCAAACTGCAGCTGCAGCAGGGCCTCTGTCAGTGTCCCTTCCCCCGTCTGGTTGGTCCTGGGGGCAGGCGGGGTCACAGCCTGAGCCAGGCCTGGGGCTAGGGCCTGGGCCAGGGTTGATGCCATGCCTGGGGCTGGGGCCGGGGCTGGGGCCAGGACTTGGGTCTGGGTCAGGACCGGGGTGGGGGCTGGTGCCAAGGCCGAGGTCTGGCTTGGGATCTGCCCAGAAGGAAAGACCATGGGGGAAAACTCCTCAAAGTTGATGGTGCTGAGAGATGGCGTAAAGGAATAGGGCTGGGGAGCTGGAGAAGAGAAACAGAGAGGCAGGGGTCAGAGAAAGCCTCGCCCCCCATCCTCTGTGCCCCAGCCGCTGCCTTGAGTGCTGAGGCTCAGCCCTTCCCTGTGGTGTCACCGCCGGCAACCTACTCCCTCTTCTTAGCCAATCTGGCCTCCCCTGTAGGGCCCAGTTCCAGGCTCACCTCCATGGAGCCCTGCCTGTCTACCCCGGCCCACAAAGCTCTCACAGCCTTCAGAAGAAAGGATGCTTTCAGAACGGGCACAACCTTGTGCCCGAGCAGCCAGCAGGGAGCAGTGCCTCTTCCTCCTCCTCTGAGACATAGCAGCACATGCATTACAGGTTGCTGTTTTGCTACTTCAGAGGGGACTGTTTGGTTGCCCCACTTCAATGGAGAACTGAGAGCAGAGACTGCATTTTTGAAACTTCTGCATCTCAAGGCATTCAATGTGGGTTTAACCGACACCACAGGGGTTCTCATCCCCAGGAGGGTGCTGGTTCCTGGGACACACCTCCCAAGCCTCTGATTCCCCAGGTCTGTAAGGGGCCCGGGAATCAGCATCTTCACCGCTTCCCAGCTGGCTCTGATTTTAGGCCACCAAGGCTCAGGCCCTGAGAAACAGGAGCCCAACAGAGTGCAGGTTTCAGACACCTGCTGGTGAGACTGCTCGACTCCCTCCAAGAGGTGTCGAAGCCATGGGTGGAACAGATTTGAGCCTACAGTTCCGGTGTGATGACCTAAAGGAAATCCTCACCTGGCTTGGGGATGGAGGCTGAGCCGCGGTTAGGCACAGCGATGCGCCGGGTTGGAGGCCGGGGGTCGGTGGGTCCTGTGGGGTGAAGGCTAGGTCAGTTCTTGGTGTCTAGGGTCCCCTCCCTACCCACTGCTCTCTGATTCTCCCGCTGCCCACTCTTACCATTGAAAGGGCTCTTTTTCATGATGCTCTTGAAGGTCTCGTACGTCCTTTTGCGCTTCTCCTCAATCCGGTGACGATCGTCTGAGAAAGTAACGGAGGGAAGTGGGTCCTGCTTGTACCAGTAGGACCCCCAAAGTTCCCAAAGGACCCTCGGGAGGTAGGCGAGAGGACAAGCTTTTCCAAGACCCTTTCTCTAAATCTCAGCCAATGAGAAGAGCAGCACAACTCTGTGACACTCCACAATTAAAAGAACGCCATGACTTTTTTGAGGAGACCTCCGTTAGCTGAATCTGCCCTCCAAAGGCGACACAGGTGACCCCAAGTCAGGGGCCAGGAGCCGTCGCAGGGCCCCCCTCAGGCTTCTCTCACCTGCACCACTGACGGCCCTGCTCCTGTCCAGCCCTGACCAGGCCTGGTGCTGTGCGCTCTGCGCTCTGGGGCAGCCCGGGCACGACAGGCTGGCTTAAGACTTCAACAGACTCTTAACCTTCTGTCTGATGGTTTCCAAGTTTAGTCTGGAGCTTTCCAAACTCTCTAACTACTGTAGCACTTGGATAAGCCCAAAGCACTCAACATCAAGAGCCCAAAGCGAACCTCACCGTCTCACCTCAAACACCTGACCCTGGTTCTCTCCCCTTCGGTGTTCCCGCCCTACCTCTTTTGCCCTGTTCCCAAACCTTGGACACATCCTCAGCAGCTTCCTCTTTCTCACACCCCACCATTCACCCTCTAGACACACATTCACCAAGCACTTGCGTGCCAGGCTCCATTCGAGCCACGGGAAGTATGGCCCTGAGTAAGCAGACAAGGTTCCTCTTCGCCAAAGCTGTGACATCCAAGTGACAGAGGGGCACTGACACAAGTGACAGGAGCTCTGAGGTGGCGGCCCAGGGTGACGTAACAGCACCCAAGTAAGGTCAAGGAATCTAGTTTAGGGGTCCAGGGAAGCACTGGTGTGAGCCCACCACGTGAAGATCTGGGGGCCAAGCATTCCGAGCACAGGCAGCAGCTAGAGCACAGGTCCCCAGGAGGACACACAGGGCCTGTAGGGCTCAGGGTCTCGGAGGAGGCCAGCGGTGGGTGAGACGGTCTCGTGCGTTCCATCTGTGAGGTTCATACAGCACCCTCTCTCCCGGAACGACTGGAACATCTTCCAAAACCTCCCCACCTTGTGTCCCCCGTCTCAGATCCTCTGCCGGCTGCTTCCAGACCTGCTCACATCACTTCTCTGTTCAGAAACCTTTGGTGGCTCCCAAGGCCTTAGGATGTGACCCCAGATGAACACGAGTCCAGCCTTCAAGGTCCTTCTGCCGGGGCCTGCTCACTGCCCGACGATGTGAACTCCTGCCACAAAGCTGTCCCCAAACGTGCTGTGCCCGCTCCCTGCCCTTCCACTCCACCCGCCTAGAGAATGTGTTTCTGGGTCTTTCTCCAACCTAAATGCTACCTCCTCCATGCAGCCAGTTCCAGTTCCCACAGTATTCTGCACACACCTCGCTGCTTCGTCATTCTGTGATGTAGGCTCTGCTTTGCATGTGTCTCTTCCTCATGTGACCGAGCTCCCAAAGGGCAGGGAACGTGTCTTATCCATCTTTGGATTGAGAATACCTGGCGCAGAGCCTGGTGCCAAGTGGACACTCAGTCCTCATCTGGTGGAATGAACTGATGGCCGTTTCAGGCCTTGTTTTCCAGACTGTTAGACAGGTCCCAGGGCAGGACACACTTTCAGGCTGGATGACAGGCTTCAGATAAAGGATCATTTTGGCTGTTCCTATTTGAGCAGATGCCCGAAAGCCCTGACCACACCATGGCTGTGTGGTGGTGATAAGTACAGATACAGTGCGGCAACAGGTCCCTGGAGCCAGACGGCCTGGGTTCAAATGAGGTCTGGGTCTATAACTCACTAGCTATGTGACCTCAGGCAAGTTAGATGCTATCTCCCACCTCAAAAGGTTCATGAGAGAATAAAATCAGGTAATTCACTGATATGCCTGGAATAGGGCCACACGTCACAAGAGCTCAGTAAGTCTTGGGCATCACTATTAAATGAGGTGAGAAGACTCTGATTATTATGGAAATCTCTGCCCAACCCCAGCTTCTGACCTTCACCTACAGCTGTGGCATCCAGCCCAGCCTCACTCCCACTGGCTGGAACCCACAGCCCTACTGCTGCCCTGCCCAGCTGGGTACCTGTGTCTGGCAAGTACTGGAATTCCATGGGCTCACTGAGCTCCCGATCGGAAGGCCGCCGCAGCTGCATGGAGACGCGCACAGGGGCCTGCAGGCCGGGGTCCGCGTAGGGCGGCGTCCGGAACACGATGGCCACTTGCCGGTGCACGTCAGCTTGTGAAAAAGAGCCTCGGGCCTCCCAGCCTGGTCCCGTGAAATACACCTCGATGTCCTCTGCAGGAGACAGGGCGGCCGCATGGGTGCTCAGCTCCCCCAGCCCACCGCCCCCTGCAGTTGCTGATACGTGCCTCTAGAGATGCATGGCCCTGCTGTCCCCAAGGAGTTGGGGACAGTGCTTAAACCAGCTCCCTAATACTTAGTGTGTCTGCTTAGCCTTGCCCCTCGCCTCCTGCTCCTGGGTCCAGCCCTCGTTCTGGCTGTGTACCTTTCTGCACCTTGTCACACAGCAGGAAGATCTCATCCCCGCCGAGGCAGCTCCCAGAGTTCCGATTCACCCGGCAGATCTTGAGCTCGGCGGTGTTGGGGGCGCCTGAGGGTGTGGGAATAAGGAAGGAATCTCTAAATCACCAGCGGTCTCCCGGGCTGACCTGCAGGAAAAGAAGGCTCCTGCCCAGCCTAGGGTCAAGGTTGTCCAGAGTTTGCTGACTACACCTCTGCAGCCAAGGTTCAACCATTCCCATTGGCGCCTCACACCAACCAATTCAGCAACTCTTTATCTACCGGTACCTATTCCGTGCCCAGCTCTGCTCTAGGCCTGAAGAACATAACCACACACAAAAGGTAAACATCTCTGCCCTCACAAAGCATACAGTCCTATGAGAACCAAAGCGATCACAACTGCTGTTTCTCCACCTGACCCAAGCAGTATTCAAGACCCATTCATACCCGCCTTGGCAATGAATCCTTCCCTCCTGAGCCCCCCACCCCCCCCCACACTGGTTCATCCTGGTTTTCCGGCCTTGGGGCTCCAAAGCCTTTTTATTTTCACGTATCCTACTGGCTACTTTAAAACTGCAGTTGACCAATGTCAGCCCAATCCATCTGTAAACTTCCTGTGAGCTTTCCTCATTGACTTCTTAGTTTCTAACATTATCTCGTTCCTGGAAGTTCATTTCCTGGAGTCATCAGTACAGTTCTGGGCACACCAACCTCTCGTCATGGGCTGGAAATGCCTGTCTCCCATCTGACTCCCTGCCAGCCTGGACGCTGCACCTCAAGGGCAGCTCTGCGTCTCCTTTGCCTCGTCTTTTTGGGCAGCACAGCGCTGGGCACAGAGGGGATAACTGATGTGCTGGATGACTGGATGAAGTCAGAGCGACTCTTGGAGGTCACGCCTCCCCACCTCTCCCTTCCTCCTCACAGGCCCACCCCTCTCCCCCTCCTGCGGCTCCCTGACCACTCACGGTTGTCAAAGATGGGGTGAGAGAGGACAGGCGCCAGGCGGAGGGGCCTGCCTGCCGGGTCCCGCACTGTCACCTGGAAGCAGAGCCGGACGGCATTCAGGTCGTAGTCCCCGCGCTGCTCTTCTATGGGAACTGTCAGAAAAATCGATGGTCAGGAGAGCCGGGGCCGGGGCCAGGGATGGAGCTGGGGTGGAGCGGGGTGTGCGGGTAGCTCTGGGCTGGGAGGGCTGTTGGAAGGTGTGTGAAATAGCAGGAGTCCTAGAGGAGGGCGGTGGGAAGGTTCTACACCCATCACTGACTCCACCTGTGACCCTGGATGTCCTGTCCCCTACGTCCCCGCTCTCTGTCTGTTTCTCCAATGGTAAAATGTACTGAACGGGTGTATGTACTGAACGGGCACCGCGTCTTGGCCGGTGAGGGACACGTGAGGGGAAGGTGGCCTCAGAAGCGTACAGCAGCTGGAGGTGCTCCAGGCAGGCCCAGGCCTCCGCCGTCGCCGCCCTCACCTTGGAAGGGGTTGTTGTTGGTCTGGATGCGCTGGCTGATGGCCTGCTCCAGGTCCCGCTTCTTTACACACTGGATCCCCAGGTTCTGAAAGCTGAGGCCCCCCAGGCATAAGCTCCACTGTCTCCAGCAGAGCCTGGGCCCTCCTGCCTTGCCCATTCTGCCCCTTATCCCCCACCCACTCACCAGGTGATCATTCCATTCTTAACCCCCTTGAATGCCACCCCACCCAACTGTGCCACGGTGAAAGCCACTCCTTACTTTGGCTGACAAGGCCCTGTGCCCTGCCACCTGGCCCCAGCCACAGTCCCTGCCAGCTCCGTACCCTCTGCCCCAGGGCTTTCTTTTACCCCCTCCAAAGACATGATACTCGTTCGTATTTCAAAGCCTTTTGCACCTGTTCATTCTGCTGGGCATGTCCCTTCTGTGCTTCTCTACTTTCTCACATTTAGGTCTTACTTTCAAGAAGCCTTTCTGACCTCCCACTGCAAAGGAATGGGACCAGCTCCTTCACCTCCCCCACCTCAGGCTATTCTTCCAATCTGTTACTGCTTCATTTTCATCACTGAAATGATGACTTTCTAACAGTATCTTGTTCAGTTATTTGTACATTTATTTACGGTCTGCCTCTGTCAACCAGTACATAAGCTTCAGGGAAGACCGTTGGTTCAATGGCTTTCATTCTGACTAGAAGAGATGTGACACTCCAGCCACAGGAGTCAGGGGTTCAGAGGTGATTAGGGACCCACACCTTTGCCACAGAGCTCACATGGAGCTCCTCCTATCCACTAGAGAGAGGAGACACACAATTTCAAAACAAAAGAATCAGCTTTCAAAGCTGGAGAGGGAGCAAGCAGTGAGGAATTCTGCCCTCTGTCCAGAAACGATTAACATTGTAACAGCAATATAACTGCCTGCTTTTCCGATTCCCATCTCATCACCACCTTCCACCACCCCCTGCCACCCCTAAGAAGCTCACCTGTGGATGCAGCGGTCCGGGCAGAGCTCAGCCTCATAGAAGCCATCCCGGCAGTCTTTCCCCACTAGCTCGTGGGGGTGAGGCCGGTGAGGGGGGTCCTTGGTGACCAGGGAGATGCGGACTGTCCCTGGCCCCGTGTAGCCATTGATCTGTCCAAAGTACAGAGAGCACCCTAGAGGGCTGGAATTCCAGACCCAACTCCCAGACACAGATTTCAGGATGGGGGGGTGGGGTGGGGGCTGAAAGCAAGTCCCAGCCTTATTGACTCTGGGTCCCCCGCCCTGGGGCTCTGCTGACCTTGATAGTGGGGTGGGTCTTGGTGGTGTCCGTGCTCCTCTCTCCAGGGATGCTGCCAGCTGAGCGGCCCTCACACTTGTAGCGGAAGCGCATGCCCCGCTGCTTGGGCTGCTCGATGATCTCCACATAGGGGCCAGAGGCCTGCGCCGGCTCTGCAGGGGACATGCGGGCCAGGCCCATCAGCCGGCTGACCCCATCGCTCCTGACCCTGGGGAGCTCCTCCCGACCCACTGAGAAAGGATGGTCCACTTACCTGCAGGGAAGATGAGGGGGAAGAGGTCTGAAAGGAGAGGGAGACAAGGGTCAGCAGGAGCCCACATCCTGTCCTCATCAGGGAAGGCCCGCTTCCCTGAGGTGAGAGGGAGCCAGGCTCCTTCTCTGGGACAGTCAGGGCCTGCTACCTGGAACCTTCAGGGAAACTAGGGGCGTGGGTAATGGAGCCAGAAGCACCCTTTTCCTGAGGGAAACCAGGGATGGCCGCCTCCCTCCACCAGGGGAAACTGAGTCACGGCCTTTTCTGTTTTAAGTTACACTAAGGGAGGGCACCCCCACTATCCCTAGAGGAAACTGAGTCAGATACATTCTCCTCTAACAAGGAAACTAAGTTGGAACTGCCCAAGCCCCCCCACCCCGGGTCCCGGGGGGAAACTGAGTCAACGCTCCCTCCAACAACCCACACCCAGGGGGAAACTGAGTCAGACCCCCCGATGCCCGCCCCGCCCCGCGCCACCATCCGGCCGGCCGCTCCCTGCGCAGCGCCCATCGGCGTACGAAGGGTCAGAAGGGGGAGAGGGGCCTCCCGCCGCGGTCCCCGCGGCCCCAGCGCCGCCATCCCGCGGGGTCAGGGGGCGCCCTCACCGTCCATGGCCGGGGTCCCGGGGGCGGGGCCGGGGTCGCAGCTGGGCCCGCGGCGCGCGCTACTCTCGAGCCATTCGCCAGAGGCGGAAATGCGCCGCGCGCGCCCGCCGCCGCGTCACTGCCGGGAATCCGACCGCGCCTGCGCAATGCGTCTCCGTCGCCCTCGTCTGCGCCGCGGGTGCCGCCGCCACTGGGAGAGATTCAGGGGCGAACGCGCGCCGCGCGGAGGACAGACAGGCCGCGTGCAGGGTGGACAGCCTGCTTGCGCCGCCGCTGCCGGCGACCCGGAGCTAGTGCGCGCCACGCCGGGCACCGACAGGCAGCTCGCCGGGAGGCCGCTCCGGGGGCTGGCGGGGCAGCTCGGCTCGCTCCCGAGTCTGGGCCCCGCCTGGAGGGCGGGGCCTGCGATTACTCACTATGTTTTTAGGGGATTTCGGGGGCCTCCTCCCGCCGATCGGAGGAGTTTGGTGATGTCACCCCGAGCCGGTCTGGAGCCAAGCTAGGGCTGCCGGGCTTTGACCGCCCGCCCCGCGCAGGGAAAGGCTCCGGCCTGCTTCGCCCGCAAAGGCCAGGTGGCTCAACTCTTCACGGTTTCCTAGTCAATAAAAGTGCTTCTTGATGCTTATTGCCGCATAAGCACTTTTTAATTTCCAGTCCACCCCAGTCTGGATGCAACGAGGAAAAAGAGAAGCGGCCTGGACCTCCCCACCTGGCAGTACTCGGATCGTGGCCTTCGCGGAGCCTGCTGCACGTTAGCGTGATCAGAGGCTCCGCGCCGCGTCCGCTCGCGCAGTACCCGCAGGCTCGTCGGTTTAAGATCATCCACACTGCCGACCCTCGGGGGCAGTGGGTGGACAGGGGTAGTCACCCAGGGGTAAATCTCTGGAGCTCGTCTCTGCAGCCTGACACCTCTGTTCCGTTTGAACTCCCTTACCCGCCCCTCCTCCCAGGGCTTCCTGCTGGGGTCCAAGAGTTTCTCAAAGCATTTCCACTAATTAACCGTCTCTGTGACTCCTCGCCGAGGGTATCGTCCCCCAAGGTTTAACCCCATACAAGCACGTACGAGCGGGTTGGGGGTCGGGCTGGAGCACACACCGCCCCCGGGAGGATTTTTCATCCCACAGTGAGGATGCTCCAAGGCTGGCGGCAGTCTTCCCCAGATGCAGGAAGGCTTTTTATTTTCTCTAAGTTCGTTCTAAATTAGGGAATCGTGTGGGAATTGGAAAAGATTGGAAATTCTGACTTGCTTTCCCAGGCTCAAAAAAAACAGGAAGAGAAAAGTGAAAACAGTTAACCACCCCTCCCACTCATTTCGGTTTCATGTGGCTGCCCCGGATTAGAAAAGGCACCTTACTCTTTCTGAGGAGGCAGTCGTCAGGAAGAAAGAGTGGATTAATTATAATCTTCGATTAATGACACAATCATCATTGAGGCTAGCATGGTCCTCCTTTTAAAATTTAGATATGTATACCTTTCAGATTAATACGAGTTCCACTGCACCCACTGCAAAACTCAAGAGGCTGGATGGAAAAGCTTCAGAACTTATATCTACCCACCTGCTCCTCACCTGTTCATCTTCTCCTTATCCCAGTGTCTAGGGTGCCATCATCCACAATTCTGTATTTGTTGTTCCTTTGATTTTTCTAAATAAAATTTAAAGAAAAAAAATTATATATACATGATGTTTGTTTTTGCTTAGTTTTGAACTGTAAGAGAGATGGTATTATTTGTTGTCCTTTGTTATTTACATTTTTCACTCAACACATTACTAATATTCATCTGTTTCCTAGTTCATTCAATTTTTTACTACTGTGTACTATTCTACAAACATATCACAGTTTTTCATTTATTCCTCCTGAGGGTGGCCATTTGGGTTTCCAGTTTATTGCTATTATAAACAATGTTGTTCAGAACATTCCTGTGAATGTCTCCTGTTACATATATCCAGAATTTTTCTTGGGTATATATCTAAATGTGATTATTAGGGTATAGAATTTCTGTTTATCAGTTTTCAAAATAATGCCTTGGTTCTTTAACATCCTCCAAAGTTAATTAATAAGCATTTAAAAAATATCTTAACGAATGCATGGATTTAAACGTTTTTCATGTGTTTTAGGGATTCCACGTGTTGCAGTGGTAAAGAATCTGCCTGCCAATGTAGGAAATGCAAGTTCGATCCCTGGGTCGGGAAGATCTCCTGGAGGAGGAAATGGCAGCCCACTCCGGTATTCTTGCCTGGAAAATTTCACGGACAGAGAAACCTGGCAGGTTATGGTCCATAGGACAGGCAAAGAGTCAGACACAACTGAGCACGCGTGAGGTGCTTTATTCCATTACAATTATTACTGAAGTTCAAATTGTTCCATCATTGGCCACAATATATAAATAACTCTTAAAACTCAATAACCAAAAAAGCAAACAACCCAATTTATTATTTTTTTATAATTTTATTTATTTTGGGCTGTGCCGGGTCTTCGTTGCTACAGTGGCTTTTCTCCAGTTTCAGAGAGCGGGGCTACTCTCCAGTTGTGGTGCACGGGATTCGCATTGTGGTGGCTCCTCTTTTTGCAGAGCACAGGCTCAAGAATTGTGGCACACGCGCCTAGTTGCTCCAAGGCATGTGGGATCCTCCCGGATCAGGAATTGAACCAGTGTCTCCTGCAGTAGCAGGCAGATTCCTTTACCACTGAGCTACCAGGAAAGCCCCAAACAACCCAATTTAAAAAATGGACAATGAACTTGAATAGACATTTCTTCAAAGAAGATAAAAAGTGACTAATAAGCACATGAGAAGATGCTCAACCTAATAGCTATCAGGGAAATGCAACTGAAAGTTACAATGAAATACCACTTCATACTCACTCAGTTCAGTTCAGTTCAGTCACTCAGTCGTGTCCGACTCTTTGCGACCCCATGAATCGCAGCATGCCAGGCCTCCCTGTCCATCACCAACTCCTGGAGTTCACTCAGACTCCTGTCCATCGAGTCGATGATGCCATCCAGCCATCTTATCATCCTCTGTTGTTCCCTTCTCCTCCTGACCCCAATCCCTCCCAGCATGAAAGTCTTTTCCAGTGAGTCAACCCTTCGCATCAGGTGGCCAAAGTATTGGAGTTTCAGCTTCAGCATCAGTCCTTCCAATGAACACCCAGGACTGATCTCCTTTACAATGGACTGGTTGGATCTCCTTGCAGTCCAAGGGACTCTCAAGAGTCTTCTCCAACACCACAGTTCAAAAGCATCAATTCTTCGGCGCTCAGCTTTCTTCATAGTCCAACTCTCATATCCATACATGACCACTGGAAAAACCATAGCCTTGACTAGATGGACCTTTGTTGGCAAAGTAATGTCTCTGCTTTTGAATATGCTGTCTAAGTTGGCCATAACTTTCCTTCCAAGGAGTAAGCATCTTTTAATTTCATGGCTCATTAGGATGGCTGTTAGCAGAAAAACAAAACTACAAGTGTGGCTGAGAATGTGGAGAAATTGGATTCTTTGTACATCATTGATAAGAGTGTAAAATGGTACAGGTGCTGTGGAAAATAGAAAACAGTATTTATCAAGAAATTAAACAGAATTACTATATGATCCAGCAATTCCACCTCTGGGTATAACACAAAACAACTAAAAGGAGGAACTCAATCAGGTATTTGTAAACCAGTGCTCATAGCAGCATTATTTACAATAGCCAAAAGGCAGAAGCAACCCAATTGTGAATGGACAGATACACAAATGAACAAAACATGGTATATGTGTGTGTGTGTGTGTGTGTGTGTGTGTGTGTGTATCTCATTCAGCCTTAAAAGGGAGTGAAATTCTGACATATGCTGCAATATGGATGAACATTGAAGACATTAGGCTAAGTGACATAGTGTGTGTGTTAATCACTTCATCATATCTGACTCTTTGTAACCCCATGGACTGTAGCCCACCAGGCTCTTCTGTCCATGGGATTCTCCAGGCAAGAATACTGGAGTGGATTGCCATTTCCTTCTCCAGGGGATCTTCCTGACCCAGGAATGGAACCTGGGTCTCCTGCATTGCAGGCAGATTCTTTACCGACTGAGCTATAGGGAAGTCCCTAAGGCAGACACCAAAGGACAAATACTGCACAATTCCACGTATTTGAGGTACCCAGAATAGTCACATTCATAGGGGCAGGAAGTAGAATAATGGTTCTCAGTGGTTGGTCAGTGGGGCGGGGAGCAATGTGGTGTTAGTATTTAATGGATGTAGAGTTTATGTTGGCGATGAACATTCTGGAGATGGATGGTGGTCACGGTGGTACAATAACGTGAATGTACTTAGTGTCACTGAATGGTACACTTAAAAGTAGTTAAAATGGTAAATTTTATATTATGTATATTTTACTACAAAAAAATTCTCAGTTCTCAATCAGTTGTTCATTTGGTCTGTCTCATCCTGTAGACAAAACACTCGCGGTAACGATACTAACTCTACCACCAATAATGTGATTAAATATAGAGTATATTTGTATAGTTTTTGTTCTCAGGTCATATTCCATTTTGGGATTTTCTGTTGTTGTTGTACATATCTATTATCAAGTTAAGAAAGCTCCTTTCTAGTTCTAGTTTAAGGTGTTTGTGATAAATGGGTGTTGATTTTTTTTTTTTTTTTGGCCACACTGTGGGGCTCATGACTCTTAGTTCCCCAATTAGGGATTCAACCCAGTCCCAGCAGTGAAACCACCGAGTCCATAACCACTAGAGCCCCAGGGAATTCCCTGGCTGTTGATTTTTATTAAATTTTTTTCTGGTATCTATGGAGATCATATGATTTTTCTCCTTTATCTATAAGTGCAGAGTATGACATAGATTTCCTAATACTAAACTATCCTGCATTCTTGGGATTCACCTAGCTGCATCACAGTGCGTTACACTGTTAAATTTGATTTTTTGACATTTTAGGAGGAGGTTTTGCAACTACATTTGTAAATTAAGTGGCTGTAGTTTTCCTTTTGGGGGGCCTTGTCTAATTTAGGTATCAAAATTGTATTAGTATTTATAGGGCTATTTTGACTTCTCCTGAGTTGATTTTGAAAAGTTGTGGTTTTTCTAGGAATTTATTCTACCTAAGTTTTAAAATCTCTTGGCATTAAGTTGATGATGACTTTCTTATCTTTTTAGTATCTGCTGTAAGTATAGTTATGTGTCCCTTTTCATTCATTACATTATTTGCACTTTCTATTTCTCTGTAGACTTCTTGCCAGAGGTTTTCTGAGAATCTTTTCATGTGCTTATTTGTTATCCGTGTATCTTATTTAGTGAAGTATCTATTCAAATATTTGCCTTTTTAAAAAATTTGGTGATCTTTTTGAACTATATGTGGCTTTCTATATTCTAAATACAAGTCCTTTGTTGAGTTTATGTTTTGCAAATATTCTCTCTCAGTCTGTATCTTGCTTTTTCATTTTTAAAACAGTATTATTTGCAGAATAGTGAAAGTGAAACTTGCTCAGTCGTGTCCAACTCTGCGACCCCACGGACTATACAGCCCATGGAATTCTCCAGGCCAGAATACTGGAGTAGGTAGGCGTTCCCTTCTCCAAGGGATCTTCCCAACCCAGGGATCGAACCCAAGTTTCCTGCATTGCAGTTGACTCTTTACCAGTTGAGCAGAATAAAGATATTTTAATTTTGCTTAAGTCCAATTTTTTCTTTTGTACTACATGTCTTTTGTATCATGTTTAAAAAATCTTAGCCCATCTACAGATGAATGGATAAAGAAGATGTGATATATAATGGAATATTACTCAGCCATCACAAGGAATGAGATCTTACTATTTGCAACAACATGGATGGACATAGAGGGTATGACGCTTAGTGAAGTAGGTCAGACAAAGGCAAATACCGTATGTTCTCACTTACGTGTAGAATCTAAGAAATGGGACAAATGAACAAATTAGATCAGATCAGATCAGATCAGATCAGTCGCTCAGTCGTATCCGACCCTTTGCGACCCCGTGAATCACAGCACGCCAGGCCTCCCCGTCCATCACCAACTCCCGGAGTTCACTCAGACTGACGTCCATTGAGTCAGTGATGCCATCCAGCCATCGCATCCTCTGTCGTCCCCTTCTCCTCCTGCCCTCAATCCCTCCCAGCATCAGAGTCTTTTCCAATGAGTCAACTCTTCGCATGAGGTGGTCAAAGTACTGGAGTTTCAGCCTCAGCATCATTCCTTCCAAAGAAATCCCAGGGCTGATCTCCTTCAGAATGGACTGGTTGGATCTCCTTGCAGTCCAAGGGACTCTCAAGAGTCTTCTCCAACACCACAGTTCAAAAGCATCAATTCTTCGGCACTCAGCCTTCTTCACAGTCCAACTCTCACATCCATACATGACCACAGGAAAAACCATAGCCTTGACTAGACGGACCTTTGTTGGCAAAGTAATGTCTCTGCTTTTGAATATGCTATCAAAGTTGGCCATAACTTTCCTTCCAAGGAGTAAGCATCTTTTAATTTCATGGCTGCAGTCACCATCTGCAGTGATTTTGGAGCCCAGAAAAATAAAGTCAGCCACTGTTTCCACTGTTTCCCCATCTATTTCCCATGAAGTGATGGGACCGGATGCCATGATCTTCGTTTTCTGAATGTTGAACTTTAAGCCAACTTTTTCACTCTCCACTTTCACTTTCATCAAGAGGCTTTTTAGTTCCTCTTCACTTTCTGCCATAAGGGTGGTGTCATCTGCATATCTGAGGTTATTGATATTTCTCCTGGCAATCTTGATTCCAGCTTGTGTTTCTTCCAGTCCAGCATTTCTCATGATGTACTCTGCATATAAGTTAAATAAACAGGGTGACAATATACAGCCTTGACGAACTCCTTTTCCTATTTGGAACCAGTCTGTTGTCCCATGTCCAGTTCTAACTGTTGCTTCCTGACCTGCATACAAATTTCTCAAGAGGCAGGTCAGGTGGTCTGGTATTCCCATCTCTTGAAGAATTTTCCGCAGTTTATTGTGATCCACACAGTCAAAAGCTTTGGCATAGTCAATAAAGCAGAAATAGATGTTTTTCTGGAACTCTCTTGCTTTTTCCATGATCCAGCGGATGTTGGCAATAGATACAGAGAACAAACTAGTGGTTACTAGAGGGGAGGGAGTGGGAGGAGGGGCAAAATAGGTGAAGGGGATTAAGAAATACAAGCTGCTACTTATAAATAAGGCACAAGGATGTAATACATAGCACAGACTATAGTTACTATTTTATAATGACTCTGTATAGTGTAAAATCTCTAAAAATATCAAATATGCTGTACGCCTGAGACTAATGTTATGTTGTTACACTTCAATAATTTTAAAGAGTTTTAAATTTTTTATTTATTTACTTTGACCGTGCTGGGTCTTCATTGCTCCGCAGGCTTTTCTCTCGCTGCGGCAAGCGGGGGCTTCTCTCTAGTGCTGCGCCAGCTCCTCACTGTGGTGGTTTTTCTGGCTGTGGGGCGCGGGCTCTGGGACTCCAGGGCTTCAGCGGTTGCTGCGGCGCGTGGGGTCAGTAGCTGCGGGTCCTGGGCTCTAGGCACAGCCTTAGAGGTTGTGGCCCAGACGCGCAGCTGCTTCACAGCACATGGGATCCTCCCCTATCAGGGGTCAAACCTACGTCTCCTTCACTTTACCACTGAGCTACCAGGGAAGCCCTTCGATAATTTAAAAAAAAAAAAAAATCTTTCCCAAACTCAAGGCCACTGTGATTTTCTTCAATTTTTTTCTAGAAGCCTTATAGCTTGAGCTCTTACATTTGGGTCTATAATCCATTTAGAGTTAACTTTTGCACATGGTATTGAGTAAGAGCTTGCTTCTTTCTTTTCTTTTCCTGTTTTCCACACAATTATTGAATTGTTTCAACACCACTTCTTGAAAAAAATTATTCTTTCTCCATTGAATTACTTTGGCACCAACTGACCATATATGTACGGGTGTACTTTTGGACTCTCTGTTCTGTTGTTTGTATCGATATATGTTTATTTTATGCTGATACCACAAAGTCTCAATTACTGTAGCATTATAATACATCTTTTTTGTTTCCTGTTGGCCGGGAGACTCGGCCTGTACCACCTGCAGTGAAAGCATGGAGTCTTAACCACTGGACTATGAAGGAAGGTCCTTGATTTTATTTTTGTTCTTTTTTTTTCTTTTGCATTATATCTGGAAATTAGATACTATAATCCTTCAACTTTCCTCTTCTTTTCTTTAAAATCCCTTCCATTTTCGTATAAGTGTTAGGATACAGCTTGTTAATTTCTACACTTCGCAGAGCATGGACATCTTAATATCAGCTTTCTCAGCCATGATCTCAGGTGTATATCTAGCCTTACTTAGTTTTCTTTAATTTCTTCACGCATTGTTTTGTAGTTTTCAGTGTATAGGCCTTACACATATTTTGTCAAATTTATCCCTAAGTTTTCAATATTTTATGATATTTTAATTGTTTTTAAATTTTAAATTTATGATTGCTTATTGCTAGTATATAGAAATTTATTGTTGGAAATTGCATCCTGCAACCTTGCTGAACTCCCATTTTAGTTCTTGTAACTTTTTTGTGTGTGTGAGTAGAGGGTAAATTTCTTAGGATTTTCTACATAGATGATCATATTTTTTATAATAAAAGCATCTTTGCTTTTTCCTTTCCAATTCATATAGCAGAATGCCTTTTAATCTCTTCTTTTTTCCTTTTTTTTTTTTTTTACTTTATTGTACTGGGTGGAACCTGCAGTACAAGTCTGAATAAAAGTGGTAGAAATGAACATCCCAGTCCTTTTCCCAAATCTTAGGAGGAAAGCATTCTCTTCCACCATTAAGCAACACGTTTGCTGCAGGTTTTTCTCTAGAGGCTTTTAATTAGGTTGAGGAAGTTCCTTTCTATTACTACTTTTCTGAGAGTTGTGCGGTAGTTTGAGCATTCTTTGGCATTGGCTTTCTTTGGGATTGGAATGAAAACCGACCTTTTCCAGTCCTGTGGCCACTGCTGAGTTTTCCATATTTGCTGGCATATTGAGTACAGCACTTTCACAGCGTCATCTTTCAGGATTTGAAATAGCTGAACTGGAATTCCATTATCTCCACTAGCTTTGTTCATAATGATGCTTCCTAAGGCCCACTTGACTTCACATTCCAGGATGTCTGGCTCTAGGTGAGTGATCACACCATCATGATTATCTGGGTCGTGAAGATATGTAGGGATTCTTTATATATTCTGGATACAGGTACTTTTTCAGGTATTCGTGTTGCAAATATTTTCTAGTTATTTTATTAATAAGTCACAGAAAGAACATATGGAAAATGTAGAGGAGAGGTAATATATCAAAAGACAGTGGTGCTTCCCTGGTGGTCCAGTGGTTAAGAGTCCACCAGCCAATGAGGAGGACACAGGTTCAATCCCTGGTCCAGGAAGATCCCACGTGCTGCTGGTCAATTAAGCTTGTGCTCCACAATGACTGAGCCCACGTGCCTCAACTCCTGAAGCCTGCATGCCCTAGGCCTCTGCTCTGCAACGAGAAGAGTCACCGCAGTGAGGAGCCCTCGCAGTGATACAAGAGACAGCCCTCACAGCAATGACGACCCAGCGCAGCAAAATAAATAAATAAGCAAATAAATAAATCTTTTTTAAAAAAGACTGAAAGAGAGAGACATAGTGGGGACTTCTGTGGTGGTCCAGTGGGTGACTCCGAGCTCCCAATGTAGGGGGCTTGGGTCCGATCCCTGGTCAGGGAACCTAGATTCCACGTATCACAAGAAAGATCAAAGATCCTGTGTGTTCTAAGACCTGGCACAGCCAAATAAATACGTGTTTTCAAAAAGGCTTTATTAAGTTAAATGTGTATGTTTAATATGATCATCTCAATAGATGCAGAAAAAGCATTCGGCACAACTGCACTCATCTCACACGCTAGTAAAGTAATGCTCAAAATTCTCCAAGCCAGGCTTCAGCAATACGTGAACTGTGAACTTCCAGATGTTCAAGCTGGTTTTAGAAAAGGCAGAAGAACCAGAGATCAAATTGCCAACATCTGCTGGATCATGGAAAAAGCAAGAGAGTTCCAGAAAAACATCTATTTCTGCTTTATTGACTATGCCAAAGCCTTTGACTGTGTGGATCACAATAAACTGCGGAAAATTCTGAAAGAGATGGGAATACCAGACTGCCTGACCTGCCTCTTGAGAAACCTGTATGCAGGTCAGGAAGCAACAGTTAGAACCAAACATGGAACAACAGACTGGTTCCAAATAGGAAAAGGAATATGTCAAGGCTGTATATTGTCACCCTGCTTATTTAACTTATATGCAGAGTACATCATGAGAAATGCTGGGCTGGAAGAAGCACAAGCTGGAATCAAGATTCCCGGGAGAAATACCAATAACCTCAGATATGCAGATGACACCACCCTTATGGCAGAAAGTGAAGAAGAACTAAAGAGTCTCTTGATGAAAATGAAAGAGGAGGGTGAAAAAGTTGTCTTAAAGCTCAACATTCAGAAAACGAAGATCATGGCATCCGGTCCCATCACTTCATGGGAAATAGATGGGGAAACAGTGGCTGACTTTATTTTTCTGGGCTCCAAAATCACTGCAGATGGTGACTGCAGCCATGAAATTAAAAGATGCTTACTCCTTGGAAGGAAAGTTATGACCAACCTAGACAGCATATTCAAAAGCAGAGACATTACTTTGCCAACAAAGGTCTGTCTAGTTAAAACTATGGTTTTTCCAGTGGTCACGTATGGATATGAGAATTGGACTGTGAAGAAAGCTGAGTGTTGAAGAATTGATGCTTTTGAACTGTGGTGTTGGAGAAGACTCTTGAGAGTCCCTTGGACTGCAAGGAGATCCAACCAGTCCATTGTAAAGGAGATCAGTCCTGGGTGTTCATTGGAAGGACTGATGTTGAAGCTGAAACTCCAATACTTTGGCCACCTGATGCGAAGAGCTGACTCATTGGAAAAGACCCCAATGCTGAGAAAGATTGAGGGCAGGAGGAGAAGGGGACAACAGAGGATGAGATGGTTGGATGGCATCATTGACTTGATGGACGTGGGTTTGGGTGGACTCTGGGAGTTGGTGATGGACAGGGAGGCCTGGCGTGCTGCGATTCATGGGGTCACAAAGAGTTGGACACGACTGAGCAACTGAATTGATAAAAAAAACAAGCAAAAGATTTGAAAAGAAACTTCACACAAAAGAGAGATATACGCAGGATATTGGGAGTTTGGGATCGACGTGTACACACTGCTGTATTTAAAATAGATAACCAACAAGTACTTAAACTGTACAGCACAGGGAACCCTGCTCAATACTTGGTAATAACCTAAATGGGAAAAGAATTTGAAAAAGAATAGATACACATATATGTATAAGGGAGTCACTTTGCTCCACACCTGAAACTAACACAACATTGTTGATCAACTATACTCCAATATAAAATAAAAAAGAAGTTAAAGACGCACAAATAGATAAGCAATAAACACATAAAAGATGTTTATCATAGTCATCAAAGAGAATTTCCTGGCATCCCAGTGGTTAGGACTCTGTGTTTTTGCTGCCAAGGGCCCAGGATCCATTCCCGGTAGGGGAGCGAAGATCCAGCAAAGCCAAAAAAAAAAAGAGTCATCAAAGATGCGTAAATTAAAACTATAATAAGGTACCACTTCACATGTACTAGAATCAAATCAAGCTAAAATATCAAATGAGCTCATGTGGAGCAACTGGGACTCTTGCTGGTGGGAAGGGGAAAGGGCAGAACCACTTTGGGAAACTGGCGTCTATAAAGTTGAGTCTGCGTTTGCCCCTGACTGGCTCTTTCTCTCCTATGTGCTTTCCCAAAATAAAAATTTTAAAATACATTCCCCCAAAGTGCAAGGATATTTATAGCTTTTTCCTAGTATGAAAAGCTGTAAACTACCTAAGTATTTATCAACAAGTGAATGGGTAAAGGAACTGTGGTATAGTCACACAGTGGACTGCAGTTATTGCACCCTGTACCCCCCACCATGAAAAAAGGTGCCGTACCTGGTGGCTATTGTTCGCATTTAGACCTGAGCATATGCTGCACTCAGGAATTCTCCTCGGTTCCATTCACTGAGTGCCTGGAAGGCTGCCAGGTGTGGCAGGGCCCAGAGCAAGACAGAGCTCTAGGTATATGCAGGCTAAGGTACAAGGGTTTGCTTCTGCTTCTGCTGTTAGTTCCAGCAGAAGTGGGAGCCATAGGAGTACTGAGTTCATTTTAGGACTAATTCAGCCTCTCTTGTGGGTTTAGTTCCAAATGGGAGTCTCAAAATCAGTGTTTTAAACTTCTTCTGAAAACATTTTTTAATCGGAGTATAGTTGCTTTACAGTGTTGAGTTAGGGGTCTGAGAATTTTTAAATGTTGGCCTAATGCTAATTACATTTGCTGAATAAGAATTACAACTTTATTGTCATTGTTGATAAAAGTTGTTTCTACAAATGCACTTTGTATTAACAGAGTTTAATAAAAAAACAATGTAAAATTGGCTATAAAACAATCTAAATAGTTCTTTTGTTGGAGCAGATCGTTCTAACAGAGAAGAGGAAGAATAAAACTAATCCTTGACCTCCCTGCTTAGCTAAAGGACTTAGAACTAAGCTCTCTGTCGGTTCTCTGACATGTTTGAGAAATCTCTGCACCGGTTATGGATTTAGTATCTGTCTCGATGTGTTTGTGCTCAGACTCTGCAACCGCATGGACTATAGCCCTCCAGGCTCCTCTCTCCATGGAATTTCCCAGACAAGAATACTGCAGTGGGTTGCCATTTCCTCCTCCAGAGGATCTTCCTGACCCAGGGATGGAACCCACATCTCTTGCATCTCCTGCACTGGCAGGCAGATTCTTTACCAACTGGGAAGCACATCTGTCTCTATCAATCTCCTAAAAATGGCACTTTCCCTATATCTGAATATTGTCCTGCCAGAGATGACTTGGAAGAGTGTGAATCAAAATTCCATCAAACTTGGACTTCCCTGGTGGTTTAGGGGATGGGAATCTGCCTGAAGCAGGCACGGGTTCAATCTCTGGTCCAGGAAGATTCCACATTCCGTGGGCAACTAAGCCCTTGCACTGCAACCACTGAGCCTGTGCTCTAGAGCCTGGGAGCCGTAACTACCCAGCCCTTATGCTGCAGCCACTGAAGCCGACACACTGAAGCCCGGGCTCCGCAAGAGAAGCCACCACAAGGAGAAGCCTGCGCGCCGCCACGAAGAGTAGCCCCTGATCAGCACAGCTAGAGAAAGCCTGCCAAGAGCAGCAGAGAACCAGCACAGCTGTACATACATACATGATAACAACTTTTTAAAAATTCTATCAAACTAGAAGAGTGCACTCGAGTGTTTAATGAGGGCACTGCTGTGTCCCTTTCTGGCCACCCACCCATTAATTTGCTTCTTGTGTGATCTGTCCTAGTTTACTGGGCTGGGAGCACCAGCTCCCCCCACAGCCACCGCCTCTCCCTTCCCCGGCACAGTAACAATAGCTAATGTTTGCTGAGCTTTGGCGGTGAGCCAGTTGTTGAGCTAAATGCTGTAGGAGGCTGAAGCTTTGAATCTGGTGCTTACAGCCAGCCTTTGAGGCAAACGTTGTATCACTAGGATGGCTGTATTACAGATTTAGTAATAGGCTCAGAGACACTGGGTAACCTGCCCAAGGTCACACAGCTCAATAGAGGAGCCAGGATTTAAACCCAGTTCTGTCTGACTCAGGAGCTGACATCTTGTTGCAGGAACCTTTGGCTCGGGAGCCCAGTCCCAGATGCAGTGGCTGGAAAGACCCACAGGGGCCCTTCGGGTCTGCCTTGAAGCAAGTCACCTTCCTGCCCCGCCTAACTCTAGCTTCCATGTGGTCAGCTCAGGCGATAGCAAGCTCACAGCAGCTCTGGGTTTTCAAGGTCCTTTGTGACTAGGGTCAAAATCTGTCTCCCTCTGTCCTCCGTGAGATTGTCAGCCTTCTGCTTATGGAGCCTCAAAGAAGGCACTAGGCTCCCCACCCTGGGGAATCCCCTCAGATCTTGACCCAAGCAAGGTATTTACTATGTACCCATAATGCACGTGGGACAGAGCAGTGAGCAAGACAAGCTCCAGCTCTGGTGGAATTGACATTTTAAAGGGAGAAATTAAAAAGTTCCATTTTGACAGTGATACCTCCACCCACCCAGCCCTTCTGGCCTTTCTGGATCATTGCGGATTTCCAGGTTCGAGACCCTTGGAAAGGTGGTCCCAGAGAAGGTAGCCACATAAAAGCCAGGGCTATGGGGCTGGCTCGGGTGGTGCGACGCGAGATGCTCTGACTTGGGGCTAGGAGCAGCCGTAGGTCCAGGGCAATCCTAGAGCTTCACGCTGTTCAGATCTTGGCAAAGAAGGAAAGAAAATCCTGCTCCTTCGCTGGCATTCACAAACAAGCAGTAGCAAGACAGGCCCATCCACCGGCCTCCCAACTCCCAAACTCAGAGTCCCCCTCCACCAGCCCCAGCTATCTCCTGCATCCACCCCTCCTTCCAGAGCAGAGCCCATGGGCACTCGGGACTAAGTTCATTCCGCTTTCTCCGGCTTAGTTTGCTTGCCTGTACTCAGCGCACTGCCCCCGGCCCAGCTTCTCAGTTCCTCCCCGCATTCTGGCCTCTCTACACCCCCAGTCTCTCTCCAGTCCAGCCAAGGCCCAGGAGCAAGTGTCAGCGCCATTCCACTGCTCCTCCTCAGAGGCATCCAGAAGAGGGTCACAGGTCAAATACACGCACAAACACACACACTTCCTTTCATCTGGAGACACTCCCTGTCTAGTCACTGACTCAGGACACAGTGGAACAAAAGGAGCCATGATGCTGGTTTCCGAGTAATGAACAATAGATTTGGAAGAACGACTGCTCAGCTACTGAGCCCATCAACGTCCCACCCTCCCCAAGGGGGATAATGAAAGCGGGGGACAAGGGAGGCGCAGCAGAGGCTTCGGAAAGGAGCAGAGAAGTGGGGTGTACCCAGGAAGAACCTATGTCCCAGTTCCCACTGGGCCACACCCTGGCTGAGGTGTGGAAATGAAAAGAGAACCCGGAGAGCCTGGGTTGCTCACAGCCTGGGCGCCTGCGCTATGCTTCTGGGCTGGCTGGAGCTGGGTCAAGTGTGTCTGCAAGGATAATGGCCAATGGGAGCCCAAGAGTCGATGTGAGAGGTTTCACAGAGTCCCCAGGCATCAGCAGGGATCAGGGCACCGGAGAAGGCTTCCCCCAGCCACCAGGAGCTGGTAGACCTGGAGTGGTCCTGCTCTCAGTGTGGGGAGGCCCAAGATGCACCCGGAGGGACCAGGTGGGCTTCCACAGGCGCAGCAGGGGCCAGATGCCTCTCCCCTAGGAATACTATCTCGCCTCTGTGGAGGGCTTAGAACATGACCCTTCATGTGAATGAATCTCATTTAAATCTCTCAAAACAACCCCGTATGACACTGATTCTCATTTTACAAATGAGTGGATTGAAGTCCAGAGAAGGGAAGACGCCGTGCAGAAGTGGCAGGGCAGGACTTTTCACTTGTTTTTTTCTGTGTGTGTTTTATTTTTAAATGGATTTTCTTGTACTGATTTATTTTTGGCTGCCCTGGGTCTTGCTGCAGCGCTCAGGCTTTCGCTAATTGCAGCCAGCAGGGGCTACTCTCCAGCTGCAGTGTGCGGGCTCCTCATTGTGGTCACTTCTCTTGTTCTGCAGCACAGACTCTAGCTGTGCGGGCTTCAGCAGCTGTGACTCGTGGGCTTAGTCGCCCCTCAGCATGTGGGATCTTCTCGGACCAGGGACGGAACATATTCTGTGCATTGGCAGGCAGATTTCTCACCAGTGGACCACTAGGGAAATCCCTTTGGGGCAGTTTTAATTAATTAATTTTCCTTTTCATTATTGGGTCATATTTTCCTACACTTTTGCATATTTGTAACCTTTTGCTGGTATCAGGCCTGATGAATTTCAGTTTTTTGTGTGCTAGGATATCCTTGTATTCCTACAAATAGTTTTGAGTTGTATTCTAGGACACATTTAAATTACTTTGAAATGATTTGGTACTTTGGATCTTGCTTTGAGATTTTGAAGGTTTTTTTTCCTGTCACACTAAGCAATTCTCTGATACCAACTGGGTGTCCAACTATTCATTTCAATTCTAACACTATCTATAGATGACCCTCTTCCCTCAGGTTCCGTAATTCAGCAGAACAACTCACAGAGCCCAGGGAAATGTTGTATTATAAAGGGTATACCTTGCTGCTGCTAAGTCGCGTCAGTCGTGTCCGACTCTGTGCGACCCCACAGACAGCAGCCCATCAGGCTCCCCCGTTCCTGGGATTCTCCAGGCAAGAACACTGGAGTGGGTTGCCATTTCCTTCTTCAATGCATGAAAGTGAAAAGTGAAAGTGAAGTCGCTCAGTCGTGTCCAACTCTTAGTGATCCCATGGACTGCAGCCTACCAGGCTCCTCCATCCATGGAATTTTCCATGCAAGAGTACTGGAGTGGGGTGCCATTGCCTTCTCCATCCATGGGATTCTCCAGGCAAGAATACTGGAGTGGGTTGCCATTTCCTTCTCCAGGGGATCTTCCCGACCCAAGGATCTTCCCCACCTAGGGATAGAACCCAGGTCTCCCGAATTGCAGGCAGACACTTTAACCTCTGAGCCACCGGGGAAGCCCAAAGGGTATACCTTAGTAACCACCAAATGGAAGAGAAGGTGAAGTAGAGGGGTGAGTACAGACTTCCATGCCCTTTCTGGGCATTCCACCTTCCCAGCACTGGGTGTTCACCACCCCGGAAGCACTCCATACCCTGTTTAGGAGTTTTTATGGAGGTTTCACCATGTAAGTGTGATTGATTAAGTCATTGGCCATTGGTGATTGAACTGAATCTCTATTCCCGCTCTTCACCTTCAAGGTTGGGGCAGGGGGCTAAAAATTCCATCCACCAATCACAAGGGTAGTTTCTCAGGCTACCTGCTCTATTCTGAAGTTATTTAGGAGCCCACCGATAATAACCTCATTAGAAGGCAATGGCACCCCACTCCAATACTCTTGCCTGGAGAATCCCATGGATGGAGGAGCCTGGAAGGCTGCAGTCCATGGGGTCGCTAAGAGTCAGACACGACTGAGCGACTTCACTTTCACTTTTCACTTTCATGCACTGGAGAAGGAAATGGCAACCCACTCCAGCATTCTTGCCTGGAGAATCCCAGGGACGGGGGAGCCCGGTGGGCTGCCGTCTATGGTGTTGCACAGAGTCAGACACGACTGAAGTGACTTAGCAGCAGTAGCAGCACAAATTTGGCTATGGTTGAAAAGGACTTATGAATAACAAAAGACATCCGTATTACTCAGGACATTCCAAGGGTTTTAGGAACTCTGTGCCAGGAACTAGGACAAAGCCTAAATATATATATAATGCTTTGCTGCTGCTGTTGCTGCTAAGTCGCTTCAGTTGTGTCCGACTCTGTGCGACCCCATAGACAGCAGCCCACCAGGCTCCCCCATCCCTGGGATTCTCCAGGCAAGAACACTGGAGTGGGTTGCCATTTCCTTCTCCAATGCATGAAAGTGAAAAGTGAAAGTGAAGTCGCTCAGTCGTGTCTGACTCTTGGCGACCCCATGGACTGCAGCCTACCAGGCTCCTCCATCCGTGGGATTTTCCAGGCAAGAGTACATATATATAAATACATATAAATAAATTTATATAAATATATATTTATATATAATAAATATTTAATACTTTATATATTTTGTACCAGGGATCTGTTAGGTGGAAACAGAACAGCCTTTAGCCAGGAGCTTATTATTCCTGACTATTGAGGCATGACCCTTCTAGGAGTCAGTGCTCCCTGTAACATTACAAAGTCTTCCTTTCCGACTGGTGGGAACAGGCACTGTCTTTGACCGTGAACGTCAATTAGGTTGGGGTTCCCAGGAGGCTCAGTGGTGAAGACTCCGCCTGCCAATGCCAGAGACTCAGGAGACGTGGGTTCCATCCCCGGGTCCACTCCAGTATTCTTACCTGGGAAGAATTCTTATTCTTATTCTTGTCCTGGGAAATCCCAGGACAGAGGAGCCTGGTGGGCTATAGTCACAGGGTCACAGAGAGTCAGACACGACTGATCGACTGGATACACACTCAGGTCAATTAGGTCAACTTGGTCAAGAGTGTGTTCAGATCTTCTCCACATTCACTGGCGTTCTCTGAACTTCTATCAATTACCCACGGAGGAACGCCGAACTGTGGTTTTCTCAGTTTCTCCTTTCAGTTCTGTTGGTTTTGGCTTCACGCATCCAGGAACTCTTACTGAGTACCTACAGTTAGGGTTTTTATGTATTCTTGAAATAACCCCTTTATAATTATGCAATGTCTCTCTTTATACCTGGTAATATTCCTTATTTCAAACAAAGCTATGGCACTCAGCCACCAGCTCAAATGACCAACATCATGGCTCCAGGGGAGCCCTTCCTTCCCCTCCATCTCTACCTTAGATGTAAGTCCACACCTCAAAAATTACTGAGATTAAGTACCCCCCTCCCAAGGCATGGTGGATCTCAAAACAGAAACAAAGCTGAATAGTGGAGAAAGTCAAGGTTCTCTGCTTTGACAGCAGCAATGTGACTGCTGCACAGAAGGATACTATTTAATGTCAGAGACTGACTCCACTCCAGTCCTCCTAGGAGGCAGCCAACCCCATAGCATCTCCTTCTTGTGGGGGTGGGGGGATGTGCAGGAGGGATCAACCCCTCTCGGAGTACCAATCCCTGGACCATCAGGGAATTCCCAGCATCTTCTTTCTCTACTTCCAAATTACTTTTTCCAGAGCCCTCCCACTCTCTTGCACACCCTCTACCAGCCAGATCCTTTATGTTCTGCCCAGAAAAGTCCCTACTCTCTCCTTGATCCCTCTGTCTCTGAGGACCTCGAAAGTCTCATGGTTGTCACAAGGAAGAAATTCTGCATGGGCAGCTCCTCTCTGGTCCCCATGGTCAGCTATTCCAAACATTTACCATCTTTTTAAAGCCTCCAGGGACTTCCCTAAAGTCCAGTGGTTGAGACTCTGTGCTTCCACTGCAGGGGGCACGGGTTCAATCCCTGGTTAGGAAATGAAGATCCCACATGCTGTGTGGTACGACCAAAAAGGGGAAAAATTTAAAGCTTCTACATCCATCTGGATCTGGCTGGCTTCCTGCTCCCTCCAGAAACAGAGACCAAGGAAGAGGTTCTCAAACCTCAGGAGACCTCAGCAGTGCCAAAGTCCCACGACGTCGTAAGATAAATCTGCAGTCTTTGATTCAATAAAGTGTATTTTAGCATCTATTTATTGTATACTTACTCTGCTGGCCCTTTATGTTCAACAGTGATTTATTTCTCACAAACACCAACTGAAAAATGTGAATAACAACTGGTGTTGTTATTCACATTTTTTAGACCAGGAAATTGAGGTTCAGAGAAGTTAAATTACTCACCCAATCATATAGCTAGTAAGTGGCAGAGTAAGGATTCTTTCTGGAACATTAGGTTTATTCAGTAGTATGTTAAAACACTTTTATGACAGACCTCATTTCTTTAAACTTTAATTAAATAAAGAAATAGCAATGTAAAACAAATTCTACTCATAAAGTAATATTGAAAGACTTGAAAGTAATATTGAAAGTGTATTATTCATTACACTAAATGTGAGAGACCGGATACTTGCAATAAAAGACAAACTGCCAGATCAGGTTAAAAAAACAAACAAACAGAAGCTTTTCAGTTTAATTAGGTCCCATTTGTTTATTTTTGCTTTTATTTCCAATATTCTGGGAGGTGGGTCATAGAGGATCCTGCTGTGATGTATGTCGGAGAGTGTTTTGCCTATGTTCTCCTCTAGGAGTTTTATAGTTTCTGGTCTTACGTTGAGATCTTTAATCCATTTTGAGTTTATTTTTGTGTATGGTGTTAGAAAGTGTTCTAGTTTCATTCTTTTACAAGTGGTTGACCAGTTTTCCCAGCACCACTTGTTAAAGAGATTGTCTTTAATCCATTGTATATTCTTGCCTCCTTTGTCAAAGATAAGGTGTCCATAGGTGCGTGGATTTATCTCTGGGCTTTCTATTTTGTTCCAAGCTGTGGTACATATACACAATGGAGTATTACTCAGCCATTAAAAAGAATACATTTGAATCAGTTCTAATGAGATGGATGAAACTGGAACCTATTGTACAGAGTGAAGTAAGCCAGAAAGAAAAACACCAATACAGTATACTAACGCATATATATGGAATTTAGAAAGATGGTAACAATAACCCTGTGTACGAGACAGCAAAAGAGACACCGATGTATAGATCAGTCTTATGGACTCTGTGGGAGAGGGAGAGGGTGGGGAGATCTGGGAGAATGGCATTGAAACATGTATAATATCATGTATGAAACGAGAAAAAAAAAGAAAAGAAAATGAAAACACATTTCTGACCAAAAAAAAAAAAAGATGGCATCGAAACAAACAAACAAACAAACAAACAAACCAGCCAAATAATATAGTAGTAAAATCATCAGACTTTCTAAGAGACCAGAACTTAATGATTCCAACCACTAAAAAGAATGGATGATGCTGTAAGGATGATGATGATGTAACCTGATGGGAACCTAACAATGGCTACAATGGCAATCATATGATAATATATAAAATACCAAATTAACATGCTGTACACCTTAAATTTCCACAATGTTATCTGTCAAATGCATTTCTCTTTCTTTGGTAGATTTTTATTTTTTTAACACTTATTTATTATAGGCTGTTCCAGGTCTTAGTTTCCACATGCAGGTTCGTTAGCTGTGGTAGGTGAACACTTAACTGCAACATCCGCGACCTAGTTCCTTGATCAGGGATTGAACTCTGGTTCCCTGCAATGGGAGAGCGAAGTCTCTCTTAGCCACTGAACCTAAAAAATTTTATTGAAGTATAGTTGATTTGCAACGTTGTGTTCAGCTCAGTTCAGTTCAGTCACTCAGCCGTGTCCTACTCTTTGTGACCCCATGAACTGCATGCAGCACGCCAGGCCTCCCTGTCCATCACCAACTCCCAGAGTTCACTCAAACTCACGTCCATCAAGTTGGTGATGCCATCCAGCCATCTCATCCTCTGTCGTCCCCTTCTCCTCTTGCCCCCAATCCCTCCCAGCATCAGAGTCTTTTCCAGTGAGTCAACTTTTGCCCCATGAGGTGGCCAAAGTACTGGAGTTTCAGCTTTAGCATCAGTCCTTCCAAAGAACACCCAGGACTGATCTCCTTTACAATGGACTGGTTGGATCTCCTTGCAGTCCAAGGGACTCTCAAGAGTCTTCTCCAACACCACAGTTCAAAAGCATCAATTCTTCGGTGCTCAGCTTTCTCACAGTCCAACTCTCACATCCATACATGGCTACTGGAAAAACCATAGCCTTGACTAGACAGACCTTTGTTGGCAAAGTAATGTCACTGCTTTTGAATATGCTATCTAGGTTGGTCATAACCCTCCTTCCAAGGAGTAAGCGTCTTTTAATTTCATGGCTGCAGTCACCATCTGCAGTGATTTTGGAGCCCCCCAAAAATAAAGTCTGACACTGTTTCCACTGTTTCCCCATCTATTTGCGATGAAGTGATGGGACCAGATGCCATGATCTTAGTTTTCTGAATGTTGAGCTTTAAGCCAACTTTTTCACTCTCCTCTTTCACTTTCTTTAAGAGGCTTTTTAGTTCCTCTTCACTTTCTGCCACAAGGGCGGTGTCATCTGCATATCTGAGGTTATTGATATTTCTCCCGGCAATCTTGATTCCAGCTTGTGCTTCTTCCAGCCCAGCGTTTCTCATGATGTACTCTGCATAGAAGTTAAATAAGCAGGGTGACAATATACAGCCTTGACGTATTCCTTTTCCTATTTGGAACCAGTCTGTTGTTCCATGTTTGGTTCTAACTGTTGCTTCCTGACCTGCATACAGGTTTCTCAAGAGGCAGGTCAGGCAGTCTGGTATTCCCATCTCTTTCAGAATTTTCCACAGTTTATTGTGATCCACACAGTCAAAGGCTTTGGCATAGTCAATCAACCACTGGAGAAGGGAATGGCAAACCACTTCAGTATTCTTGCCTTGAGAACCCCATGAACAGTATGAAAAGGCAAAATGATAGGATACTGAAAGAGGAACTCCCCAGGTCAGTAGGTGCCCAATATGCTACTGGAGATCGCTGGAGAAATACCTCCAGAAAGAATGAAGGGATGGAGCCAAAGCAAAAACAATACCTAGTTGTGGATGTGACTGGTGATAGAAGCAAGGTCCGATCCTGTAAAGAGCAATATGGCATAGGAACCTGGAATTTTAGGTCCATGAATCAAGGCAAATTGGAAGTGGTCAAACAGGAGATGACAAGAGTGAACATCAGCATTCTAGGAATCAGCAAACTAAAATGGATTGGAATGGGCGAATTTAACTCAGATTACCATTATATCTACTACTGTGGGCAGGAATCCCTTAGAAGAAATGGAGTACCCATTATGGTCAACAAAAGAGTCCGAAATGCAGTACTTGGATGCAATCTCAAAAACGACAGAATGATCTCTGTTTCCAAAGCAAACCATTCAATATCACAGTAATCCAAGTCTATGCCCCAACCAGTAACGCTGAAGAAGCTGAAGTTGAACAGTTCTATGAAGACCTACAAGACACTTTTAGAACTAAAATTCACTCAAAAAAGATGTCCTTTTCATTATAGAGGACTGGAATGCAAAAGTAGGAAGTCAAGAAACACCTAGAGTAACAGGCAAATTTGGCCTTGGAGTATGGAATGAAGCAGGGCAAAGGCTAATAGAGTTTTGCCAAGAGAATGCACTGGTCATAGCAAACACCCTCTTCCAACAACACAAGAGAAGACACTACACATGGACATCACCAGATGATCAATACCAAAATCAGATTGATTATATTCTTTGCAGCCAAAGATGGAGAAGCTCTAAACTGGAGCTGACTGTGGCTCAGATCATGAACTCCTTATTACCAAATTCAGACTTAAATTGAAGAAAGTAGGGAAAACCACTAGACCATTGAGGTATGACCTAAATGTTGTGTTAGTTTCAAGTAAATATATTTCAATTAAAAAAAAAAAAAGACAGACCTGCCAAAAGCACTGTGATATTGGCATAACAACAGATACAGGGACTAATGGAATAGAGTTAAGATCCCAGAAATAAACCCTCACATTTATGGTCAATAAATTTTTTTTATACAAAGTTAAAAGCACGTTGTATTTCCTTCCTGACCACTTGCCCAGTCCCCATCTCATCGAGAGAGACAAGCTTCATCTAAATTATTTTATCTGATTGATGACTGTCATTTATAACTTTATTGCTACTTCTGTCTTGGGTATTTCTTTGAAAAAGATGTATGGATTCATTACATATTCTTATGTATTGTCTATAGATTATAAGATAAAGTCAAGCATATATCAGCTGATAGTTTTTGTTGACCTGTCTTTATACTTAGAAATGTCTCTTAATAGTAGGCTTCCCTGGTGGCTCAGGTGGTAAAGAATCTGCCTGCAATGTAGGAGACCTGTGTTGGATCTCCAGGTCAGAAAGATTCCCTGGAGAAGGAAATGGCAACCCACTCCAGTATTCTTGCCTGGAAAATTTCATGGACAGAGGAGCTGGCTGGCTATAGTCCATGGGACATGACTGAGCAATAGAATTGGACACAATTGAGTGACTATCACTCACTCACTCAATTTTAGACAGGAGTGCCAGGACTATTCAAAGGGGAAAGGACAGTCTTTCAACAAATAGTATTGGAAAACAGGATATTCACATGCAAAAGAATGAAGTTGGACCTTTTCCCTTATACTATGTGCAAAAATTAACTCAAAATGAATCAAAGATAAATCTAAATTTAGCAAGAAAAGCAGAGATCAATATGAACAATCACATTTTTCAATATCATATTGAAAGACATGTTTTAAAATGGAACAAATAGAAAGCTATCCTAGATTTTTGGATAGTTAGACATAATAGCATAAAATGATCGCTTGTCCCCAAAATTAGTATATACATTTAATGCAATTTAAATTAGTGTTCTACATTTTTTTGGCTACGTGGTATGTGGGATCTTTGTTCCTGAGCAGGGATTGAACCCAGACCCCCTGCAGTGGAAGCTCGGAGTCTTAACCACTGGAAAGCCAGGGAAATCCCTAAATTTCCTCTTTTAATAGCTTTAAATGATTCTAATGCTTATCTCAAATAATACAAGTCTGGGATTAGTGAAAATATACAAAAAAGAATCGTGAAGGGGCCTCACTTTTCAAGAAGGAGCCACTGTAAGAACACTGTAATCACAGCAATTTGGTATTGGGAAAGAATTAGACCTGCAGATTTATGCAGCTGAATTAAGAATATCAAGTTGGGTTCCTATCTATTTTAGGATTTAATATATGACACATGCCGAGTGTCGATTTAGCAGAAAGGGGCTGTACTAAGTAATGGCAGGTGCCAGCACAAAGTTCACTACCCACCCAGAAGAAAATACAACTGGCTCTATCTCTTATGCTAGTCTCCAAAATATAAATTCCAGAAGGATCTAACTCTTAAATGTAATAAATTTGTTGTTGTTGTTATGTTCAGTCACTAAGTCGCGTCCAACTCTTTGGGACCTCATGGACTGTAGCACACCAGGCTTCCCTGTCCTTCACAATCTCCCCAAGTTTGCTCAGATTCATGTCCATTGAGTCAGTGATGCTATTTAACCATCTCATCCTCTGCCCCCCTCTTCTCCTTTTCTTACAAGATTTTTATTATGTTTTTTGTTAACATAATAAAAATATTGTAAGAAAATTTTAAAAATGAGAAGACTCTCTTAACCAAGACTGGAAACCTAGAAGTTATGACAGGAATAATAGGCATATTTGACTCAATTAAAAATGTAAATATATGAATGCCAAAAGATGCTGGAGACAAAGCAAAGAAACAGAGAACAGATTTAGAAAAAAATATTTACAGTTACATCCCTGGCAGTCCAGTGGTTAAGACTCCACTGGTTAAGTGGAGTGGTTAAGTCCAGTGGTTAAGCTTCCAATGCAAAGGGGCGTGGTTTCAATCCCTGGTCAGGGAACAAAGATTCCACCTGCAGTGCAGTGCAGTGTGGTCAATAAAATATTTTTTCAAAAAAGGAAGAAAAATATTTACAAAGCAGAAGGCAAGAGCAGCTTACAGTATATGTGTATATGTTAGTTGCTCAATTGTGTCTGGCTCTTTGCAAACCCATGGATGGTAGCCCACCAGGCTCCTCTGTCCATGGAATTTTCCAGGCAAGTATACTGGAGTGGGTAGCCATTCCCTTCTCCAGGGGATCTTCCTGACCTAGGATCAAACCCCGGTCTCCTGCACTGAGGAGGATTCGTTACCCTCTGAGCCCCTAGGGGCCCAGCAGCTTACTATTGCTCTACAAATCAAGGACAAAGAACTCGATGGAAAAATGAACTGAGCATATAAAGAGGCATTCACAGAAGGAAAATTCCAAATGGCAAAGGAAAAGATGATTAAACTGAAAAGTTAGGAAATGCAAATTAAAAGGATATAGTTCTGCTGCTTTGCTAACTAGTCTGGCAAAAATTTAGAACTTTAGCATCTGTTGGCTGAAGATGATACAGGGAAACAGAAGTTTCCATGCATTTTTTGTGGAAATGAGATATGTTACTTAAAAAAAAGCACTCAGCTAATATTTAGCAAAACACAAAATTCTTATATCTTTCAACCCAGCAATTCCAACCCTTAGACACTATGAAAGATTTATTGCAGCAATATTCATATTGGCATTCAACCAAGACCAAAGCAATAACATACAGGTAGCTGAGTTCCACTTGTAGGATATTATATCCATTAAAAAAGAGTGAATTACAGCAATATCAGTTGACTTGAAGAGAGTTCCACGAAGTATTGCTGAGTGAGAAAAGTGCAAAGGTGCATTTGGTACAAACACTTCTAGAAATGAGAAAACAAAACAAAACCCACATCCTGTAATATACATTTGCACATACTTACAATTATATATAGATTTATTCTTGATTATGAGTATTGATAAAATATGAGAGGATACATAGCTGAGTGTTAATCTGGGTTATGGGGGGTGTTGGTGGGAAATACGGGTGAAGTGAGGGAGAAGTCAAGGAAAAAGGACAAAGGAAAATTTAGACCGTATAAAAAACATGGATTATGACCATGTGTTCATTGGGATCTCCAGAACCAATAGTAGGTATAGATATATATTCATATTTGCATATTTGCATGGGCTTCCCTGGTGGCTCAGATGGTAAAGAATCTGCCTGCAATGCAGGAGACCTAGGTTCAGGCCCTGGGTCAGGAAGATCCCCTAGAGAAGAGAATGGCAACTCACTCCAGTATTCTTGCCTGGAAAATTCCATGGACAGAGAAGTCTGGCAGGCTATAGTCCATGGGGTCATGGAGAGTTGGACATGACTAAGCAACTAACATTTGCACATTTTTTCACTTCATATTTTATTATATATAATTCTCTTCCTCTATTTCTCTGATTAGGAATTGGTTCACATGATAAGGGAGGCTGGGACATCCGACCATCTGCTGTCTGCAACCTGGAGGCCCAGGAAAGCCAGTGGTCTAGTTCTAGCCAAATCTGAAGGTCTGAGAACCAATGGTGAAAGTTCTAGTCTGCGGTTGGAGACTGATGTTCCAGCTCACACAGTCAGACAGAGCCAGTTCTCCTCCTCTACTATTTTGTTCTATTCTGGCCCAACAGATTGAGGGAGACCCCCCCACAGTGAGGGGAGCCCTCTTCTTTACTAGCTCTGTTGATTCAAATGCTAATCTCATCCAGAAACACCTTCATGGACACACCCAGAAATAAGGTTTCCTCAAATAACTAGGTGCCCTGTGATTCAGTCAAGATGACACATAAAATTAACCATCAAAGATCATATAGGCATTTATGTAAAATTTTAGATAAGTGACACATCTGAAAAAATTTTCAAACTAAAAAATCTGCCTTGCACTGGGGTGATCGCACCCTAGGGGCAAGGAGCTGGGTGTTTATTCTCCTTCTCCCATCAGTTACTGGCTGAGAAGTAGCTTCTGGAGGCGTTCATTTCCGGCATTCCCTATGCACGGGCTGGATACCCTCCTGTGGTCCCAGGAGGTCTCTGTCAGAGCTGCAGGCATATGCATGAGAGGCCTTCCCTGTGCACAGAGAACATGGAGGGGACGGAGAGGGGCAGAGCAGTGTCTCCTCCGGATATGTTGCAGTTTTGCAACGGCAGGCAAAAGTGGGATATTGAGAACACTGAACCATGCTATTTGTGGATAAGACCTATTGATTTTTGGATGCTCACCATGTACTGAATATGGTACCCGACCTGCATGGGCATCATCTGTAGGTGTAACCATCATTACCCCTGTGACAGAGCAAGGAGTATCTCTCCAGTGCTTCCACACAGAAACTCTTCTAAAGAGGTGGAATGTAGATGGAGCCCCTGTGCTGGTGACAAGTAGAATGGAAGGCAGGTGCCTTCTTGAAGAAGGTTGCTCAGCCTGACCAGAGGCCCATTTCCCCTAGCACTTTATTCACACCCTTCAAGCCCAAATCCCTGAAGCTGATGTAGAAGCGTGGGCCTTTCTCTCTGCTAGCTACTTTGTATGTGGCCAGTAAAGGATGGTGACACGGCAGGAGATAAACAGGACTTTATAATGTTTGTGTCTAATCAGAGAATAGAAATCTTTTTAAGAAAAAAAAGTTAATTTCACATGAAATAAAAATTTTGAGTGGCTTCCCTGACAATCCAGTGGTTAAGATTCCGTGCTACCATCGTAGGGAGGTACAGGTTCGATTCCCCGCTGGAGAACTAAGATACCGCAAGTGATGGGACATGGTAAAAAAAAAAAAAAAAAAAAAGTTTTTGAAAAGCCTTCACAAGCCCTCCATCTTCAGGAGAGTGTTTTAGGCAGAGCTCAAGTTAACCTACAGCTCGGAAGACCTGCCAAAGTGTGTTTATTTGAACAAATAGAGTAAGCACCAATTAACGCTATCTGACAACAACAGTGAAAGTCCACTCTGCCAAAGTAGAATAAGAAAATTTCAGATAAACTTTAAGATGGCACACTTCAGGATCTCCTGCTTGCCAGCCAGTGCTGCTGTAGCCACTCAGACCATGCCCCCAGTCTCTCTGCTGAGGTGGGGGATCTGGGTCCCAGGGTGTCTGCCCCACTGGCTCTGAATTTCCTGGAGCTAGGCTGCCAAGGGTTTGGATACTGGACTGGAAGGAAGGGCCTGTGTTTGAATGATGTCTCTGCTAATGCTTGGCTCCGTGGCTCAGTTGAGTCCTCAGATTTCTGAGCCTTCGTGGTTCCCCTGTTAAATGGGTACAGCACCTAACCTGAGGGGGACGTCAGGATCAGGTTCATTCCTCCAGGAAGTGTTCACTGACAGTCTCTTTTGTGCGGGCACCTGGCTGGCTCTGGGAAAATAGGGATGGATGATGCAGAAACAGCCCCTGGCCCCATGAAGGCTGAGTTTGAGGAAGCCAGGAGGGAAGTAGATGTCATTGGTTGACAAGTAACTGGGGCTATGAGGTCTGGAGGTCTTCCTGAAGGAAGAGGCATCTGATCCGAGAAAGCATAATGGAGGGGGAGACAGAAAGAGCAGGGACCGGCCTAAGAGAGAGCTTGATGGGGGAAAGGATAGAGTCCAGGACATGGTTTGAAAGCCAACAGTCCTTACTTTGTCTCCAGCTCTAGAGGGTGAGTCTCTCTACCTCCTTCCCTCTCTCTCTTATTCTTTCTCTGTTATCCTCTCTCTCTTTCTTCCCCTTCCCCATGGATGATCCTGCTAAAACCATAAGTTAATCTTTACAGCATTTTTCTTAATACTTCATATGATTTCAAATAAAAATGACTGGAAAAAAATAAAAATGACTGAACATACGTACTAAAAGTTTCTGAGGTTTCTGTAAAAAAAGATATAATAATAATTCAAACATTTATTATTATGAACTAATACATCATAAGACTATGTCAATGACAAATAAAAATAATCTCTATCCGATTCAGACCTCCGATAGAAAAAAGAAAAGAATAAAAGGAAATAAACACATTAAATGTAAGTTAGAAGCCAATGATTGAGAAATAATACTGGATACATTTAACATTTAGAATTACCATTCTTAAAATGAAAAGATAAAACATACAAAGTTGATAACTGTTTCATAACAAATATTCCAGATGGAAAAATTTTTCTTTCATTTTGCATCGATCTTGGTCAAATTGTTGAATGGGCATCCACAAGCGTCTTCAACTAGGGAGTACGCATTCCTTTGTGAAAGCTCACTTCCTTAATCAGGAAAATGTTTTGTCTACTAGTCCTGATTTTGGTTTTGCTGTTGAAATCAATACTGTTAATTCAGATCAGTTTCTGGTTTCCTTTTGGAGTATTACATAACATCCACATCTTTTTTTTTTCTCTCTCTCTCTCATCTTGAAGTAGTCACAAAGAACTGTAGCCTACCATGAATATTTAAAATACTAGGCTACTGTGAACACTGTTGGGTAGTATTTGAATAATGTAACATTTGGGTCTTATAGCAAGATTAGCAGAACTACACAAAATCCCTTGGTGAAATGACCAAATTAAGAACCAAAAGGTGTTATTTCTTGAACACTATTCACAAAATTTGTATAAAGAATGCAAGCCTATAAATTTATTCATTTATATTTTAGTTGCCAGAATGATTCATTCATATGGAAAACTGGTCAACCTTAAAAAGGAATGAAATTCTGATACATGTTACAACATGGACAAATTTTAAAAACATTATTCTAAGTGAAATTGTGTGTGCGTGTGTGTGTGTGTGTGTGTGTGTGTGTGTGCACACGCATGCTCAGTTGTTTTCAACTCTTTGCGACTCCATGGACTATGGCCAGCCAAGCTCCTCCGTCCATGGAATTTTCCAGGCAAGATTACTGGAGTGGGTTGCCATTTCCTCCTCCAGAGGATCTTCCCAACCCAGGGATTTAACCCACGTCTCTTGTGTCCCCTGCACTGGCAAGAGGATTCTTCACCACTAGCGCCACTTCCTAGCAGTCCGACTACAAGGAGATCCAATCAGTCCATCCTAAAGGAAATCAGTCCTGAATATTCATTGCAAGGACTGATGCTGAAGCTGAAACTCCAACACTCTGGCCACCTGATGTGAAGAACTGACTCATTTGAAAAGACCCTGATGCTGGGAAAGATTGAAGGCGGGAGGAGAAGGGGAGGACAGAGGATGAGATGGTTGGATGGCATCACCCACTCAATGGACATGAGTTTGAGTAAACTTTGGGAGTTGGTGGACAGGGAGGCCTGGCGTGCTGCAGTCCATGGGGTCACAAAGAGTCGGACATGAGCGAGCGACTGAACTGAACTGAACTGAGCGCCACCTGGGAAGCCCAAGCCATATGCAAAAGGACAGATATTCTATGATCCGACTTGTATGAGGCGCGTAGACCAGTGAGATTCTTAGAGAGAGAAAGCAGAAAAGCGGCAATCAGGGTCTGGGAAGGGGGCACTGGGAGTTAGTGTTTAGTGGGTACAGAGTTTATGTTGGGGATGGTGAAGAGACTTGGAGACGGAAAGTTGAGATAGTTGCACAACAAAGTGAATGACAATGTCACTACTGCACACTCAAAAATGGTTAAATGGTAAATTTTAGGCGACGTGTATTTTACCATAACTTAACAAAAAATGACTCACTGTTATTAGCTAGGACCATGAACCATGACTCACATATGGTAACAGCCATTAATACAAGAAGCAGGACTGACTTCATCATGACTTCTCGCTTTCATAGTCCTACTTCTGCTTTTTGTTTTTAACTGACATTGGTGAGTTCTTCTGAAGCAGAATCGTTAAGCCTTAACTGTTGAGGCAGAGTTATAATACCTTTTTTTTCCTGATTTTTTTTTTTCAGAATCAAGTCCAGCCATGAAATTTGTGGGGCCTGATACAAAATGAAAATGCAGGGCCCCGTGTTCAAAAATTAAGAATTTTCAAGATGTCAATGACAGAGCATTAAACTAAGTGCAGGACCCTTCTAAGCTCTGGGCCCTGGCTGCACTGGTCTTACACCCATGATGTCAGCCCTTCTCAGGATTTAGCAAACACAAATTTCCTGAGAAATGCCAAGAATGCATTCCCCCTGGAGACAGGGGGTGTGAAAGCAGAGCGTGTGGCCCAGTGACTGCAGCAAGCATTGGGCTGCCCCGAGGGGAATCCTCTTGGAAACAAAGCCAAGACACTGAGCAGGTGTGCGAAGGCGCCATCTTTGAGTCACAGAGTTGACCAGTCTTGGAGCTGCTCCACCTCCAGGGAGGTAAGAACTCCAGTTTATCTGAAGCTTATTCTTTTGTTTCCTGTTATGGTTGCCATTTCCTTCTCCAATGCATGAAAGTGAAACGTGAAAGTGAAGTCGCTCAGTCGTGTCCGACTCTTCGCGACCCCATGGACTGCAGCCTACCAGGCTCCTCCGTCCGTGGGATTTTCCAGGCAAGAGTACTGAAGTGGGTTGCCATCGCCTTCTCCGATTTATAATGCATGCACATCTCATCTCTTTTTTACATAATTTATTTATTTTGGGTTGTGCAGGGTCTTTGTTGCTGCGCGTGCCACTTTCTCCACTGGGGTGAGTGTGACTGCTTTTCATTGCCGTGCGCGGGTCTCTCACTGCAGTGGCTTCTTTTGTTGGGGAGTGTGGGCTTCCCTGGTAGCTCAGTTGGTAAAGCTGGTAAAGAATCTGCCTGTAATGCAGGAGACCCTGGTTCGATTCCTGAGTTGGGAAGATCCCCTGGAGAAGGGAACAGCTACCCACTCCAGCATTCTGGCCTGGAGAATTCCATGGACTGTATAGAGAGTTCCATGGACTGTATAGTCCATGGGGTCGCAAAGAGTCGGACGTGACTGAGTGACTTTAACACGGGCTTTAGGCGCACAAGCTTCAGTAAGTGCAGCACGCAGGCTCAGTAGTTGTGACACACAGGGTTTAGTGGGATCTTCCCAGAGCAGGGATCGAACCTGTGTCAAATCACTCTGCACTGGCAGGTGGATTCCCATGCACTGTGCCACCAGGGAAGTCCTGATGCATGTCTTAAAGAAAGGCCCTTTCTCATCTGTGCAGCCCCCTCTGGTTCCCCTCTAATCACTCTCCCTAAAAAACAACAACTCATATTAAAAATTTTTTTTTCCTTTCAAATGTTTTCTTTTCATGCAATCTCAAATGTGCTGCTTCCGTTTCCTTGGCCCCTACACAGCCTGACTTTCTCCCCCCAACCTCTGCAGAAGGTGCCCCTGAAGTCTGGGATGACCAGCCAACCGCCCAGCCCAGCTGGTATTTTCCTACCCTTGCTGCCATCCACGCTGAGGAGTCCCAGGCCCAGTCGGCAGCCTAGGAACCCCTGGCAAGCAGCCTTTATCCCTACGTTTTTGTTAATGTTTGTTTGCTTTAACGCTTAAATAATTTTTTTTTTCGTTTATTTTTTGTCTGTGCAGCTTGTGATGTCTTAGCTCCCTGACCAAGGACTGAATCCAGGCCCGCAGAGCCCTAACTACTGGACCATGGGGAGGTCCCAATTTCTTATTTTTAAAGTTCCAATCTACTGAGAAATTAACACCTTGTCAATCTAGAACAACACTGGCAGTCATTCCTCATGCACTTCGGTAAGTCCCCTAGTTGGTAGAAGAAGGTTTATGCTATAGCATCTCCTCTCCCATGGCCACAAACCAGCTTCCATGATGGGCCCCTGCTGCCCTCGTTCCTTGCCCCATCCCCACCAGCATTCACCTTTCCTACTCCCAAAAGTACAGCTCATGGCAAGCTTTTAAAGAAAATTTTTTTTAATGGGTGTCCCAGCAAATGCACTTTTAAAAAAGCCCTCTCTGAAAACCAGAGCTAATGAAAATGAATTGTGTTCATGGATTTTTTTTTTTTTAAGCCTTCTCTGGGTCAGAAAGGTATCGTTCTGAACACTTGAGTTTTGTCTCATGTACTTGTTTTCCTTTAGATTTCCTGAGATCTCAAGGAGAGCTCAAGCCCATTTTCCTCAATGAGAGAGCCTCTGAGCTCGGTGGGGCTCAGCTTCCTGGCCACTTCCTGCCTTGGATTCTTTCCCGTGAACCAGTCATTGCTTCCATGACACTGACAGGGAACGTTCCACAAAGGCCATGAGCTGGATCACAGCCCACCTGCTATGACAACTCTGTGCTGGAAAACACGTGAGCCAGAGAGCTCTTACCCAGAAGAAACACCTTCAGCTCTCAAGATCACAAGACAGAAAACAACAAAATTCTGTAAAGCAATTATCCTTCAATAAATAAATAAATTAATTAAAAAACAATCTCTCACACATCATTAGTGCAGTTTAGAGGAAGTGTTTCTTTACTCCCACTTTGAATTCAGCCAGCATTTCGATGGGTCTGGATCTTATAAGCACAACCATAGCACATGCATTTGGAAAACAGATGTCTGTGTTCCTCTCTTCCAAAGAGACTATGGAATGAGGGTTCTCATTCTTCAGGATCCGAGGCGCCCAGAGACCTGGGGCCCAGGAGGGCTGCCAGCCCCTGCCTTCTTGTGCCCGCCAGGCCTGCTTCCTCACCACACTGTTGGCCATACCTTAGTCTGCAGCCACCGTCAGTCCTTGCCCCTGTAGCAGCAAGAACCTTCTAGCTACATTCAGGCACTACACACATCCTGTTCCCAGAAGTGTCATTTCCTCAGCCATCTTTGAACCTTTAATCAGATACATTATGTTCTTTCTTTGTTTTTAACTTTTTATGTTGGAGTACAGTTGACTAACAATGTTGTGTTAATTTCAGGTGGACAGCAAAGTGACTCAGTTACACATATACATGCATCTCCTCTTTTTCAAATTCTTTCCCCATTTGGATTGTTACATAACATTGAGCAGAGTTCCCTGTGCTGTACGATAGGTTTTTGTTGGTTGCTGCTAAGCTGCTAAGTCACTTCAGTCGTGTCCGACTCTGTGCGACCCCATAGACGACAACCCACAAGGCTCCCCCGTCCCTGGGATTCTCCAGGCAAGAACACTGGAGTGGGCTGCCATTTCCTTCTCCAATGCATGAAAGTGAAAAGTGAAAGTGAAGTCGCTCAGTCGTGTCCGACTCTTAGCGACCCCGTGGACTGCAGCCTACCAGGCTCCTCTGTCCATGGGATTTTCCAGGCAAGAGTACTGGAGTGGGGTGCCATCGCCTTCTCCCCTTGTTGGTTATCCATCTTAAAAAATGTGTATGTATCACTCCTGAACTCCCTAACTATCCTCTCCCCTGACTCTTCCCCCATGGTAACCATTAGTCCGTTCTCCAAGTCTGTGAGTCTATTTCTGTTTGGTAAATAAGCTCATCTGTATAATTTCTTTTTAGATTCTGCACACAAGTGTGTGTGCTGTGTACGAAGTTGCTTCAGTTGTGTCCGACTCTTTGTGACCCTATGAACTGCAGCCTGCCAGGCTCCTCTGTCCATGAGATTTTCCAGGCAAGAATACTGGAGTGGGTTGCCATGCCCTCTTCCAGGGGATCCTCCCCACCTACAGATCGAACCTATGTCTTTTATATCTCTTGCATTGTTTGGCAGGCGGCAGGTGGGTTCTTTACCACTAGCACCACCTGGAAAGCCCCACATACAAGATATATACCATAATTCTCTTTCTCTGACTTCATCAGTATGATAATCTCTAGGCCCATCCATGTTGCTGCAAATGGCATTATTTCATTATTTTTAATGGCTGAGTAATATTCCATTGTCCTAACCTCTAGAGTACTGTGGCTCAGACAATAAAGTGTCTGCCTGCAAAGCGGGAGACCTGGGTTCAATCCCTGGGTTGGGAAGATCCCTTGGAAAAGAAAATGACAACCCACTCCAGTACTCTTGCCTGGAAAATCCCATGGACAGAGGAGCCTAATAGGCTACAGTCCATGGGGTTGCAAGGAGTTGGACACAACTGAGCAACTTCACTAGTTCAGTTCAGTTCAGTTCAGTCGCTCAGTCATGTCTGACTCTTTGGGACCCCATGAATGGCAGCACACCAGGCCTCCCTGTCCATCACCATCTCCTGGAGTTCACTCAAACTCATGTCCATCAAGTCAGTGATGCCATCCGGCCATCTCATCCTCTGTCGTCCCCTTCTCCTCCTGCCCCCAATCCCTCCCAGCATCAGAGTCTTTTCCAATGAGTCAACTCTTCGCATCAGGTGGCCAAAGTATTGGAGTTTCAGCTTTACATCATTCCTTCCAAAGAAATCCCAGGGCTGATCTCCTTTAGAATGGACTGGTTGGATCTCCTTGCAGTCCAAGGGACTCTCAAGAGCAACTTCACTAAAATAAATACTCCATTGTACATATGTACCACATCTTCTTTATCTATCCAATACTTAATTTTCTTGCTCTAAATACCCCATTGACTCCCACTCCTCTTAAAGCAAAACCTGACTTCCTTACAAAAGTGCCATAAAAGGCCAGGATTGGCCAGCTTTCTGATTCCTGGATCATCACTCCCCCCATCCCCCAACCCCACCCCAGGTTCTCTCTCCTGGGATACACTGAACTGCACCCCACCCCCACCCCTGCTGGTGGGCCGTGGTTTGTGTACACCAGTAGAATTATCCTGGTCACAGACATTGGCTGCGGCAGAGGCACATGCCCCCAAATGGTTCAATCCTAGGGCTTTCCTTCCACAGCTTTTCTCCACAGACAAGGCCCTGGACACATGTAGGCTCTGGAGCAGTGGTCCCCAACCTTCGTGGCACCAGGGACTAGTATCATGGAAGATAATTTTTCCATGGACCGGGAGTGGGGTGGGTGGGTTAGGGATGGTTCAGGCAGAAATGTGAGGGACGGGAAGCTGCAGAGGAAGCTTCGCTGGCTTGCCTGCCGCTTACCTCCTGCTATGCGGCCCAGTTCCTAACTGGCCATGAACTGGCCAGTTCTAGAGCGAACCGGGGCAGCTGTGCTGTGACTATAAGAAGGGGCCACCTTGAATGTAGGAGGAGACTAACCTGTGGAGGCCAGACCGGAAACACAGAACCCACATTGCTGGTGACTTCATCAAGTCTCCAGATGAGACCATCCTGAAGCCCACATGTGTTTGATCCACATGGATGGAGACATTCCCTCTGGAAGCGGCTGGCGAGGGACACTGTGTGACTCTCTGTGGCAGGAATCTTGCGTGACAGCTTCTAGAGAGGCCCCAGTTGACCAGCTCCTCACACTATTTCCACATTGTCACAGTACTTACCGCTGTCTGAAGGGGCTCTTTATGCTTTGGGTTGTCAGCTGCTCATGTCTGACCCACTAGAGCAGGGGACTCATCTTTACTTGTTCAAGTTGTTCCTACAGGGGAGGCACACAGTGGGTGCTCAGTGAATAATGGTGCATGCCCGATGACCTGTTCACCAACTCTTTTATTTTGACCAGGCCACGTGGCTCGTGGGATCTTAGTTCCCTGACCAGTGGCCCCTGCAGTGGAAGTACAGAGTCTTAACCACCGGACCACTAGGGAAGTCCCATCACCAAGTGTTTCTTTTCTCTCTGCTGTTGCTGTCCTCACTGCCTGAAACAGTCCCAACCCCTTTTCCCAGCCAACGCTACCCCACTTTCAACTGCAGGTCACTTATCAGATGCTCTGAGACCCCTGCCTGGGCCCCCACCTCAAGCTGTCTTTCCCGAGTCCCAGGGAGAGCCCAACTTACAAGACTGATCGCTCTTGGCAGCAAATGTCAGTTCACATCTCTGGCTCCCCATTCTTCATCCATTTGACAGTTTAGCTGAATACCTACTATGAGACAGGCGGTATGGAGGCTGGGAAAATAGCACTGGGCAAACCACATAAATACTGCAATTCATGGATCTTACATTCTAGTGAGGGAAAGACAGTAACAAGCAAATAAGGAGAAGACATGATCTGACAACTGAATACTCTGAAGCAGAGGAGGGGAGGGGAGGTGGTGGGGGATGAGCAGACAACTGGGGAAGTCAGGGGTGACTTAAAGGGAAAGGTGACATTTGAGCAAAGACTTGAATGAGGTAAGGGAGTAAGCCAAGTAACTAAATACTGAGGTATAAATTTGAGAAACCTCAGCATGTGAATGGTATTTAAAGCCATGAGCTTCTAGGGCATCATGAAGGGAGTAATTGTGGATATACAGGTGGAGTTCAGGACCGAACCTGGGGCCTGGGAAGGTTTAGAGGTTATGGACAAGAGGAGCAACCCATAAAGGAGATAAGGAGCAATGGGAAAGCTGGAAAGAAATCAGGAAAGCCTGGTATCCTAGAAACCAAGACAGGAGAGTTTCAAGGTAGGAAGTAACCAACCATGCCAAATGCCACGGACAAAAGGTTTGAGAAGTGGCCATTGGATGAAGAATATGGGGGTCACTGGTGACTTTGATAAGGGGGCAGAGAATGAAACTGCTAACATGTTGGGATGAATATGTGAAAAGCTGTATGTATCAAGATGCTCTTTGTGGCACTGTTTGTAAGATGGGAAATCTGGAACTTGAATATTCAACAAGAAGAAATTGGTTGTGGCAGATAAGGTACATATAAGCAACAAAACACTATGTAGCCATTAAAATAGTGCTCTAGAATGTGAGAAGTGTTTGATTTATGCTACTAAATGAACAAGCTGGTCACAGAACAACATACACATTATGAACCTATTTTCGTATTTGATATGTGTTAGTTGCTCAGTCCTGCCTGAACTCTTCGAGATCCCACTGTCCATGGATTTCTCCAGGCAAGAATGCTGGAGTGGGATGCCATTTCCTCCTGCAAGGGATCTTCCCCATCCAGGGATTGAGCCTGTGTCTTCTGCATTGCAGCCAGATTCTTTACCACTGAGCCACCAGAGACGCCCTGTTTGATAGCACAATAGAAGATAAAGCATGGGTTGGCAAACATTTTTTGTAAATGGCCAGACATTAAATGTTTTAGGCTTTGTGGGCATTCAGCTTTAACGTGTAAGGAGTCATAGACAAAATGTCAATGAATGAGATGGTGGCTATGTTCCAATAAAACATTATTTATGGACCCTGAAATTTGAATTTCATGATTTCCATGTATCATGAAATATTCTATTTATGTCTCCCCAAGCTTTAAAGTCCAGTGTTCTTGCCTGGAGAATCCCAGGGACGGGGGAGCCTGGTGGGCTGCCGTCTATGGGGTCACACAGAGTCGGACACGACTGAAGTGACTTAGCAGCAAGCTTTAAAAAGAGTATAAAGACCAATCTTTGCCCACTGAGTGCAGGAAAACTAGAATAGGATTGGATTTGATCTGCAGGCCATAGTTTGCCTAGCTATTCATTCCCTGCACCGTGTGTGTTTCCTTGTTGTTGCTTGTTTCCCAAAACACTTATCACTCTTTAATAGACTAGATAATTTATTTAAAAAATACATTTACTGTTTGTGATCCACACCCCTCTTTTCCCTCTCAGCCTCCTAGAATTCAAGCTCCAGGAGCTGCAAGTTATTTTATTCACTGATGTATCCCAGGCTCCTAGATAAATGCATGGGACACGGTAGCAGATTATTAAAGTTGTTGAATGTATGAATGAATAATATATTAATCAATCCTAAAATAAATCAACTCTGATTATTCATGGGAAGGACTAACGCTGAAGATGACAACTCCAATACTTTGGCCACCTGATGAGAAGAAAAGACACTGATGCTGGGAAAGTCTGAGGGCAAGAAAAGGGGAGGGCAGAGGATGAAAAGGTTGGATAGCATCACTGACTCAATGGACATGAGTTTACGCAAACTCCGGGAGATAGGGAAAGACAGAGAAGCCTGGCAGTTCACGGGGGTCACAAAGAGTCGACACGACTTAGACGTCCGAACAATACCAACTCGTATAATTAGCAACCTAATATACAAAACAACAAACCTATAAACCTTCTTCCGTGAGCCCCCAACCCTAAGAAAGTCCACAACTTGAGAGGATCCTGGCGCCCACTTCTCGAAATCCGCCCCTAAATCCCCCAGCCGAGCACGCGCAGTTCACTCCCCGCGACGCAGCCTTGACGCCACTAGGAGACGCCCAAGCAGCCGCCCGCTAGGCACAAACACCAGTCCCACGTGACCGGTGTCGCACCCGGTGAGCGTCACGTGAAGGACTCAGTTTTCCTCCAATCGTTGCACACGTTATGGGGATTCCACCCAGGACCTGACCTGAGTCTTAAAACAACCTATGCCCCCGCCAGCCAAACTGGCCAGCTCCGTCAGCAAGCTGGGCAGCGGTGTCTCTTAAGCGGTGTCTCGTAAAGCCGCTTCGGGGAAGACCGGGCCCACAACGTGCTCAATCCCGGAAGTGACGGCTCCCAGAGGGGCCGGAAGTGGCAGTGGAGGGAGGGAAGATGGCGGAGGTGGTGAGTCCGGTGCCCGGGGCGGGGCGGAGGGAGCCAGGGGAGGTGGGTAGAGCCCGAGGCCCCCCAGTAGCCGACCCTGGCGCCGCGCTGTCTCCCCAGGGGGAGATAATCGAGGGCTGCCGCCTGCCCGTGCTGCGGCGGAACCAGGACAACGAAGATGAGTGGCGTGAGTGACGTCGGGGGGCGGGGCTAAGGAACCTGAGGGCGAGGGGCGGGGGGAGAGTCAACCGAACCCCGGGGAGGGGGTGGGGCCTCTAGAATTCTGGAGCGGGCGGGGCGCAGATACTCAGGAGGGGCGTGGCTTTTAGCCTTTAGAACTGGACAGGGCAGGGCTTGAAGAGGGGATGGCACTTGGTGACTAACCGGGGCTTGTGAGAGCGGTTCCAAGTGCTGGGGCTTTAGGGTTCGGGCCTGGTGGTGGAGTGCGGGTCGTAGGAGGGTGGAGCTTCATGGCCTGGCCCGTCTAAGGCCCTTGCCTTTGCTGTTCCCACAGCACTCGCTGAGATTCTGAGCGTGAAGGACATCAGTGGCCGGAAGCTTTTCTACGTCCATTACATTGATTGTGAGTTCTGGACCGGGATGAGGTGGGGCTGGAGGGTTGGGGGGCAGCCTCTGGCACTCCTTCCTGAGCCATACCCACTGCTGCAGTCAACAAACGCCTGGATGAATGGGTGACCCACGAGCGGCTGGACCTGAAGAAGATCCAGTTCCCCAAGAAAGAGGCCAAGACCCCCACCAAGAACGGGCTTCCTGGGTCCCGACCCGGCTCTCCAGAGAGAGAGGTGGTGAGTAGGTCCCCTGCTTCACCTCTTCTCTCCTGCCTACTTTTAAAATCTCTTGGCCTCAGTGGCTCCCAGATGGGTGAGAGGCTGTGCCCTCCCACCCTGGCTTAAGCTTGTAAAGGATGGGGGCCAAACTGCAGATGTAGTTCCAGAGTCCACTGACTGTACCTGTGTCCTTGAGAGGGCAGAGGGTGGGGTTTGATCACTCCATGCCGAGGGGGCCCTACTCCCCTTCCCCATCCCACCACCAACCCAGCCCCAGAGGAAGACCCTGGACCTATCTCTACAGCCGGCCTCCGCCCAGGCCAGCGGGAAGACCTTGCCAATCCCGGTTCAGATCACACTCCGCTTCAACCTGCCCAAGGAGCGGGAGGCCATTCCCGGTGGCGAGCCTGACCAGCCGCTCTCCTCCAGCTCCTGCCTGCAGCCCAACCACCGCTCAACGGTACCCTCAGCAATTCCAGGGACCTTGCTTTCCTCTCAGGTCCCGCCTTCTCTACCTTCTGACCCACCTGTCCTGGTTTCTCTCTGCAGAAACGGAAGGTGGAGGTGGTTTCACCAGCAACTCCAGTGCCCAGCGAGACTGCCCCGGCCTCAGTTTTCCCCCAGGTGAGTCCCCCAAGCCATCTCTTCTGCCCTCCTACCCTCTGGTAGCCCCTTTTGGGCTCACCTCACAGCCACCCCTTCTGTCCCTCCCCTATCATTTGCAGAATGGATCAGCCCGGAGGGCAGTGGCAGCTCAGCCGGGGCGGAAGCGGAAATCGAATTGCTTGGGCACTGATGAGGTAGGTCTGGGGGGAGGAGGGAAGCTGGGTGAAATGAAGGGGACATAAGGAGGGCACGGGGTTTAGTGACTGCTTTAAAAATGAACAAGGGGTACTGGGCAGAAAGGGTGCTGGAATTAGGAGTGAGGCGGCACCGATTGAGGTCCCACACTAGGCTCTCTTTTTCACCTTCCAGGTGAAAACCATCCAAGTCTTGGTTTCCTCAGTTGGCAAATGGGGATTACAGTGCCCCTCCTAAGGGGGCCACTGTTAGGTGGACACGGAAGCCTGCGGAAGGGCTGTGAGCTGTAGAGTGTGCTGCTTGAGTTGTCTTCTGTAACCTGGTATCTTTCACGGGCCCTGGGCAGGACTCCCAGGACAGCTCAGATGGAATCCCGTCCGCTCCTCGCATGACTGGGAGCCTGGTATCTGACCGGAGCCACGACGACATCGTCACCCGGATGAAGAACATCGAGTGCATTGAGCTGGGCCGGCACCGCCTCAAGCCCTGGTACTTCTCCCCGTACCCTCAGGAGCTCACCGCGCTGCCTGTCCTCTACCTCTGCGAGTTCTGCCTCAAGTATGGCCGAAGCCTCAAGTGTCTGCAGCGTCATTTGGTATGGGGAATCCCAGGGGTCACCCTCGGAGCAGCCCCCACCCCCCACCTCAGCCCCTGTGCCTGATTCTCCTGTCTTCCTCAGACCAAGTGTGACCTGCGACATCCTCCCGGCAACGAGATCTACCGCAAGGGCACCATCTCCTTCTTTGAGATCGACGGACGTAAGAACAAGGTCAGTGGCCGAGGGGCAGTGGGAAGGCTTTGGTGCCGGGAGTCTGGGGGAGTCGAGTGAGTAGCTGCTTCCAGCTCAGGAAGACACTGACCGTTACAGCTGACAGATCTCTTCACCGCATTTACTGCATTCCTGCCGTAGGGCGGGTGCTGGTAGATACAGAGTGACCAGGAATTTGACAAAATCTCTGTTCTCTGAGAGCTCACAGGGGAAGACAAACAGGCCAGTAGCAGTTTGGATCCCACTGTGATATGTTTCATGAGAAAAGTGGGCTGTCAGGATCCTGGGGTGATCAGCAAGGCTTCAGAGAGGAGGTAACCTCTGAACCTTGACACAGGGGTAGGGTGGGCACAGGAATCCCCAGCAGTGGGTTCTGAAGGGCAGGAGTGGGTGTCCTGGCAAAGCCCAGAGACCCTGCAGGTTCAGTTCCAGACCACTGTGATAAGGTGAACGTTGAAATAAAGCAGTCACGCAAGTTTTTCTGGTTTCCCAGACTATATAAGTTATATTTATGTTGTGCCATAGTCTACTAAGGGTGCAATAACAGTATCTAAAGAAAATTACAGTGGTAACCTCAAGAATCACTGATTACTGTAACAAATACAATAATAATGAAAAGGTTTGGAATATTATTGCGAGAATTATGAAAAGGTGACAGAGATGCAACATGAGCAAATGCTGTTGGGAAAATGGCACTGATAACTCAAGGCAGGGTTTGCCACAAACCTTTGTTAAAAAAGCAATCTCTGAAAGCCAGTAAAGTGAGGTGTGCCTGTGCAGACAGCGAGCATCGAAGAGCTGTCCTTCCAGCTGGAGTGCAGACAGGATGAAGGCAGGCTCTGTTACAAGGACAGAGTTCAGGTGGTGGGACTGAGGTCAGCTGGGAAGGGGGAACGCTACAGGTCTGGGGCTTCACATCTGCCTTATTCTGGCTGTGGGGAGGAAGAAGGGAGTAGCCTGCAAGGACCTTCAAGAGTGAAAGGCCTCCATCCCTGGGTCCTGGAGGGTGGGGAGGGAAGGACAATCACTGACTGGCAGGAGAGAGCTCTGGCTTGAGTGCTGGGGGAGCTTAAGAGAAAGATGCTATTTTAACCACCGTTAACTGTGTTAGGTGCGGGCTTGGGTATCCCAAGTGGCCACGCCTGCTGCTGCTAAGTCACTTCAGTCGTGTCGGACTCTGTGCGACCCCATAGACGGCAGCCCACCAGGCTCCTGTCCGTGGGATTCTCCAGGCAAGAACACTGGAGTGGGTTGCCATTTCCTTCTCCAGTGCATGAAAGTGAAAGTGAAGTCGCTCAGTCGTGTCCAACTCTTAGCAACCCCTTGGACTGCAGCCCACCAGGCTCCTCCGTCCGTGGGATTCTCCAGGCAAGAGTACTGGAGTGGGATGCCATTGCCTTCTCCGAGCCTAGCAGCTGCTTAAAAAGCCTCTGGTGATATGCAGGAGAGTTGTGAGCATGGAGTACAGTAGCAAGATGAATTTTACTGGGCCAGCCCTTGAGAGACCCCAGACTTCTTCACCCATGTTGTAGACAAGCCGATGTGTTTTCAGGACGTGTGACTGGGGAAGAGAGTACTGTGGCTTTTTGACAGCCGGACTCCTGAGACTGCCACACAGGCAGAGCTTTTCTCATAAGCCTTGGTCAGTCTTCCTGGTCACACATCAGTTTGCTGACTGGTAACTGGCAGAGGGCAGTGGAGGCCTCCAGGCTAGTGAGGTGGAGGTGCGGGGAGTAGGGGCACACCTGCCCAGCTCACCGGAGGTCGGTGCCTGAACACCGTCACAGCTGGGGCAGGGGCTCCTGCACGCTGAGAAGGGCTCATGCCTAGGGACAGCCTGGCCCATGGATGGGTTCAGGCCTCAGGGAGGAAGGCTTACCCCTTTCAGCCTGGGGGACAAAGAAGCTCCAGGCTGACACCAGCCTGACGGCCACACTCCAGGAGAGCTACCCGGGGTGGTGACAGACCTTGTCTTTTGCAGAGTTATTCCCAAAACCTGTGTCTTCTGGCTAAGTGTTTCCTCGATCACAAGACGTTGTACTATGACACAGACCCTTTCCTCTTCTACGTCATGACAGAGTACGACTGCAAGGGCTTCCATATAGTGGGCTACTTCTCCAAGGTGAGCGCTCCTGCAGGCGGTCCCTCAGTCCCGCCCTGAGCTGGGTCCCTCCCCTCACGCTCACTCCGGCCTGGCTTTTCCAGGAAAAGGAGTCCACGGAAGACTACAACGTGGCCTGCATCCTGACCCTGCCCCCCTACCAGCGCCGGGGCTATGGCAAGCTGCTGATCGAGTTCAGTGAGTACTCACGCTGCTGGCCCGGGGTCGGGGCGGGAGCAGGCAGGCCCAGGCCCCGGGGCTGCACATACGGACACACGGGGCTGCCATGTTCCCAGCTCTGGCCTTTGCAGTCCAGTCACCGGGGAAACTGGCCAGAAATAAAGGTGGGCCCCTCCCAAGGTTCTCTCCGTTCTGGGGTGACTCCCCTGCTCGTCTGCACTAGGCTCTCAGTCCCTCATAGTTCCTTGGCCATGGTGCTGAGCACCACTCAGCCTGACTCATCAGCCCCTGCCCAGGGCCATGGGCAGAAGCTGAGTGAGCCACTCTTGCTCAGCTGTCTGGTCCTGTGCAGTTGTACACGTTGCTAGGCAAGGACCTGTGGCTCATTTCCCCACTTGTCACCTGAGCCTTGCGGACAGTGGATGTCACATCAACATGATTCACAGGGGATCTGGCCTCTGCCCCTTGTCACATATGAACTCCACACTGGCCCCCAAGGTCCCCTTCACTGCCCAGCCTCCTCCCCTCATTCTGTTCACCTCACCGTTCACTGCACCCTTGGGATAACCAAGCTCTGACCTGGGAGATGAGGAGGGAGCCTTGGCTCCCTGATGAAGGCGTGGAGGCCTGACTTGATCACGGGTCACCTTGAGAAATTTTATTGGTAGAAAGATGCCAAGATTGCGTCATGTCTTCAGGAAGCCCTCTGCCTGGCAGGGCAGGAGGATGCTTAGGAAACTCAGCTTAAGCCTTGGAGCTCAGACCCAGTGGAGACGGGATGTGTGGGGCCACCAAGGAGACGTGCTCGTTGTGCCTGGCAGGAGCAGATAGGATACCAGAAGCACCAGTCCAGGCAGCTTCTGAGGGCGGGGGTGTTCACTGGGAGGGGCCAGGAGTCCCTGTCGCTAAGGAGGCAAGCATGGCCTCCAGCTGATCGGTCAGGACTCTGCATGCCGGCCCAGCAAAGCTCAGTGAGAACTCCAGTGTGCCCCTTCTCTCTTCCCTGCTTCCTGCCTCCAAAGCAGAGGCCTCTCTGTACTCCCCACCAGGCTGTTAGGTGGAAGTCACAGGAGGCTGGGCAAGAGGGTCAGACTGGCTAATAAAGACGTATCAAGGGGAAAGCAGAAAGGCTACGCTCCAACACAAGGCTTGTGATGACTGAGGGTGAAGGGCTTCTAGAAATAGTGGAGACATCTCAGGGCCCTGATGGGAAAAATGAAGACTCTGTCCAACAGATGTGAAACCACTCAGGGTTTTGCAGGGCCTGAGGGTCTCACCAGGAACTGCCTGCCAGTGCCCAGTGGTGACCCGGGTAGAGGAGGGCAGAGCAGTAGAATTGGGAGGGCGAGAGCCCTGGCAAAGGCAGTTACAGCTGAGGAATGGCCTCCTCTGACTGGGAAGTGCTTTGGCATCACTGCTTACTTCCTCCCAGCCACCCAGCCTGGTCTTAGAGCCGCTGATTCTTCTCTGCTCACAGCTGGGGGACTGTTGTGACTGAGAATCTGAGCATCCTCAGGCCTGGACTAGAGGTGGGGCCTGGCCCACTCTTCTCCTCATATACCCAGACAGAGTCTGGTAGGACCGAGGAAAACTGGAGGCACTTTCATTCCATAAGCCGTTCTCTGCACTTCCCTGTCCCACCTGTAAGCCCTTGCTGGCTCCTGGTGACTGTAGCTTCAGCGCACAGCTGAAGAGTAGGCGTGCTAGTCCTTTACGATGAAACTAAGGCACCGAACAGACAAGCCACATAGCCCGACCACAGAACCACCACGTGGCAGGCCCGAGACAGGACCATGCAGTCTGCCCGGTAGTCTGCGTTCTTAAGACACTAGTGACATAATACTGTGATCGTTTATACACTTCCTCCTGCTCCATTGCTTTAGGCTATGAACTCTCCAAAGTGGAAGGGAAAACGGGGACCCCTGAGAAGCCCCTCTCGGACCTTGGCCTCCTGTCCTACCGAAGCTACTGGTCCCAGACCATCCTGGAGATCTTGATGGGGCTGAAGTCAGAGAGCGGGGAGAGGCCACAGATCACCATCAAGTGAGCCTGGCCCTGCCTACCCGGGGGTGCATGGCATGATCTTCTGTTCTCGGGCTTTCTCACTCCTTGGGGCCTGGGGAAGAGATGGAGGCCCCCGGGGGATCTGATCTTTGCCCTCCCACAGTGAGATCAGTGAAATTACCAGCATCAAGAAGGAGGATGTCATATCTACTCTGCAATACCTCAACCTCATCAACTACTACAAGGTAGGGAGGCAGGCAGGGGGAGACAGGTGTGTGCAGGGATGCCGAGTGCAGGCCTGCGTGGGCTGACCTGCCTGGCCCCATCTCCTGTCCAGGGCCAGTATATCCTCACCCTGTCGGAAGACATCGTGGATGGGCACGAACGGGCTATGCTCAAACGGCTTCTTCGGATCGACTCCAAGTGTCTGCACTTCACTCCCAAGGACTGGAGCAAGAGGGGAAAGTGGTGACCGGACACTGCCCTGGGAATGCCGGCAAAGGCAGCAGAACTGAAGCTGGCAGCCATCCCGCCCCCAGCGGGGTCTCCAAGAGGCACACCAAGGGAGACAGGGCTGAGGACCACTCCAGAAGGAGAGGACGGGCCTGGTCAAGGCCGGCTGGTGCCCAGCACCAAGGCGAGCTCAGGGCTCACGGCAGCTCTGCGGTCAAATGGCTGCAGGCCCAGGCCTGCTGTGAACCAGGGACCAGAGGGAGCCAGGCAGCTGTGTACAGTGAGATGGGGGTGGGAGTACCTTGTACAGAGGACTGGCGGCTGTACAAATTTCTTTTGTAAAGTAGGAGCTGGGGTGTGGTGGGAACTGGCTGCAAAATTCTGGCCTCTTCTGCCCCATTGCCCCCTGGCAATAAATTGGTTCTAGAGGTCAGAGCTACGGAAGGTTCTTGTGGGAGAAGGGGCAGTGTTGGCAGACTCACAGGTTCTGTGAAAAGCTCCTTTATTGGGTGAAGGACTCTGGCTTCACACTGAAGAAGAGGTTTCCTGGGGTTTGGGGTTCGGTGGCTTTCAATGTCAAGCTCTGGTTCTCAGTCTTCGGGTACCTGTGCGTGAATCTGCAACAGGAATCACCTCTATTATTGGATTTCTGCAGTATAGTGACTTGGTGGCCCAGATATTCAGAATCATAGCCCTTCTAGAAGGCCAGAGAAGTGTGCTGAGGAAGCCATGCTGTCCCTACCCAGTCTAATCCTCCAGTCAGACTGGGTCTCCATCTGCCCCAAGGTTCGCCCCAGCCCCAAATTAACTCCGGCGGGGCGGGGCGGGGGCGGTGTTAGATAAAGCCTGGGAAGAAAGCCCATCCATCTACTCACCGCTGCAGCGAGGCTGGGCCAGCTTAGGGCCCCACGCAGTTTGGCATCCGGACCAGGGATAGATTCTAGGCCCCACACGGTGAAGCTGCTGAAACTGGCTGTGGCTCCCATAAAGCGGTCCTGGGGACGGGAAGGGGCCCCGGCTCAGCATCCGGGCTGCGGTTCCCACCCGCGCTCCCTTCCAACCCTATCCCCTAGTGCTCACGCAGTCCCGCTCCAGCGCCTCTGGGGGTTCCAGCAGTTCCTGCTCCTGTCGCTCGTGATCATCCTGCTTCCCCATCAACACCTCTGCCTTCTCTTCTGTCACCACATATCCCACGAAGCCGGGCGGCACCACCACCTCCTCGCCACGTAGACTACGGCCTCGAAACGACGCTTCTAGTCCTGGAGGAGGCAGGCGCAGGGAGGGCCTCAGTGAGGGTCTGATCCAGGCCTAAGGGAGCAAGCCCGGCAGCGGGCCTCCCGCCGCCTCCGGTGGACCACGATCCCCAGGAGGCCTGGCGCCGTTCCTGGCGGAGGAGAGCGCGATGCCGGCGCGGGGGCTGCTGGGAGCCGTAGTCCGGCCGCGAGCGCTCACCGTCAGGACCCATACGGATGGCTGGGGTGAAGAAGCGCCCCACCGGCGTGGGCCGGTTAACTGGGACCTCGCAGGGAAGAAGGTGCAGCGAGGCGGGGGCGGGATCGCGCAGCGTATCAGGGCGCAGGTGGACGCGGCGTTTGTCGATGGTTTCCTCGTAGCTATTCTCCATAGTCCGTCACGACTCTGCAGCTGAAGGCTGAGGCCAAAGCTGGCGCGTAAAGCGCGCGGAGCCTGTCGGGGGCAGTCAGCGCAGAGCCTCGTGGGAAGCGTAGTTCTTCTCTGAGGCGTCTCTGTTATCCTGCCTCCCGGCGTTCCAGTCCCAGGGTTTTTTTTTCCTTGAATTCCCCGCCCCCGCCCCCGCCCGAAATACATTCTTACTGTAAAAAATTAAAACGATCTCTAAGAGTACACCTTTTACATTGATTAGTACAAAGTGTTGTGCTTTGTTTGTGGTGTGTGCAAAGAAGGGATATCAACCATTCTTCACCTGTGAAGATATTTTACCCGAGTTTGTCTTCCAAACCTGTATATTGGTCATTTTTATTACAGAGAAGAGTTTTATGTATTTATTTTTTAGTCACATATTCAATGTATCTGCCTTTTCTTTTCAGGCCTAGTTTTCACAGTACTCTTTCCTTGTTCATTTCTTAAAGTTAGTCGCACAGTCGTGTCCGACTCTTTGCGATACCAAGGACTGTGGCCCGCCAGGCTCCTCTGTCCATGAAATTCTCCAGGCAAGAGTACTGGAGTGGGTTGCCATTTCCTTCTCCAGGGGATCTTCCCACCCCAGGGATCTAACCCGGGTCTCCTGCATTGCAGGCAGATTCTTTACCAACTGAGCTACTAACTCTTCTCTAATGTTAATATGTCTGGATACCCAACTTAGATAGATTTTGACAAGTACTCTCATAAAACGAACTCATACAAAACTGGTAATTAAGATTGAAATTGCATTTAATTTATAGATTTGAGAAAGAGAAAAACATCCTTAGACTTCCAAGATCTGGCTTTGGTGGTCTGTTGAACAGGAACAATTTCATAGAATATCTGACGAGGTCACTCTGATGTGAGTGATGAAAACAAAAGCAAGATCATTCCGTACTCACCTGAACACTGACAAAAACACAAATATTGTCCAAAACACAAGTAATGAAAATTGTTCTATCTTGGATAATATAGTGACTGTTGCTACTTTACCAATTACAGAGTTAGCCTCCGTATAGATGTTTGTTAACATATCCCATTGTAGAAATACTCCCACTCTCTGAAGGCATCCAATCCAGAGAAAAGTCCCACTTCCTTAAACGCTCCCTCAAATTCCCTAAAACACAAGTCCAAATCCTAGAAATCCTTCCTGTTGTTTTTCAGTTGCTAAGTCGTGTCCCACTCTTTGCAACTGCATGGACTGCAGCATACCAGGCTTCCCTGTTCTTCAGTATCTCCTGGAGTTTGCTCAAACTCATGTCCCTTGAGTTGGTGATGCCATCCAACCATCTCATCCTCTGTCGCCCACTTCTCCTCCTGCCCTCAGTCTTTCCCAGCATCAGGGTCTTTTTCAATGAGTCAGCTCTTCGCATCAGGTGGCCAAAGTATTGGATCTCCGTAGTGGCTATACTAGTTTGCATGCCCACCAACAGTGTAAGAGGGCTCCCTTTTCTCTGCACCCTCTCCAGCATTTATTGTTTGTAGATTTTTTGATAGCAGCCATTCTGACCGGAATGAGATGTTACCTCATTGTGGTTTTGATTTGCATTTCTCTGATTCTTACATATTAATTTTTTAAACATATCTAGAATTTTAAAATTTTTCCTAATAGTTTTCTTTTCTTTCCTGGGTCTCCCAGAATCAATCATCTCACTTTCAAATAATGATCATGATCATTTTACTCCCTCATTACATCACATGTTTTCTTTTCTAGCACATCAACAGATATCTTTTCCTTTTTCCTGACATTTTCATGGGAATTTCACCAATACTCATGAAGTTGCTTTTCAACTTGTTTATATATATCTTGTTAAAGCTGTACTACTAAAGGTTTTTATCAAATTTTTTTTTATTGCAGTAGACTGGCTTTACAATGTTGTATTAGCTTTTGTTGTTTCCATCACTAAGTCGTGTTTGACTCTTTTGTGACCCCATGGACTGTAGCCCGCCAGGCTCCTCTGTCCATGGAATTTCCCAGGCAAGAATACTGGGTTGCCATTTCCTTCTCCATAAGGGTTTTTTTAATTTGGAAGTAGATGTTTGATTTATCTTTACATTTTTGGTTCTGTTAAGTTTCCCATAGTCTGGATTTTAGTGGTTGCTTTCTCATGTTATGTTTATCTGCCCTTATTTCCTATAAATTAGTAATTAGATCTAGAAGCTTCATCAGATTGGGGAGGGGGTGCTGAGGAAGACTGCTTCAAGGAAGGCAGTGTGCTTTTCCATCTGGAGGGACCTAATACCTCATGTTTCCCTTTTTCTGTGAAGTTAACAGCCCTGGACGATCATTGCCCAGCTGTTTCAATTCACTACGGTTGCAAAACTGGTATTCTAAGTTCACATCTCTTCTTCATTTACTTTATTTTGTTGTTCAGTGGCTAAGTTGTGTCCAACTCTGTGAGATTGCATGGACTGCAGCACACCAGGTTTCCCTCTCCTTAACGAACTCCCGGAGTTTGCCCAAACTCATCATCTCCATTGAGTCGGTGCTGCTGCCCAACCATCTCATCCTCCATCGCCCTCTTCTTCTTCTGCCCTCAATCTTTCTCAGCATCAGGGTCTTTTCCAGTGAGTCAGCTCTTCACATCAGGTGGCCAAAGAATTGGAGCTTCAGCATCAGTCCTTCCAATGAATATTCAGGGTTAATTTCCTTTAGGATTGACTGGTTTGATCTCCTTGCTGTCCAAGGAATTCTCGAGTCTTCTCCAGCACCACAGTTTGAAAGCATCAATTCTTTGGCACTCAGCCTTCATTATGGTCCAACTATCACATCCATACATGACTACTGGAAAAACTATAGCTTTGACTATACAGACTTTTGTCAGCAAAGTGATGTCTCTGCTTTTTAATATGCTCTCTAGGTTGGTCATAGCTTTTCTTCCAAGGAGCAAGTGTCATGGCTGCAGTCACTGTCTGCAGTGATTTTGGAGCCCAAGAAAATAAAATCTGTCACTGTTTTCACTTTTTCCCCATCTGTTTGCCATGAAGTGATGGGACGAGATGACATTTACTTCTGAAAGGAAAACTTCCCCATATCAACTATTTGGCTCCCCCTTGGTACAGTGAGTATAAGCAAGGCACAAGTATTGCTCGATACTTTCCTTCCATTTCTCAGTTTTTGAAATGACTTGTTTCCCTGGCATGCTTCCATGGTGACTTTTTTTTGTGTGAGTGAGTATTATTATTAAATAATGTATTTTTAGCATTTTGAATGCTTCAGTTACTTGTGTTTGTTATTCTCACTGATTCTGAAACTGTCCCACCTTTTTCTAGTGGGAACCTCTTCAAGTGAGCTTCTGAGTCTTTTGATGTGACCCTAGTATTCTTGCCTGGAAAATTCCAGGCAAGACAAAGGAGTCTGGCAGGCTACAGTCCATGGGGTCGCAAAGAGTCAGACACTACTTAGCAACTAAGCAACAACACAAAGTAGGCTTTTATAGGTTTCCTTGTTTCACAGAACCACAAGATATTCTTGGGTTGTCTTGAAAATAGTTCCTGCTCCAGACTTGGACTCATCCAAGGATCCTTGGTTCCTTTTACTAAGAAGTGATATTTACTAATTCAGTTTGACACTAGATGTGCTCATGACTGCTGGATGTTTTCAGTGGACATTTCTAAATGTTTTCTGTGAAAATATGTATTTGTCTTTTTCAAAAAGAAAATACATCATGAGTTTATGCTATTATATCTAGGATTATAGGGTTTTGGGGGCTTCCCTGGTACCTCAGTGGTAAAGAATTTACCCGCTAACGCAGGAGACACAGGTTTGATCTCTGATCTGGGAAGATCCCCTAGAGAAGAAAATGGCAACCCACTCCAGTATTCCTGCCTGGAAATCCCCACGGACAGAGGAGCCTGGTGGGCTGGAGTCTATGGGGTCACAAAGAATTGAACGCAACTTAGCGACTGAACAATAACAGAGGGTTTTTACTAACCTCATTGCTCTTACCTTGGTATCTTTTTCTCCCACATGAAACATCCCAGTTCTCTTCAGCCTTGTTCCACATTACATACACAATAGTCTCAATAAAATAGCAACACTACAACTAACAATGTGATTACCAGTTAAAAAATTCTTTTTGTAGTTCTTTTTGTCCTTAAGATATATTCCACTAGGATGTACAATCAGTTTACTGGTTTTAAGTTCTATGATTATGCTACCAGTTGGATAAAAAGTTAGGCTCATTTGTTTCATGACTTTTGACTTTTAGAGATAGATTTTAAAAGATTTAGTTTTACTTTGTTGATTATTTTCATTTCCAAAGTCAAACTACAAAGATATATTTAGAGAAACCTAGTGTCTATCCCTGGAGAAGGCAATGGCACCCCACTCCATTGTTCTTGCCTGGAGAATCCCATGGACGGAGGAGCCTGGTAGGCTGCAGTCCATGGGGTCGCTAGGAGTCGGACACGACTGAGCGACTTCCCTTTCACTTTTCACTTTCATGCACTGGAGAAGGAAATGGCAACCCACTCCAGTGTTCTTGCCTGGAGAATCCCAGGGACAGGGGAGCCGGGTGGGCTGCCGTCTATGGGGTCGCACAGAGTCGGACACGACTGAAGCGACTTAGCAGCAGCAGCAGCAGTGTCTACCCAGTCCTCTCTAACCTGTTCTCTCCTGCCCTACGTAACTTTTTAAATATTTTACTTTACTTTTCTGTTGTTTACTCTTCTAAAGTATTAGCGTACACGTAAGTATACTGAATTCAATTTCCTAATACTTTGCGGAGGATTTTTGTACCTATGCCCGAGTGATATTGTTCTGTAATTTTCCTTTCTTGTGATGTCTTTATCCGGTTTTGGTATTAGGATAATGCTGGTCTCAGAGAATGAGTTAGGAAGTGTTGTTCCCTCTGCTTCTATTAATATTTTCTGAAAGAGATTGTAAAGAATTGCTATTGTTCTTTCTCAATTTTTTTTTCACAAGTAAAATTCACCAGGGAACTATCTCATCTGTTGCTTTCTTTTTTAGGAGGTTTTCACTATTTTTTGTTGTCTTTCAAGAGATTTTTTTTTCAACTTTACTGAGATATAATTGACATATAAAATTAGAAAATATTTGAAGTGTACATCATGATGAATTGATATATATGTACATTGTGAAAGGATTCCTCCCATCTAGTTTAACCCATCTCACATATTATAGTTTAATTATATATTAAGAACATAATATTAACTATTGTCATTATTAATTCACTTTCTCTAGAGATAGCTCTATGCAAATCTTTTATTTTCCCATGTGTAAGGGTTATTTTTTTTCCTTTGTGTAAATTTTGTTACTTTGTGTCACTTGAGGAATCAGTCTATTTCATGTAAGTTATCAGACTGTGAGCATACAATTGTTCATAATATTTATTATCCTTTTACTGTCCATGGGCTCAATAGTGGTGACCCCTCTTTTATTTCTGATATTAGTAATTTGTGTCTTCTCTCTTTTTTTCTTAGTTAGCCTGGCTAGAGGCTTATCAATTTTACTGATCTTTTCATAGAACCAGCTTTTGGTTTCATTGTTTTTCTCTGTTGAAATTCCATTGTGATATAAGAGCAAATGTGTATTTTTTTAAATCTGTTAAGGTCTGTTTTATGGCCCAAATGTGGCCTGTCACAGTGGATGTTCCATGTGCCTTGATAACATGTATTCTGCCCTTGTTGGATACAATATTCTGTAATCTATAAGTGTTCTATCATCTACAGAAGCATTCTATAACTCAATCCAGTTGACTGATGGTGCTGCTCAGTTCAACTACATCCTTACTGATTTTCTGCCTGCTTGATCTGTCAAGTTACTGATTAAAGGATGTTAAAGTCTTCCTCAAACAGGGCATTTGTTTATTTCTCTTCACAGTTTAAAAATACTGTTGCATTGTTGTGCTGCTTTCCACATCAGTTTTTTTTTTTTATTCAATTTTAATTTAAAAAAAATTATACATGTGTTCCCCATCCTGAACCCTCCTCCCTCCTCCCTCCCCATACCATCCCTCTGGGTCGTCCCAGTGCACCAGCCCCAAGCATCCAGCATCGTGCATTGAACCTGGACTGGCATCTCGTTTCATACATGACATTTCACATGTTTCAATGCCATTCTCCCAAATCTTCCCACCCTCTCCCTCTCCCACAGAGTCCATAAGCCTGTTCTATGCATCAGTGTCTCTTTTGCTGTCTCTCCACATCAGTTTTTAAAAGTCTCAATTCAGTTCAGTCGCTCAGTCCTGTCCGACTCTGTGACCCCATGAATTACAGCACACCAGGCCTCCCTGTCCGAAGTCTAATGCCCTTCTAATTCTTTTGCCTTTGTAAGTTATTCATTCTTTCTGCCTAGAGATCTTGGAAACTTAAAAAAAAAAAACTCTGAAATCTGTTTTGTGAGGATATATCTCAAAATTGATAGTTCAGTCAGTTCATTTCAGTCGCTCAGTCGTGTCTGACTCTTTGCGACCCCATGAATCGCAGCACGCCAGGCCTCCCTGTCCATCACCAACTCCTGGAGTTCACTCAGACTCACGTCCATCGAGTCAGTGATGCCATCCAGCCATCTCATCCTCTGTCGTCCCCTTCTCCTCCTGCCTCCAATCCCTCCCTGTATCATTAGTTCTTCTTTGCTTTCCTCCACTAGGGTGTTGTCATCTGCATATCTGAGGTGATTGATATTTCTCCCGGCAATCTTGATTCCAGCTTGTGCTTCTTCCAGCCCAGCGTTTCTCATGATGTACTCTGCATAGAAGTTAAATAAGCAGGGTGACAATATACAGCCTTGACGTACTCCTAAAGTTGGTCATTCTGGGTTAATTTCCCAAGGTTCTCAGTGGGCCCTTTGAATGTGCAGATTTTTTTTTTTCTTGGAAAGTTTTCTTAGATTATAGTCTTAAATACCAGTTCTGGTTCCCCTGGTGGCTCAGACAGTAAAGAATCTGCCTGCAGTGCAGGAGACCCAGGTTTGATCCCTGAGTTGGGAAGATCCCTTGGAGAAGGGAATGGCAACCTATTCTAGTGCTCTTGCCTGGAGAAACCTAGAGACAGAGGGGCCTGGCAGGCTACAGTCCACAGGGTGGTGAAGAGTCGGACACAACTGAGCGACTACACTTTCTGGTTCATTGTTTAGTTTTTCTCCAGGGACTCCAATAATACAAATGTGTTTCCTTTTTGACTATCTTCTGTTTCCATTACTTCCTTCTGACCCCTTCTATGTATTTATCTCATTTTCATTCTCTTGTTTTTCTTTCTTCAATGCTGCTTATCATATTTTTATTTGAGTCTGTTCTCCAAGCATCTTATAATGTAATCTTTAGTTCTAGTTAATATTGTCTGTTTCTTCCATTTCTTTCCTGAGTTTGATCTCGGGTGGCCTCCACTTGCAGTGGCTTGAAGCAGGGTTTCAGTTCCTGGTCAGAGTTGAGGTCGGGCCATGTCAGCAAAAGCTGAACCCTAGCCACACAAGCAGTGGTCAATGACAAGGCCCTGGCCCTTTAGCTTTGCAGAAATGGATTCCCACAAAAACAGAAAGTAGTGAAACAAGTGAAGTGTTTTTTAGGAGGAAATGAGAGTGGTACGTGTGCATAGACACTCAGGTGGGCTCAGAAAGACAGTAGCACCTGATGGGAGTTTGAATCACTTTTATGGGGCATTTCTTCTGGGTTTCCTTTGATCCATCATTTCGATTTGTGTGGTTCTGAGTCCGTTTGTGGTATATCTCAGGATCCTCTCTTGTGTCCACTCACATCTCAGCCAAAGTGGATTCCAGTGGGTAGCCTGGAAGGTAGCCTTAGCATCACTCCCCTTTGGATCTCCAAGGAGCTTTCTAGTCAGGAAGGTCCTTTTGACTTCAAGAATGAGAAATATGGGATCTCTTTTCTATTTTATCTGGGCAGGGCCCATCCAGCCTCCTCTCTAAACTGTCCTATTGATCTTTTGGAGTTTCTGCCCACACGGAATGAACTCCACCTGCTTACCTCCTGCCTCCAGTTCAATCAACTCTCTCTCTTCATTTTGTCTTGGCTTTTTAAATTTCTTAGGTGGCTTTGCATGCCTTCAAATGCTTGTTTTAGTTCTGAGTGTTATATTACAGCTTTCTTTTCCTTCCTGGATATTTTTGTTCAGCAATGTGTGTGAGTTGGGCTTCATAGATATGTCACGAAATTCGTTTTCTCATATTTTGCAATAACTCTGTATGAACCTGTTAATCTTTTTCTTGTTCTGTCCTGTGGGGCTAGGTATTTTTTAAGAGCCCTAGTTTAGTGCGCCCTCTTCTGTCAACACTGAAAAGTCCAGACACTTCGAAGGATTTGTTTGTTTTGAGCGGGGGAGGAGCGTGGGTCCTCTGATCTTGTTCTTTTGTCTTGCGGAACTTGTGAAATTTCTCCATTTGTTTCCCCTTTTATACTCAAATGCCAAAGCATAATCCCTTCCCTTCCACCTCTTTGCTCCCCAGAATTGACGTGTTTCAAAGGTCGTGTTTCAAAAATCCTATAGACAACTTCCAGTCTCTTCCCTAGTCCAAGCTCTAACCTACTCCAGACACTCTTCAACATTGGCAGACTTGGCTTCTGTTTCCTGGAACTGAACACTTACTGGTTTGGCAATGGCTTGCCCAGATCACATGTCAAGTTACTGCAGCAGCTCCAGCTTGGGACAGACCTCCTCCTGACCAGCTCTGCAACAGCCCCACTTGTCCTGAGCCCTTCTTTCCTTCCCTCGCCCACCCCAAACAGGAGGGGAAGATTGGGTGCCCAAGAGGCAGGGGCCAAAGAGCCCCTTTTCCCAGAGCAGTAAGGCCCAAGCCTCTGGCCATTCTCCACCCAGCACTCACGACTGCTGCTCCTGCAGCCTCTGGGGAACATCCAGGGCAGGGAGGGGTGGGGACGCGGCCCTGTGGTAATGGAAACCTGCTCCACGATGACAAAACATGATTACCAACCAGCTGGGTGACTGTAGGAAAATCACTCAACCCCTCTGGCCTACAGATTTCCTCATCTGTGGGGCCCTGCTGAGCTGTTGCAAGGATGAAGTGAGGCAATGTGTGCGGAAAACAGCTTGGTGACTAGTAGCAGAGTTGGCCTCAATACATCTGAACTCTAAGTATCTTGCATATTTGGAAAGAGGACTAGGGGAACTGTCTCCTTACCTGGCAAGATTCTTAGGTCCACAGAGTGGGCTTATCCCTGGGTCGGGAATTTCCGCTGCAGGAGGGCATGGCAACCCACTCCAGTATTCTTGCCTGGAGAATCCCATGGACTGAGGAGCCTGGAAGGCTGCAGTAAGGCAGTCATCCTAATTTCAGCCCAGATCATGGGAGGTCCGTTCCATCAGCCCCCAAACCTTACTACCAGATCCTTCCGAGTTGGCTCCAATCAACACAGCCTAGGAACCCCTTCCCTAGGGCAGGGAGCACCAGGCTGCTGCAGCTTCCTCTCACTGCTTCTCCCATTGGCCCACCATCCCAGCTAAACTAAGCTCGGGGTGTAGGGATCTTGCAAAGCTCTGGAGTTGAAAAGCACTGGCTCACAGGTCAGGTCCAAGCTCAGCTTCATTTCCATTCCTAAGTTGCTGGGTGGTTGGGGCAAGGATTTTCCCTCTCTGGGAAGCAAAGATGTGGCTTTTTTTTTCTTCCACCTCCTGGGCAGGGATTCTAGACAATGCTAGGCATATCTGGGCAGGAAGGAAGGTTGATGTCCTGCAGTCTGGGGGTTTCATAGCTTGGAAGCTCTCCTAGAGCCTCTGATCCCCATCCCAGATGCCTGCCCCGAGTCAGGTCCCAAAAGGAAACAAACCAGTCAGTGCTGTTAGCAAATGTAATTTTTTGTGTGTTTTAAAGAAAGGAGCCACAGTGCTGTGTCCTGGTTCTCAGAAACCCTTCCTGGGCAAGAGCCTGCAAAGGGGGTTCCTGCACCCCCACCCCAGCCTGGCTCCGGGGCTCAGCCAGCCGCTGACAGCCCACGGAGGTAGTCCCCCGCCAGGGGCAGCACGGCCCAGTCGTCAGTCCGCAGGGCCACAGGCACTCCGTCCGCCTGGGCTGCCTCCAGCCGCAGCAGCAACCTCGAGTCCGGGGGCAGACGGATGGCTACAAGGTAGCTGACGGGGGGCTGGGCCACCACCACAAAGGGCTCCAGGTGGCGGGACACCAAGGCCTCCAGCCCCTCTGGCCCGAGAGGGCACCACAAGCGACTCTCGGTGCCCTTCGGTAGGCAGGAGTCCCAGAGCTCCTCAAAGAAGTCCAGCTGGGCCCCCTCGGGGGGCTGGGGGAAAGGCAGGAAGAGGTCAGCGAAGGCCACAAGCAGGGGTGGCAGGTGAGCATGGCAGGTGAGGCCACTGGGTGTGCTATACAGGGCACGCACAGCCAGTCTCGCAGGAGCCGGGCGTCGGGGCTGCAGAGGCAGGAGCAGAGGGCGGGTGGGGCGGCCGGGGCACAGGCAGGGCACGTGGACAGCCCCCAAGGGTGCGTAGAGCTGTCCTTCCACACGGAAGCGCAGCTCCAGAGAATACACTGGCTCCAGCACCTCCACCTGGAGCCGCAGCACCGGGACTGCGCCCTCGGCTCTGCGAGGACCCACACTTAGCCGAATCGGGGCAGGAGCCTCCTGCACCATCAGCGCTGCAGCAAAGCCCTGGTTCTCGGCCACCAGTGAGGAGGCCAGTGCGGGTGCAGCAAGGGAGGGCCCCAGGGCCACCCCCAGCTTGGGCCCTGCCAGGTGGGCCAGGAGGATGTAGTAGAGGCGCGCATGGTCCTGCCCATCAGGGTCCTCCAGTTGCCTGGCCAGCTCCTGCAGCAAATCCGCCAGGCCTCCCCCAACGCCTGCCCGCAGCAGGGCCCGGCAGACCCGCAGCAGGGCCTGCTGGAGGCCCCAGTCTGTGCAATGGGCGGCTGCAGCCCGCAGAAAGCTGAGGGTGGCACTCTGGGCATCCCCGTCTGCCACCCTGGCCAGCATCTGCAGGTGCCAACGGAGGGCCTCCTCTCTGCCTGGCCTGGACACCACCTCCTGCCGCAAGGCCACCCTCAAGGGTTCCTGCAGCTCAGGGCCCACGTGATCCAAGAGATCTACGAAATGGGGAGCCAGTGCAGGCCGGGTTTGGTACAACTGGGCCAGTCCCTGGGTCAAAGGTATCAGTACCACAGGTTGCCCAGCCAGGCAGTGAGCAACTAGGTATGAGGCCTGGAAGCAGAGAGTAGCCAAGGCCCGGGGGCCACCGTCCAGGGCCGCCCTCTGCCGCAGGCCAGCCAGGAGCTCCTCCAGATAGTGCCGGGGACTCCGATCCTGGCCCTTTCCCTCCTTTTCCTCGTCTTCCACACAGAGCAGACACAGCAGGTGCAGGCGGGCCAGGAGGGCCATCGGCTCATGCAGGAGGCTGGGCAGGAGGCCACGGCAGAGCTGGGACCCCAACAACAGTGGGGCGGCCTCCTCCCCTGTGGGTCCTAGCGGCCAGTTCTCAGGGAAGTTCAAGAGACAGTGCAGGTAGAAGAGATGGGTGGGCAGCGGCAGGGCCGGGTGCTGAGCAGCCAAGGTGAGCCGGCGAAGCAGCAAGGCCTCGTCCTGGGCTGTGAACAGGGCCTCGCCGAAGGCCGCCTTCAGAGCCAGCACGGCGTGCAGCAGTGTCAGCTGGGCTGTGCCCAGCAGCCGTACCAGCTGTGGCTTGAAGAGCACTGGTGGCTGTCCCCGAAGACCCTGCAGGGCCCAGCCCAGGAGCCACAGAAGCTGGGCCTGGGCCACAGGAGTGAGCAGGTAGGAGGCGTCCAGAAGCTGGGCCACAGTGGCCCGCAGCTCCCGGGCCTCCTCAGGACTGAGCTCCAGCGCCGCAAGGCCACACTCGTCCTCCTCAGCCGCCGGCCAACTGGGTGCCTGGGGCTGAAGGTGGACCTCACCCTCCTCAGCTAGCATCCAGTTCCAGGGGCCACCCTCCATGGAAGACTCCCCAGCCGTGAGTAGGCCCTGCAGGCCAGCCCCGGCCCTGGCTTGTATCACCAAGGCGTTTCGCAGAGCAAGTGCCAGCAGCAGGCTGAGGGGCTGGGCCGGGCCCTCGCGTCCCAGCAGGGCCCGCAGCAGCCCCAGGCAGCCCCCCAGCAGCCCGGGCCGGCAGCTCTCCAGTTCCCGCAGGCACTCCCACGCTGTGGCCTGAAGGGGGCGCTGTTCCGAGGCAGGGCAGAAGCTTCGCCCCAGATCGCGACCCGAGGCCAAGCCCAGTAGCAGGGGCAGGAGCCGACCGGAGGCTCCCGAGGCGGGGTTCAGCGCACCTCCTGCCGCCAAGGCTGTGGTGGCCGCCAGCAGCAGGGGCCGCCGCAGAGCTGAGGGCCGCGGGGGTAGGAGGACCAGAGTGTCCAACAGAGACGTGGCGGCTGCTTCGGCTGCAGGGGCGTCCGGCCACAGCTGGTCTGGGTACTCCAAGCTCAGAGCCAGCAGGGCAACCTGGAGATGGGGGAGGGCGTGGGGTGGGCATCACGAAGTTGAGGGTCAGGACACGGTGGGCTGGGATAAACACCTGGGACCAGGGCTCGGGCAGGGGGGCCTACCTTCATCGGCTCGCTCAGCTTCTCACTCCTCAAGTCGCTCAGCAGGTCACGACCCAGATCCTCACCCTCGGGACCTGCCATGAAGGCGGACGGGCTGGCCCGGAAGGTGCCCAGGCGCTGGGCCCAGGTTTCCCGGCCGAGGGGCCCCATGGTCGGGCACACAGATCCCTGCAGAGAGAGGCGAGGGAGGAGGGTCAGACGTGCGGCCCAGGGCCGCGCAGGGGCCCCAGGGCCGCTAGAGGGCGCGCGAGCCGCTGCGCGGACCCCGAAGGGGCCGCCCTCAGACACCAGCGGGAACCCGGCACCCGGGTCCCGAGATGAAACCCAGAGGCTTCAGGGGTGACGCTGGGGCGGGCCGCCAGGGTCCCCGCGGGGTAAGAGCGCGGGGAGCAAGGGCGGGGGTGCCGGGCGGGCCGCTGGCGCGGGGTGCGTGCCGAGAGCTCATTAGGCCACCTGCCCGCAACCGGCACCGAAACCACAGCACCGCCCCGGCCCCCGGCGCCCGCGGTAACGGGCCAGCCCTCTCACCCTGCCTGACTCAGCTGACGCTGGCGCTAGGGCCGACCGGCTCCTTCCGGGCTGGCGGCACGGGGCGGGGCGCACGGCGCGTGGGCGGCCGAGACGGGGCGGGCCCCGCGCGGGGGCGGGGCCGTAACGGGGCCACCACCTCCCCCGCCCTCCCGGCCGGCAGGTGCCGACTCGCCGGTTTCGCTGGGGCTGAGTAACTGTCCCGCTCTGCGCAGGCCCCCCTTCCCCGAAACCGCCGCAGGCCCAGGCAGAGGCGGTGGAGTTGGGTGGGCCCGGGCTCCCGGTGCCCGGGTCCCCGTGGGCGCGCCGACTGCAGTCTCGGGGAGCTCAGGTGGCCAGCGGCCGGGGGCCCGCGCGCCTGCCGGGATGCCGAGAATGGCAACCCGCGCGCCCCGCGCCGGCGCCTGGGTGCAGCGCACCCTAGTCCAGCGCCCGCAGGCTCAGGGGGTGATGTGGATCATGAGTACTTGGGGCTCTCGGTGTGGCCGCTGGGGGGTGTGCGAGGTGCAGTCCCGGGCGGCCGCGGGCCTGGCGGAACCGGTCGGGCAGGCGCCGCAGGACTTGGCTTCGCTTCCCCGACGCCAGCCCCGGGCCCCCCACCCGCTCGGCTTGGGGGCGCGGAGCCGGCGCCGGAACGAGGCAGGCGGAAGCTGTTGACCTTTGCCGGAGGCCGTGCCGACGGTCGGCTAGGGTAAAGCTGGCGGGGCCAAGTCACCAGCTGCAATGAAGCAGGAAGACAACGGGATGCAGACGTGCGGACTGGCAAGGCCCGGCGGATCACGGGGCTCCTAGGACGCTTAGCACGGACCGGGAAACTGAGGCCTTACGCCGCAGATCTGGGGTCAAGCAGTGCCCGAGCCCAGTACCTTGACTTCCAGACGGCTGGACCAGGGCTTTTTGGGGGCACTCAGGAGGCTGAGCCGGGGGCTCACCTAGCAGCCTCTCCTGGGTCCGGGGTCCAGGCTGCAGAGGCCCCACTGACCGCCGGTTTCCAGGGCACAGAACCGCAGGTGTCCAGACCCCACACCCACAGCCCACCGGTCTGAGAAACGCCCCAGGCTCTAATTAGCCTGCTTTGAAGATGAAACAGGCCTGAGCCCCCATTCTAGCTGCCCCCAACTGGTTTCTCTCCTTGCCCCAGGCTTGGCAGGCCCCTCCCTATTCCCATCCCGCTGCCCTCCAGAGGAGAGGTGGTAGGGAGTGGTGGGGTAGAGAGCTGGAGAAGAGGCTTTCTGGGTGCCCAGGGTGCCAGGCAGATCCACCCCAAAGGACAAGTTCAGCTGGAAAACCTAGTCCCAGCTCCTCTAGGCCCCGGCTCCACAGTTGACTCATAGGCGGCAGCCCCACACTACTTCCCTCTAGGTGCCTCAGTTTCCCCACCTATAAAATGGGAGTGATGACTCCTGCCTGGGAGGCTGCAGGGTGGGGCTGTCGGCTAATTAAGTCTAAGATGAAAGAGGCCGGGATGACAGCAGCCCTGGGAGGGAAGGCAGCTTGGGGGTAACAAGGAGCCAGTCTGGTTTCCCTGTCTGAGGCCCAGAGGGTGCTGATAACTGCACATGCCCAGCCCTCACCACTTACAGGGAGGGAAGAATGATTATTAAGCCCCTTTTTACAGTGGAGGAGCCAGGCTTCAAAGGGTCAGGAAATAGGATGCTGGCTCTGGCCCCCGCTCTGCCTGACAGCCACCAGTCTTTCAAAGCCTTGGCTCCTTGGGGCCCAGGGTCTGGAGGGAGGGAGCTCCTGGCGCTGTGCTTCTGGGTACTATGGTGGGAGCACCTGCATGGATTCACGGAGGTGGGGACCTGAGGATGGGGTCCATTCACAGAGAAGGAAAGGGAGGCCCAGCCGGGTGTAGTCACTTGCTCAAAGTCACAGAGCTCCTAAAAGGTGGCGTCCAGCCTTCAGGCAACAGCCCTGTGCTACCCCTGACTTGGCCCGCCACTCAGGGCGGCTACTCTCCGCCTTCACCTGCCTGCCCAGGTGTCTGCTCCCATGGGAGGGGGCTGCTGGTACTGCCCCTGGCACAGGCCAGGCATTACACTGAGCTCAGTCCACCAGCACTGAATCTGCAGTCAGCAAGCCCACCCCTAAGAGTGACCTCCCAGCCCAGAGGCCCCGGGTGTGGGCTGCAGCAGGGAACTCCCCACTCCATCCCCCCACTCATTTCTTCTCTTTCTACTGTTTCCATCCTCCTCAGGGCAGCCCAGTTCTGGGGAGACATGAGACAGAAGGCTTAAAATAGGGAAAGTCCGTTTCCAGAGGGGTCCTGAGTCATGGTTTTCTCCTCTGTGAAATGGGAGATAACCCATCCTCACAGCCCTAGGACTAGCGATTCCGAAGCGCTTTAAAAAGAGCACATCGGGGAGCTTCAAAAGGGAGGGGATATGTGTATACCTATGGCTGATTCAGGAGAGGGCAATGGCACCCCACTCCAGTACTCTTGCCTGGAGAATCCCATGGACGGAGGAGCTTGGTAGGCTGCAGTCCATGGGGTCGATAAGAGTCGGACATGACTGAGCGACTTCACTTTCACTTTCGTGCATTGGAGAAAGAAATGGCAACCTACTCCAGTGTTCTTGCCTGGAGAATCCCAGGGATGGGGAAGCCTGGTGGGCTGACGTCTATGGGGTCGCACAGAGTCGGACACGACTGAAGCAACTTAGCAGCAGCAGCATGGCTGATTCATGCTGAGGTTTGACAGAAAACAACAAAATTCTGTAAAGCAATTATCCTTCAGTTAAAAAATAAATAAAAACTTAAAAAACTATTTATGTAAAAAAAGAGCACATCAATTTGCAAATCCATAGAGAGCAGAGCCATGGGTACCAGGGGCTGGGGTGTGCAAGGAACGGACAGTGGCTGCTAACAGGTAGGGGGTTTCTTTAGGGGGTGATGAAAGTGTTTCTGAAGACAGTGGTGACGACTGCCCAGCTCTGTGCAGATACTAAAACCCACAGGGAATTCCCTGCTGGTCCAGTGGTAGGTCTCTGTGCTCTCACTGCTGAAGGTGCAGGTTTAATCCCTGCTGGGGGAACTAAGGTCCTACAAGCATGGCCAAGAACAAAACAAAACCCCACTCACTGACTTGTACACTTTGAAAGGGTGAATTTTATGGGTATGTGAACTATATCTAAATAAAGCTACTAAAAATGATGTTAAAAGAGGTCCCTCATGTACAGAACTTACACTGGGGGAGAATGGAACAGACAAGACAAATCAAAATTTCATGGAAAGAGATGCTACAAAAAAGCATAATAAAATAAGGTAATGGGACAGAAGTGACTGGTGGGACAAGGATTTAGCTGGGGCGCTCAGAGAGGCTTCTTAGAAGAGGGCATGTCTGGCTGAAACCTGAGTGAGCAGAGAGAGCCAGTCATCAAGTGGGGAAATGCCTTGGGGCAGAAGGAGCAGCGGAGGAGAGGCCTGAGCTGGGAACCAGCTTTGGCCAGTTCAGTGGCCAGAGAGCCAACAGCGTGGCGGGCACACAAGAGGCCAGCAGGGCCAGAGCACGCTGGGCCCCAAGGACTCCATTCAGTTCCCAAGGATCGGAGTGGGAAACACGGAGAGTGAGGTGTGGGCAGATTCCAGGTGCCCTGGAAACTGACAGGACAAAACTCAGCAAGCGATGGCAGCGTCGGTGCTGCACTTCATAGCTTGCCAGGGGCTTTGCAGCGTCCTCGGGGCTCCTGTCAAACAGGGCTGGAAAGGCCGCTATTTGAGCCAGGCAGAGGCCTCAGCGGCCCGAGCACCAGCAGTCTGCTTTAAGGCTGAGTCCATTCTCAAGAGCTGCTAGTCCCCCCGGCCAAAGCGAATCAGAAGCATCTCTTGACAGCAGGGTTGGAACTTGGAGCCCTCCGTACAGATGTGGCTTAGCCCAAGTCCCTGGCTGGGGCAGCCCGACTCCAGGACCAGTGTTCTGCCTGTTTTCTCAGCACAGCTTCTGGAAGCTCTTCCATCTCCAGCCACCATGCCTCTAAGCCTAAACCCCACCCTCACCCCCTCCCAGTTCCTCCCAGAAGCCTTCTCTGAGAACAGGAAGGGGTTAAAACTTCTCCATCCGACTCCTGCCCTGGCTCTCCCCAGAGCTGCTCAGGATGGGAACCAAGCACTGAAGATGGGTGCCAGCCACCAGTCTTTGGGGAGCATGGTCCTTACTTGCCTGTTGGGGTTCTGTCTCCTCACACCCCTGTCCACTGTACCAAAGAGACAGGTCTGCTGAGGACACTTGGAATCAGCACTCGTGGCTCGTTTTGCAGCCAGCCCAGGCCACCATCCCCTCCTGCTTGGACCATGACAGTGGCTTCCTCGCTGATCTCCCCACTGCCACCCTCAGCTCCCCTCCCCTGTCGATGCACTCCCTTCTCCCCATCACAGACCCCAAGGCTGCCCATCGCCCTGAGCCTCACATGACATGGCAGACCTGCCTCTCCAAGCTCAGACCTTACACCCTCCCATCCTCTCACGATCCAGCCACCCTTCAGTTCATCACACACAGACACCTCCTGTTCTGGGGCCATTGAGCCATCTGATCCATCTACACTTCATGCTCTTCCCTGCTCTGCACAGCTGGCTCCTACCTCGAATTCAGATCTCAGTGCCCCTTGCCTGTCACCTGAAATCAGTCCTGAATATTCACTGGAAGGACTGATGCTGAAGCTGAAGCTCCAATACTTTGGCCATCTGATTCGAAGGACTGGAAAAGACCCTGATGCCAGGCAAGACTGAAGGCAGGAGAAGGGGTGACAGAGGATGAGATGGTTGGATGGCATCACCAACTCGATGGACATGAGTTTGAGCAAGCTCTGGGAATTGGTGATGGACAGGGAAGCCTAGTGTGTTGCAGTCCGTGGGGTTGCAAAGAGTCAGACACAACTGAGTGACTGAACTGAACTGCCTGTCACCATCCACCACTAACGGAATGTCCTGCACCACACTAATCGTTTCCATCTTTGTTTGCCTTGCATCACAGGATACCCAGTGCTAGCATATAGTAGGTGTTCAATGAACATTTGTTGACTGAATTAAGGAAGGAGAGAGTGATATTGAACCGGTGCTGTATGAACAGAGCAGAAGGCACTTGCCCTTACGGAGCTCACAGTTCGGTGTTTACCCAAGTTCACATATACTGCCTAGTTCTAGATGAACTAGAACCAGAGCCCATGAACCAGAAGCCACACACTGACAGCCCATAGGTCAAATCCGCCCCACAAATGTATTTTATTTGACTCATTTCTTTTTCTTTTTTTAAGCTGAAGTCAATGTTTAAAAACTGGTAGGTTTCAAGGAATTCTCTGGCGGTTCAGTGGTTGGGACTCCAAGCTTTTGGTGTTGAGGGCCTGGGTTCGATCCCTGATTGGGGAACCAAGATCCTGCAAGCCACACAGTGAAGCCATAAGTAAATGATAAAAACTGGTAGATTTCACACACAAATTTCGATTTCCAGTTCCCAAATGGACGGAAGTGGCACCACTGGGTCTCTGTGCTTGAACGACATGCTTGCCACTGGCACTGTAGACAGTCACATTCTCCATGGCGCCCTCAGTTTCAGAGAGCTGCCTTTTGTCACTGAACTGACATTATAGTTTTCCTTATGATAATAATAATAATAAAAAAAGTCAGCTCTGCATTTATGCCTCTAGCAAAAGTTGGAACAGGAAAGGCTGTGTCACACGAGTCAAGAAACATAGGCTAGGGGCTTCCCTGATGGTTCAGTGGTGAAGAATCTGCCTGCCAGTGGAACACTGATCCACGATCCAGGAAGATCCCATATGCCATGGAGCAACTAAGCCCGTGGGCCGCAACTATTGAGCCTGTGCTCTAGAGCCTGGGACCCGCAGCTACTAAGCCCACGTGCAGCAACTACTGAAGCCCGAGCACCTAGAGCCCGTGCTCCACAACAAGAAAAGCCACAACGAAAAGCCCGAGCAGCAACAAAGACCCAGCACTGCCAATAAATAAAGCATTTTTTTTAAAAAACAAACATACGCTATTCATCCATTCAATAAACATTCATTGACACCCACTATGTGCCAGGCACTGTTACAGATGCTGTAGATACAGCGTGGACAACACAGACAAATCTCTCTCCTTCGCGGGGCCTCATTCTATACACTGGGTACACTGGAGAACTTTCTTTCCACAAGTGAAGACATCTGAGTTCTTTCCCCATAAAAAGGACTGCCCGTGTCCAGCATTATCCATGAAGACTTCATCAGAGTTTCCACGAAGTCCCTACTGTGTCCCAGCTCCTGTCAAGGTCTGGTACAACCAGGGTGCTCAATAAACATTTATCGGATGTCTGAGAGTTCAGGGTAAGAGTTGACAAGGTAAGTGTGGGCTGTGGGAGGCAGTCTTGGGAAAGGAAGGGGAAGGGGGCGAACATTAATGCCCCTGCCAGATCTCACACCATCCTCAACAGGGCCCCAGGACTTAGACAAGGGATTCTCAGGTCACAGACAATACAGGCTGGAAAGGAAAGCTCCTCCGCAGGCCAGACTCCCGGGTTCCAGGAAGATGTAGAGGAGGAGGCCCATCTGGCCCCTAAGTCCACCCTTTCCCCACCCACCCAGGGTGTGTGCCACAGAAGTTCTGTGGGGGGATGTTAAGGGCCTCTGGAACCTCCCTCTTAAAAAACTACCTTCTTTCACTACATGCCTGAAAGTCCACCATAGGCAGGCTGCTCCTTTTCTGACTCCTGACTTTTGAACTGTGTGAATTCATTTATCAGATTCATTTCCTCCTAATCTGTTTCAGCAAACATTTAATATGTGAGAAAGGTGTGTGTTGTGTAGCCGGGACTCTGAAATATTAGTTTATTTTACATGGCGGAAGCGAGGGGAGCTAAAAGAGGAAGGGGTCCCATCCCCTGCCCTTACTGGTCAGCTGGTAAGAGAAGCCCAGTGGCGCAAGCGTCACAGTTACTGTGCCTCACGGAGGCCACCAGGTGCTTCTGAGGAGGGCGGGGGGCTCCCTCCAGGAGGCTGGGCCTGGGGCCTGGGCAGGGCATGGTGAATGGTTGGAGTGAGGGTCCCAAGCTGAACCTGAGCCCTGGGTAGGACACAAGCTCTTTGCCTGCCGTGGCTGCAGCCAGGCGAAGGAAGCTGGTCCTCCACCATCCGCTCCCCTCCAGTCTTGCTGCACCCGAAATCGGGCCATCTGGGACAAAGACGAGGGCTTTGGGGGTGGGGCGCGGGGTAAGCCCCAATGGCTAAGGCGCTGGGGTCTTTCGGGAAGGCGGCGGACTCAGAGCGCTTTAAACGACCCTTCCTCCACGAAGCCTTCCACGCCTGCCCGGCGGAAAGGCGGGCTCTCGGCGGCCCCGGGCCCGGCGGGTTCTCTCCGCTTTGTATTGCGGCCGGCGCGGCCTGGCCTGCGGGTCCACCCGCCTGCGCGTTCCTGCGGCCCCGCGTGCCATTCCGCACGGAGCCGGCGACCAGCCAACACCTCTGGGCTGAGCCACGAATTGCTCAGCCAGGCCTTTGAGACCCGGGGCCGCCTGGGCCCAGGCCCGGTTCAACAAGTGTGGGCCGGGCCGCCCAGTCTCGCCCGACGGCTTCGCGCCTCCCCAGGCGCCCGGGGCGCGCCGGGCCTCGTCGGGCGAGTTTCACTTCATCACCCGCGGAGCGTGCGAGCGCCGGATAACGTTGCCCCTTCCCCTTCCTCCCCTGCTCGTCGGCTCTCTCTCCGAAACTCCGGTTGGCGAACGCTAGCCCTCCCGCTGGGCGGCAACCGGGCCGGCCCGGCAGCCGGGTGCCCTGCTCCCGCCCCCGCCCGGCCACCCCGCCCAGGCCGCGAGGCCACCTCACCGGCAGCGGAATGGAAACCGGTTCGACAGGTAACAAATAGGTGGGTTGTCACCGTTATTTCCCAACGCATGCGCCGTCGCTCCCCGGGCCACTCCAAGCTAATTAGCTCCGATCACCCCCTCCCCGCCCCAGCCACCAACACACACCGCCGCGAGCCAATAAAGCGTGAACCCGTCCGGCCGGCTAGCACTTTAAGACTCCGCGAGCGGCCGCGAGGGACGCCAGTCGCGCCGGGAGACGCTTCCCCGCCGGCCGCTGCACCTGGCTGCAGGGGACCTCATTGGGACCGGAGGACGCAACAGCTCCGCCGAGCAGAAACGGGCGCGCGCCGTCCCGGGCACGGCCTCCTGGAGGAACGCGAGGCGCTTTGGTTACTTCTTCTCCGACCTACTCGCCTCCCCACCCCGGCCACCCCCCGCCCGCCTCCAGCCCGGCCTGGGAAAGGTGGGACGACTCCGGCTCTAGTTGCGGAAGCGGCCCGTGCCGCGCGAGGAGGGTTCGAAGATGCCCCGCGCGTTTCTGGTGAAGAAGCCGTGCGTCTCCACGTGCAAGAGGAACTGGAGCGAGCTCCCCGACGAGGAGCGCGGCGAAATCTACGTGCCAGGTGAGGCGCTCGGCCAGCGCGCCCCGAGCCCCGCGCCGCTGAGAGGACGCCGGGCCCCGTCGAGCGGGCGGCGTGCGGGGCGCCGTGGCGCAGAGCCCGGCGGCCGGCGCAGCAGCGGCGCCCGATTTAATGTTTAAGCGGCCGCGGCCCCGTTAGCCCGCGCGGGCGCGGCCGACCCCGGGCGCAGGGGGGAGGGGAGGGGAGGGGAGGGGAGGGCGGGCGGAAGGAGCGGCCATGTAGGGGCGGGGGTGGGCGCGGGGGGACAGCGGTTCCCAGGCTCCGGCGGGGGCGCACGGGCCCGCGTGGGGCCGCCCTCCCCTCCACCGGCCCGAGCCGCGGCGCAGGGGAGGCAACGGGGTGTGTCACCGCCCCGGCGACCCTCCACTCTCGCGTCGTAAATCCAGAAAGCCGGGGCTTTTATGAGGCGGGCGGAGGGCACTGGAGCGGTGTCACTTTGGGGGAGCCGGGAGCGAGCTGGAGTTTGGGCTGAGGTTTGTGCAAAATGGAAGAGAAGACCCAGAGCGTTAGGCCACCTTCATTGCTCTCTCCGTTTCCCCCACAACGCGGGTGGCCAGAAGGTCCCCGTGGGGGTCGGGCAGGCAGGGAGCCCCCAGCCGTGGGGAACGCCAGACGCGACCAGCCCTTAAGACAAAGGTGGGATCGGGTCTCACCTCGGTTAGAAACGCGCCTCCTTCAGGCTCGAAGAGGAGGACACCAGTGAGCTGAAGGGTTTAAAGAACCCATCCCACAGCCAGGGACCAGCCTGGGGGAAGCTGGGGCAGCCAGTTTATTTTCGGAAGACGCCTTGACAGCGTCGGAGTCAACTTGGAATGAGTAACCCCAGTTGTTTCTTGCCCCGGCGGCATCTTCCTTGTTAGCCTTCTGTCCGCCCCACCCCCAACAGAATCTTTGGTCGGGAGCGAGCCGGTTTCCTTCGGAACTCCCCCTCCCCAGGCCTGGGGGGTGGGGCGAGGGATGCGCTGAACACTCTGCCCAGCGCCTCCAAGGGGGGAGAGGTTGTAATTAACCAACCGACTTTGACCCTTGATCTGCAGGCTCCCCGGCACCGCCCCAGGCCTTGTAGGCAAGTGGCGAAATGAGGGCGGTGAGGGGCCCTGTGAGGGCTCTTGCCTCAGTTTCTCTCCAGAATGCACGGTTGGAGACAGTGAGTGGAGCGGTGGCCTGACCGATATCAGGATCCTATGGCCTAGGGTGCTGGCAGGGTGTTTCACAGCTGAGCCTTGTCTCAAGCTCCTTGGCCCCTGTCTACAGCCTCCTTAAGACGAGGGAATGTTCCAAGCCCTGATGATCCCAGTGGGGAAACTGAGACATCAAGGGAAGTGAGCAGGCCCAGGATTCTCTGTGCGGTTTCTCCCTTCTCCAAGTTCCCCAGGGAGTTGATGCTGTTTCAGGTCCGGAAGGGGTGAGGGTGAGGGCCAGGGCCCCCTTCCTTGCTCCTGCTCCTCCCTCACCTGTGTTTGACTTGCTGCTTAGCTGCTCCTTGGGATCTGATAAACCGAACTTGGACTGTGTTAAAGGTGAGCGGAGCCTTGCTGGAGACTCAGTGTGCTGTTATTTTTAGTTTTATTTCACATCCCAATCAGTAACAGGTCATGTGTTGACTTTTACAAAGGACAAAGAAATTCCGCTTGTTCAAATCATTGGCCGCCTTGTGTCCTAGTGGTTTTCCCCACCGCAGTTCTGGCGGCTGTGGTGGGAGTGGCGGGGGGTGGGGGGTACCTACACCCAGGGGCAGGCCCAGCAGGTGCGGAGGAGGGCATCTGGATGTGTGCCACCTGCTGCTGCTGTCCAGGTGAGGGGAGCTGCTCAGCCTGCAGGACCACCCTGGACGTAGGGTGGGGTCTGACCTGTAGATGCAGGTGAGAATTTGCCAGGCACAGTCCTGTGGGGTCAAGCAAAGAGCAGAAGTCAAAGAACTGACTTTTGTCCCTCAAAGCCATGTGGCCCACTAGCAAGTTTTCCCACAGTTTTTGGAAATGAGAAAGCGAATGTTCTCGGGCTACGCTCGGGCGCCTCAGATGGCTGGAGAGTGGGGAGTGTGTTTTGTGGTGGCCTGTCCCCTGACTGGGCCATTCCATCACCAGCGGACCGTGACCCCAGGAGCCGGCTGGGCACGTTTCCTTCACCCCACCCCACAGACTCAGCACGTTGTGACCAGCTAAGCATTGACCCCGTCCGGTCCCCCGGGAGAGGCACTGGGAGGGCAGGGGAATGAAGCGTTTGAGGTCTGACCTTCCCACCCCAGACCTCTGAGACCCTCAGAGCAGCAAAGAATGCCTGGAAAGAAGGGCTTTACTGACTGAAGGGTCTGGCCCCTGGCCTGGCAGGTCTGACTCCAGGGCTCCAGCCTCTTCTCTAAGGCACAGTTCTAGAGGTTTCCCACCCTCAGTCCCCTGGCGTCAATCTCCCCCGAAAGCTGAGGGAAAGGCCCACAGGTGGGCACAGGGGCTGGAAGGCTGTGGGGTGGGAGACGGTGCCACTCCTGCTGGGAGCATTGAAAGGGCTCATGGTTAAGAAGCCCCCTCTTTGGGCTCCCCTGGCCCCCATCTCCCTGGCATTTCTCCTGTTGTGTCAGTACTGACTGTGAGAGGGCTGCTGGTTTCTTGAGGATGAACTCAGGCACCTGTACCCAGGAGCTAAATTCCATCTCCTGGACCAAAGAGGAAGCTCCAGGAACAGACAGGAACGCGGATGAAGCGGGGGTCCTCCTGGCCCCTGCTGAGAGAAATAGGCAAAGGCTGGGAAGGCCCTGGAGGGGCAGACCGAGTCTGGAAGCTGAAGCACACGCGCCAGCCATGAGCGTCCCGGGGCCTCTCCCCTCTCCCTAGCTTGGGACACAGCGTCTGTGGGCCCTTCTGCCAGTTCCCCAGCACGTGCCCTCCCCAGGGAGGCAGCCAGGCTGAGGTGGGGGGGCCTGGAGGCCGTGCGGGTTGCTGGGCAGCTCTCTTTCCGGGCCAGCGGAGATAGGAAGGCTGAGAAAGTCAGCTTGGGGCCCCAGCGTACCCATGTGGGGGTGGGACGGAGTGGAGCTGGGGTGCGATTATGCCTCTGCTGGTAATTATTCTAATTCCTGGGAAGGGTTGGCAGTGAGGTCTCCGTGCAGCAAGGCTGGGAAGGTAGGCAGCCAGCCCACGGGTGGGAAGGGTGGGCTCGGTGGGCTTCCTGGCTGTCCCATGGGGTGCTGTCACCCAAGCTGCCCTTGCTCTTTGTCCCTCGCTTGGGTGACCTGAGGCAGAATCCTGCCAGACTGTTTGTCCCAGAAAGAGAGCAGGTGAGGACGAGTCCTCTGGGCACAGGGAGGACAGGAGCAGAGTGTGGCCATTGTTGACGTCAGGCTTCCTCTTTAACTCTGTTCACTCTCAGCCGGGGTTGCGTGGCCTCCCACAGGGGGCTCCCCGTGCTGCCCCGGGAGGGAAGGTGGGCAGCACGCAAATGCTGCCCAGTCCCGCGGTGTCTGCCCGGGAGTGAGGGCTGGGGTGCGCCGGGTGACCTGCACTGTGGACTCCGTATGAAAAACGGTTGGCGGAGGGGGAAGGTCCCGCCTGAGGGGAACACTTGGCGTTCACAGGATGGGAACCACGGGCTGAGAGACGGGCCCGTTGTGTTTGCAGGGCTGCCCACTTCGGGCAGTTGGTTTCACTGGCTTCCTTTGAGGCCCTGCTAGCTGACCTGGGGGCGGGAGGAGATGGGTGCGGGAACCCTGCCCTTCCTGATGAGGGTGCAAGGCCGCCTGACAGCCAGGGCTGTGCTGACACTTGGGGCTCCCTCCGCCCCGATTCAGGGCTGAGCTGAGCCCCGACCCGCTCCCAGGTCGGCGCAGCCCCAGCCTCTGGGAGGCGGAGGCTGGGTGTCCTCACGCCTCCTTCAGCTGCTCTGCCCAGAGAGCCTGGCCCTGGCCTGAGGCCTTGGATGGGGAGGACCCAGCACCCTGTCTGGTATTTGGGCCAGGAGCTTGAGGGACTTGCTGAAGGCCGAGGAGCAGGGAGAAGGCCTTTTGGGGGGGTAGAGGGAGCTGCTCTGAACCCCTCATCCAGGTGGAGGCAAGCTGGGCAGACAGAAGGAAAGCCCTCAAACCCCTGAGGCTGCGGGGAGAGGGCCCAGCTGGCGCGGCCTGGCCACGCTCCTCAGCCGTGGGCGGGCGAAGAGTAGCCACAGCGGCCGCCACCTTGCCGGAAATGTCTAATTAGGGGACAGAGAGCAGCACCGGCAGGACCCAACCAGTTCTGCTTCCTGCGACTCGGTGACACCCAGCCAGAGGAGCGGCACGCGGGCGAGCACTCCCTGTGCGTGCGGCGGTGGCGGGGACACGCTCCTGGAGGTGGCAGGAAGACAGGTTTGGCGGGGCGGGTGGGAGGAGGTGAGCACCCCACCCTGATGGCCTCACCTGCCCCTGGCGCGGGGTAGAAGCAGCGTGGAAGCAGGCCAGGTGTCCCTGGCTCCCCAGCACCGTCATTTCGGGGGTTTCTGTGGAATGAGAGAGGCAGGCACTGGTCCCTCCCCAAACGGGCTGAGATCTCAGAACCCTGGCCTCGGACACCACCCCCCAACCCTGGTGGAGCAAGGGAGCCAAGAGTGACGACTCACTGGGGTGCAAGCCAGTTAAGCCTTGCCTGCTGTCACGCCTCCGTCTACTGCTCCGTGTGCAGGCGGTGTGGCCCAGCTCCAGTGCTGGGGAGCCTCGCTCATGCTACCCGATACTGAAAGAGAGAGAGTAGAGGTTCCCATTTATCCCTACCTGGATTGAGAAATGGAAATTGTCATCCAGCTTTGAATTCCCAGGCAGGATCTCCAACAGCCGTGTAAGCTGGCATCAGCTGAAGCTGCCAGCTCTCAGACACGCCCGCCCTCAGCAGCCCCCGTCCCTGTGGGAAAACTGGAGGGACCCCCGAGAGCTCCGGCCTGACGTCCAGCCGCCCAGGGCTTGGAGAGAGGCCAGGCCAGGGCCAGGCGCTGGTGAATCAACTCCCAGAATGAGGTGGCTCATTAGAATCCCCGAACGGACAGACAGACGGCGCCAGTGCCAGCCGAACGGGTTTGGGTGTCGGGCAAGCACATTCTTCCCCCGTCAGACCTTTGTTGTGCTTTGAGGGGGCGAGAGCCGGGGCCTCTCCCGAAACTGGGGTGCCTCCACAGCTGCCTCTCTTCCATCAGTGTGTCCTCCGCCCCCTCGGGTCCCGGCCCTCCGCCTCCAGCCTCACCCGCTGCGTCCTGTCTTACCGGCCAGGGGGCAGCGGCGCAGGGGTCTGTTCATGGTTCTGAAACCCTAAGTCCACTTCCCGAGTCCCCTCCCGGAAGCCCACTCATCCTTTCCTCCCTGTGCCCCTCTTGAGTTTTCCTTCTGAGGCTTGGAGAATGTTCCTGGCTTAGCCTCTCTGGGGGAAAAACACTAAGTTGAAACATTAGATTGTTTGCCTTGGCTCTGGGGGGTGTGAGACTCGTCTCTTCTTTGTCACTCGGGAGACCTCCCCGCCTCTCTAGTTGGGACGGGGTCCAAGCCCCCGTGTGTGAGGTGTCTGCTCGCTGTCGCTGGTGTCACTACCCGGGGGGAGCCCAAGCCCTCTAGGCGCCACCGTGAACTGAGCTTGGAGCGGTGAGGAGCGGTCCCTGCTGCGGGGGAGGCTTGCGTCACAGGCAGGCAGGCTGCCCAGGAGACTGTTAGGCCACATCCACCTGTTGCTCCCTGACCTCCTCCCTGCTCTGCCCCACCCACCTGTCTGCCTGCCAGGCTCGGCCCACAGGAGTGGGGAGCCTGGAGCCCCAAACAGCCGCAGTGTCCGGGACAGACCGGCCTGAAGGAGGGAGGGGTTAGGACCACCCCGTTCCCCACAACCAGCGGCTGAATCTGCCTGGAGGAGAGTCCCTGAGTGGCCCTGACCACCAGGACCCTTCTGGGGCCGCGATGAGTCCCGGGACCCCGGGCTTCCCATGGTGCCCTTTGTCCCTGTGGGAGCGTGGATGAGGCCTGGAATCCAGGGGGACTGGCCCAGGTGGAGCCAGCAGACAACTCAGGAGGAATAATTGGTAGCGCAGGTTCGGTCCTCCCAGTTCCGCTAAGACACAAATTACTCAGTGGGCAGGCCTGTGGGCCGTGGCGCTTGGCTGGCGTCACCTGTAATTACCTTAATGGGGTGGGAGGGAGGTGCGGCGGGCAGTGGGCTGGGGGCAGCCCTGCTCTGCCACATGCCTGCGAGGGGCGGGACAGTGGCTCGCGGTTCCAGCCAGCTCACTGCCAGGGAGCCCTCCTGAAACCCCACAGAGTCCCCTTTTCTCTTCCAAGCCCTTCACCTGGCTGCTCTTCTTTTCACAGTCAGCCTGGGCTTCTGTCCGCCACAGCCCTACCAGGAACCAGAGCCATCGGTGGCCGAACCCCCTTCTTGCCCCCTGGCTTTGGACATGAGCCTTCGGAACTCCAGCTATAGCGTGACCCCCGGGCCCTGCGTGGTGGCCCAGCTGCCCTCCGAAGACATGAGCCGTCTGGCAGGCCCGCAGAGCAGAGACCACGGCTTTCTGCGCACCAAGATGAAGGTACTGACCCTCACAGTGTCCCTGAGGCCCAGCGCACGTGGGTCCACATGGGTCCCACCCACGAGATGTGGCCCAAATGAGATTAGGCAGACTGGCTTTGGATCTGGGTCCATATTTCTACAGATGTGAACCTCCCTGGGGCATAGACAGGGTGGGAAAGAAAAGTGAGTCTGAAGTGAGAATGCCATGCATTGGGGAGAAGCAGTAGGGTTCAAGAGATGTCCAGCCCTTTGGAGTCCTTTGTGGGGGTTGTTTAGTTTTGTTTCTGGCCTTGAGGGGAGGCAGCCCTTACACAGAAGTCCTTGGAAGAGCGGGGAGGCGTGAGCCTGGCTCTGCGCCTTGGCCTGGCCTGCGTCTCCGCTGCCTCAAGAGTGAGGTCTAGGGTCTGCCCAGTGGTCAGCTGTCCCCTGAGGCGTGTGCCCAGCAGTCTCTGCCTCGCCCAAGTGTACGCTTCCGACCCAGGGCCTTGCATCTGGGGCGGGGCCTGGTGAGCCCCAGTTCAGCAGCCGAGGCAGGAAGAAGCACAGGGTGGCGGAAACGGCCCTGCTTTCCAGGAGCACGAGGCCTGCATTCCTGAAAGTGCTGGAACCTGGAAGCAGCTGCCAGTGGTGATCTAGTGGAAGGGCTCTCACGGAGCTTCCTGTGAGCCAAGGGACTGGAGAAAACTGGCAGGGAAAGGCTGCTCCTCCTCTCTCACCCGTGGAGGCCAGGTGTTGTAACCTGCCGGGCATCACCAGGAAATGCGCTGGGCGGCTGACAGGGGAGCTGACACGGCGCCCCGATCCCCAAGGGCCTCTCCTCCCAGCCCTTGAGCCCCAGCAGCTAGGGAGCACGTGGAGGGAAAGCAGAGGGCACGGGACCGTAGACGAGCCAGAGAAGTGAGTCCTGACCCCAAACAGCTTGCTCAGTGAGCAACACAGCCTCTACCCAGTGCCAAGGGCAGCGCAGGGCCAGGCGGTATGGGTGATGGGGGGGCCCCTTGGGCCCGGGGAGCTCAGGTGGCGTCGCCAGCGACGAGGCCACCACGAAGCACAAGCAGCCTCTGAGCGTTCAGAGCTAGGGCCTGGAGCCCACGTCTCCATTCCTGAACAGACCTGAGGTGTTGCACGGTTACCCTGAATATGAAAAACCTTTATAAAGAGAATCATCAGGGTGGCAAAGGGACTCAGACTAGACCATGTCAGGCTCAAGAAAGGCCGGGGCTGGGCTGGCCTGTGAGGCGAGGCAGCTCCGGGCCCCCAGCGGTGGCCTCAGCCTCGGAGGGCGGCGCGGAGACCAGGACCGCGTGTGGAGCCTTCCCCGTCCTGAGGCGCAGACTGAGAACTGAGCAGCAGCTAGAGGACGCCCAGGCTCAGCGAAGCGGGGCTTTCTGCCAGGGAGAGTTGCCCTCTTTCTGTCGGGAGCTGGCCGGCTGTCTTTAGTGACGGCAAAGAAGGGCCTCGCAGAGGGACTCAGGAGCCCAACAGGAGGCTGACCGAGGACCCAAGGAGGCTTCCGGCCCCACCACCCCATCTCCGGGAGCCAGCGGCCCAGAGGTGTGGCCCCTGGGTGGGCAGCGCCCCTCCTCGGGGCTGGGGGCTGGCACAGTGCATCTTCCCCATCTGCCACCTGCAGCCCCAGCTCCTGGGTGTCTATCACACACACCGCCCTCGCCCACAGGTGACACTGGGGGATGGTCCCAGTGGAGACCTCTTCACCTGCCACATCTGCCAGAAGGCCTTCACCTACCAGCGCATGCTGAACCGCCACATGAAGTGCCACAATGACGTCAAGAGGCACCTCTGCACCTACTGCGGGAAGGGCTTCAACGACACCTTCGACCTCAAGAGGCATGTGCGCACCCACACAGGTGAGAGGGCCCGCCCAGCGCGAGGCCCAGCAGCTGCACGGCCATGGCGGGGGGCCGGGGCGTTCGGGGCGGACTTCCTCGTCCCCTCTGTCAGGCCGCTGGGACTCCTGTGCCCCAGAGCTGGGTCCCTGACGCCCGCGCTACCCTCCCCGCAGGCGTGCGGCCCTACAAGTGCAGCCTGTGTGACAAGGCCTTCACGCAGCGCTGCTCTCTGGAGTCCCACCTCAAGAAGATCCACGGTGTGCAGCAGAAGTACGCGTACAAGGAGCGGCGGGCCAAGCTGTACGTGTGCGAGGAGTGCGGCTGCACGTCCGAGAGCCAGGAGGGCCATGTCCTCCACCTCAAGGAGCACCATCCCGACAGCCCACTGCTGCGCAAGACCTCCAAGAAGGTGGCCGTGGCCCTGCAGAACACCGTCACCTCCCTGCTGCAGGGCGCCCACCACGTCTGAGCAGTGACGCCCCGAGAGGGTGGGGGCCGCCTCCTCGCTGCCCCGCCAGCCCGCCCTCTGCGGCTTCCTGCCGGAGCACCCGAGGACAGGCCTGGAGCTGGCCACGCGTGCTTGCTCAGGCTAGCGCTACTGACCTCTGTTTGTATTTGCACTGGTGTCTTTGAGCAGAGGCCACTCTGAGCCTGGGCAGATGTGTGGGGCAGGGCGAGGCCAGGACTGCCTTCCTTGTGGAGCAGCTGAGTCCAGAGATAGGACTTCCTTCCCAGATGAGGTATGGGAAGGTGATTCTCTCATCCCTCGCTTCTGCAGCCCCGGGGCAGGGGCAGCTGGTTCCCCGTGGATGGCAGTCGGGTGCCCTGACAAAGGACACCCCGGTAAACGCCAGCGGTGGAGGAGCTGGCTTTGGCCCACTCGGCTGTGTTCCTCTTGCTCAGGGCTGCAGGGCTCTGCTCGTTGACAGGGAGATGCACGCGCGTGTGCACAGCCGTGGACGTGCGTACACAGGAGGCCTTGCCACGTATCACCTCATTTTTAAGAAATCAACTACTGGTGCCAAGGAGGTTTTATTTCTTTTTTAAAAAGATGACAAGTGTACAGATATTAATATATTTTTGGTGCCGATGGCGACTGCTTTTGAGAGAGGATGGAGCTGAATTTCTCCTCCCCGCGCGGTTGTGTTTATCCTGGACATTTCACACCGCCCCTGTGCCTCGGCTGTGGGGTGGCTGCCCTCCCGCACCCTCGTCTTTCCCCAGATATTTAATCGAAGACTTCCCTCCAGCCCTGGGGGAGGGTGCACTGCGCCCCGTTCTCTCCTCCTGATGGGACAGCCCGTCACAGCTTCTGCTCTTCCCTCCTTATAATTCGGCCTTCCTGCATCCTTTCAAGGCCAGCCTCCGGGTGACCGAGAGCCCTCTGGCCTCCTGATGACAGACCATGGGTGGAACAACTCACCATTCCAGAGGCCGAGGGTTTGTCTGGCTGGGGTCGTGGGGCTAAGGCCAGTGGTGGGGCTGTGAGTCTGTGATGCGCCCAGGGGCCCACCGCTGGCAGTAACAGGAAGAGTGCAGGGCCAGGCTGCGAGGCCTGCCTTTTCCTGGCTGAGTCAAAACCCTAGGACAGGAGCAAAAACATGGGACAGAGTAATAACCAAACACATCAGAAGCTTCTGGAGGGAGGACAGTATGAGATGGTTAACTGGTTATCTTTGTAGCCTTTTTGCTGTTTTTCTAACGGCAGGGTTGGCCCTTGAGCCCCTGAGGAGGGAGCCACCCCTGCATTAGAAGGACTCCGTTAGAAGGACTCGGCCAGGCTCCCCTGGCTTTAGCCGGGTTTCCTACTAAGAACAGGAAAGGGCTGTGGGTCAAAAGGGAGAGACAGGCAGGGGCTGGAGCTAGTCTGCCAAAGAGTGAGAAGGCAAACTCGAAAGAGAACACAGAGCAGGTGGAGTCGCCCTGCAAAGCCAAAGCCCAGGTGGCCCCAGTCTTGGCCTCTCCTGCAGCATCCACCCAGCCTGGGATGCGGGAGGGGGCCTTCTCTGACACAGCTCGGAATGTGTGTGGATGGTTTTGGAAGAGTCTTGCTTCATTTTACTCTAGAGCCTGCAAGAGCTGCTGTATTCTGGAAGTTGTAATGTATAAAATAACTTTCTCTGGAAGTTCTGTCTTGTTTACATGTCTGGATCCCTGTGTTTGTTGCCTGGTCATTGTTCATCTCTGTGTTCCTTGCCTCTCCAAGGAAGTTGCAAAGCTCTGTGTTGTCTGTTTTATTTTATAACTTTCCCCTCAGCTAGCAAAATAAAAGAACTGTCATTTTCTGTGTTTCAGTGTTTTTGTTTTATAGGCCTTTTTTTCCCCACCTACAGGGAAATTAATCAAAACAGTGGATACATTCTATTCAAAGTCTTAGCCTTTTACAGGTAGCAGTGGCCCTCAAGTCAAGACAAGAACCTGCTCAATTAAGTGGTCTGCCCATGGTCTAAGCAGTCAGTGCCTGCTGACCCGAGGGCCCCGTTCTGTTCTCTGTGGTGGCCACAGGGTCCAGTCTCTTCCCCATACCCTGCCAGGACCATAGGAGGAAGAACCGCATTCCCTAAATAGTAGGGCATGAAGTTCTTGTCAGTTCTGGGTCAGACACGTAGCTGTGGGGACGGTCACACCCACATAGCCTTTGTTCCAGGCCAGGCACATTGTGTATTAGCACCCTTGACCTTCCAGCCACACTCTGGGATGGGTGCACACTGCTGATGGGGAGGTTGGCAGATGGCATGGCAACTCAAAGTAGAGGGAAACTTAAGAGATCACCCGGCCATGCCCATCACCTACCTAGGATCACTGCAGAGACCCGATCGCTCGGGGAACCCGGGTGCCTGAGTGCCCGTTCAGTGTTCTTCCATCACAGCCTCGCCAGGGATGGAGGAAGCGGCCGCCAGGCCTGGGCCCTTGGCGTACGTTCTGGGAGAAGGGTTGGTAGCCCTGGTGCAGTGAGGAAAAAGGAAACCATTGATCTGACCTCCACGGCTCTTCTGTGTGAAGGCAGAGGGTGGAAGGGCCCCTGGCGCTCCCTGTGTCTCTTTAAATAGCCAAGCACAGAGGATTTCTTTTTATCTCTGGAAGCCTCCCAATGTGAAAGGCAAACCAAATCCCATTTTTCTGTGTCCCAGGATGAGCAGAGCCCATTGTCGAAGCCCAGATGATTAACTGCTATGTAAACTTTAGCAGGAGCAAGGTTTCCTGGAAGCCAGGGATGGGGGTGGGGGGAGGGCTCCCTCTGCGGCTCTGCTGTCTCCCCCTCCTCAGCAGGGCTCAGGGGTGGGACACCACCCAACAAGGTCAGGCCAGGCGGTCACATTTTGAGGGCCGGTAATGATCTCTGGCTTCTGCAGGATGGCTGCCGGATGTGAGCCTCCGTGGATGGGGAAAGAGGCCGCAGCCAGGCAGAGGGGAGAGATTAACGCAAGTCAATGTATAACGACGGCCAGACGACCAATGACCAATACTGCGGGACCCAAAAAGGAGGCTTTTGCGTTTGAAAGAGTAAAGATTTCTTGGAAGAGGTGGGGTTCAGCTGGGCCGGAAAAAATGGGAGGGTCTGAAGAGAACAAAAGAGGAGGGAAGGCGTTTCTGGGCAGGCGTGGGTAGGATCAGACCCAGAAGAGAGGAGGTGTGCGCCCTGCGCTGGGCGGAGGTCCTCACCGGTCCCATTGCCAGTCCCGACGCTGTCACTCATTCAGTCACACCATGGGTATTTTTTGAGCCCTGCCCAGGTGCCAATAAGAACTGGTAACAAAACAGGAGAGACAGAAGAGCTGGCTGGGACCTAGCAAGACGTCTGGTCTAAAGGAGGATGGAGGGAGAGTCCGATTTATACAGCTAAAAGCAAAGCAACCAAGTGCAGGGCAGAGGGGACTTTACAACACCAGGAAGTGTGGCAAAGATTTAGACTGTATATTTGTATGCATTTTCTAATGTTTTTACAATGAACATATATTATCTTTTATAATCAGGAAAAAATTAAGTTATAAAACAATTCGGGGCTTTTAGTCAACTTGAAGTTCAACACGTCACTGGGGACGGAGCTGCCCAAAGGAGTGCCAGTGTGACCCTGGAGTCAGTGGGGGCGGGGAAAGAGCAGAGATAGGGCTTCCCTGGTGGCTCAGATGGTAAAGGATCCGCCTGCAATGGGGGAAAACTGGGTTCAATCCCTGGGTTGGGAAGATCCCCTGGAGGAGGGCATGGCAACCCACTCCAGTATTCTTGCCTGGAGAACCCCCATGGACAGAGAAGCCTAGCGGGCTGCAGTCCATGGGGTCCTGGAGAGTCTGACACGATTGAGCGACTAAGCACATGGGACTTGAGGCCCAGCCCTGTCTCTGACTGCCTGTGGGGCCTTGGGCAAGTGACTGAACCCCTCAGTTTTTCATCTATAAAATGAGGCGGCTCCCCAAGTTGAAAGGTCCGTTCTGTCCTAACGACTTCATGTCTCGAGGCCCCCATCTCAATAAAACCCTTGAAGAAACTCACTGACAAACTGCGGTGGAGGAGGTGCAGAAGGCCGAGAAGGTTGTCCTGCAAGTGGGGGAGATCTACCACTCGGCTGCCGACTTGAAGCAGGGGGAAAGGCTCATTCCGGTGGATCCAACGGGCAGAACCTGGGCAGAGAGGTGAGCATCAGAGGGGCGTGGGCCCCCACTGCGAGGAGCCCTGGGGCAGCAGCTCAGGAGGGAGGCAACCCCAGAGAGGGTGCCTGGGATCTGCTGGCTGTGCCTGGGAAGCCATTTGTCAGGAATTTCTGCAGGGACTCAAGTTGGGGGGCTGAAGGCTAGACAGAATAATCTTCAAGACTTCCACCCATGGAATTCTAAGAGGTTGAGCAGTGGTCAGGACTTCCCCGGTGGCTCAGATGGTAAAGCGTCTGTCTATAATGCAGGAGACCTGGGTTTGATCCCTGGGTCGGGAAGATTCCCTGGAGAAGGAAATGGCAACCCACTCCAGTACTCTTGCCTAGAAAATCCCATGGATGGAGGAGCCTGGTGCAGGCTACTGCCCATGAGGTCGCAAAGAGTCGGACACGACTGAGCGACTTCACTTTCACTTTCATGACTTCCAAGCCCCAAAAATGCGAGTGAAGAGAATGGAATAGAAAAGGAAACCCTGGATGGGGAAGACCAGCTGGGAGCCTGGGCTTGGGTGGTTTTGCCAAGAGAAGGGCTCCCCTGGCTGGTCCTTGGGGCCACCCAGGAGGAGCCCACTCCCTCAGGCGGGGGCAGTCACCTGACCTAGGATGTCCCACCTTCTTCATGTCCGAGACCAGCCTGCCCTCTGTACTCCTCATCCCAGCCCGCTTCCCCAGTTCCTAGAGTCTGCTTTGAATTTTTTCTTTTTTGACCGTGTTGCATGGCATGCAGGATCTTAGTTCCCTGACCCCCTGCACTGGGAGCATGGAGTGTTAACCACTGGACCGCCAGGGAAGTCCGCTAGAGTCTGTCTGATACTCCATCCGTCAACCCACCAGTCATCTCCCTCAGGGACGGCCCTCCTTGTCTGGCAGCCCCCTGCCCCCAGGCGGCTGGCTCGCTGACACGTTGGGGCTCAGGTCCCACGCCAGCACTGGAGGGGACGTGAGTCAGATGTGAAGATTTTGGCCCTGGCCCAAGTGGGACATGGACAATGACGTCTTCCAGTTTCTATTTCCTGAAAACGTAAGAGCTGGGTATCAAGCGATCCGTGTCCTCTCTTCCCCACGTGTTCTCTGCACAGAAAATGAGGGAGACGACTTCTACCCCGTCAAGCTTTCACGGCAGGACACACATCAGGCATCTAGAAACACGCTTAGAGATGTGAAGGGCGGGGAGCCGGCTGCATGGTGCAACCTGCCGAACCCTCAAGCGGGAGCATGCAACTGTCCACAGAATTCTCTGGTGACTTAACCTTTGAGGGTGGATCGCCTGCATGCCCCCCCCACTCCCACCTCCACACAGAGGAAGCCAGGGCAGGGCGGCCCAGGGCAGAGAACAAGTGAGTAAGCTCTGTGTCCAAGCTGCGGGTCTACGCTGCCCGTTGGTGGACAGACGGACCATGGCATTCAAGGTGGGAGACCAAACCGGGAGAGGCTCTGGGTGCTGAGAGATGCCGGTGTTGCTCACTGCTGAGCCTGGCACTCCTGGGGCCACGTCACCGGCCCTTTAATAGCAGCTAATCACCACTGGCGTTTATTGAGCTCCTACTACACACCGCGCTGCGCTTCCCCTCTGACATCATTGCTAACCACAACAACAACTCTGGGAGGTGGCTATTATTGTTCCTATTTTTAGACAAAGAAATGGAAGCTCGGGGAGATGAAATGCCTTGCTCAGGGTCACATGGGCTCCAGTCTGAGGCCTGACTCTCAGGCTGGGACTCCTGTCTCTCCAGCCCTTCACGATCAGGCGGTGGGAGAACCTTTCCTCTCCATGAGCACCTACTCTGTGCCGAGCCCTGTGCTGAGGCCCTGGGGGTGCAGGGGGATGCGGTCCCTGCACCCCGGGGTTCACCTTGCCCTGGGGGAGCCGCACTAGAGCATAAGAGCCAGGGAGCAGGAAGGGGTGACCCCATGTCAGCAGAGCTGGGGAAAAAGAAAGGTGGGAGAAACCCTGACACGAATGAGCCCCCACGACTGCCTGTCTGGTGATTTGTGCCCTAGCCCCAAGGTCTGGACTCTCCAGATGAGAAACAGCACCTTCGTGCTCAGTCACGTCTGACTCTCTGCAACCCCATGGACTGTAGCCTGCCAGGCTCTTCTGTCCATGGGGTTTTTTGGGCAAGAATACTGGAGCGGGTTGCCATTGGGAAAGTGATGCCTAGAAGCATTAACAGGAGGCCAAGTTCACAGTGGCTACCCTGCAGAGCCACCACTGTGCAGGCACCTGGCTGGAGCCTCCCAGACTCTCACTGATGGGTGTCACACTATATTCCTATGCGTGAAATGCATGAAAATATAAGAAAAGAGGGTCCCAGAAACTCCTAAGCCCAAAGGTCCTCGGTGAGAGAAAGGGGCCAAGGGTGTCGGGGTCTAGCTCCAGCCACAGCCATCTTCAGATATTCCAAACCCAGAGGAAGGACAGGCAGGGAGATGCTTGGGAACCAGGATGTTCCAAACCGGCAGGAACTCTGAAGGGAGCTCCAGCACCTGCCCCCACGCCTGCCCTGACCTTCTCCCTGCAGACCCAGATTACCAGGTAGTGATCTTGGCCTGTAAGAAACTCATCCTTTCCTCACCCCCTTGGCCTGTCCAGTCCAGCCCGCTCCTCCAGGCCTCCCCCAGGACTCCAGGCAACAGGCCCGGGCACCTCCCCCTCCCCACGCGCAGGTGAGTTGGTGAAGCTGGCCAGGAGAACTGGCAGGACTCCCGTCCCTTCTGCCAGAGGCAGAACCTGCAGCAGTAATCACAGGGCAAAGGAGCGGGCCAGCCGGAGACTCAGGAAGAGGAGGGCAGGCTGGGGGCCCCAGGCTGGCTCAGAAGCAAGAGGGGCCCTCGGAGAGTCAGGCTCTCTGTTCCTGCCCCGACAGACCCAATCAGTACAGCCTGCCCTGCCGGACCCTGATGCTAATACCCCGACATAGTCTTCTTCTCCACCATCCTCCAGGCTTCTGAGAAGTTCACGGCCGGGTTTTCTGATGGAACCTCTGAGGGGCCCACCATCACCCACAGGAAGCAGCCTGTGAAAGAGGAGGAGGCGGTGATGTCCTGGAAGTTGGGGGTGGAGGGACGGGGGCTTGGTGCCCAGGCAAAGAGGAATGGCCTTCCCTAAGGAGGCCAGGGTGCTTCTGGGGGTGGGCACTGGAGGTGGAGTCCTCTACAAAGTTTGGTCTGTTGCTGGGGAATTTGTTAAAGAGACAGCAGAGGAGAAAGAGCATCTATGGCCTGGTTGGGAGATGTGGGGGAAATCCATACATTCCCACACTCAAAATGGTGCATGAAGATGTGGTGTCGAGAGGATTTCCCTGGTGGTCCAATGGTTAAGACTCTGCCCTTCCACTGCAGGGGGTGCAGGTTCAAACCCCTGGTCAGGGAACTAAGATCCTGCAGGCACAGTGTGGCAAAAAAAAAAAAAAAAAAGAAAGGGATTTCCCTGCTGCTACAGTGTATAAGAATCCACTTGCCAATGCCAATGCAGGGGACAGGTTCCGTCCCTGGCCCAGGAAGATTCCACAAGCCACAAAGTAACTAGGCCCGCGCACCATAACTACGGAGCCCTCGTGCTACAAGTACTGAAGCCTGTGTGCTTAGAGCCTGTGCTCGGAAACAAGAGAAGCCACTGCAATGAGAAGCAACGCAGAGTAGCCCCTGCTGCTGCTGCTAAGTTGCTTCAGTCGTGTCCGACTCTGTGAGACCCCATCGACGGCAGCCCACCAGGCTCTCCTGTCCCTGGGATTCTCCAGGCAAGAACACCAGAGTGGGTTGCCATTTCCTTCTCCAATACATGAAATTGAAAAGTGAAAGTGAAGTTGCTCAGTCGTGTCTGACTCTTCGCGACCCCATGGACTGCAGCCCACCAGGCTCCTCCGTCCCTACTCACGGCAATTAGAGAGAGCCTGAGCAAAGCAACGAAGACCCAGCGCAGCCAAAGATAAATACATAATTTTAAAAAAAATAAAGAAGAAAAGAAAAAAGACGTGGTGTCAAAATGAGTTTCACAGATAAAATTTTAGCCCTAAAATAAAGAATCCATGCATATCAACAAGAAAAAGAAAATACAGACTACTGAAAACTGGGAAATAATACGCAGGAGCTGTTTATGAAAGAGCTTCAAGTGATAAAAATCATGTAAAAAAATAAACTTCATTCATAATCAAGTAAAGAAAAATTAAAATTAAAATCAGATATAGAAGTCTATCATAAAACTGATTATTTCAATGAAAAAGCAGGAAAAATCCAAATGTTTACCCCTAGGTTACCATCAAAAATTATAACGAAATGTTGTGTATCCATTAAATACGATGTTATGAAAGAATTTACTAAAGGGAAAACGTTTACAATATATAAAGTGTAAAAATCAGCGTTACGGGTAGGCGCACCTTCCACTTTTGTAAACACAGACAGGCTGACGTACACATCATCAAAGCTATGGAAGACCAGACACCGTGACCTTCACGACACTAAGTTATTCCTCAGTGGTGGAACTAGGATTTTTGCTTTCTTCCGATTGTCTGTCTATACCTGGTACTTTTCTACAATGATCCCATATCGCTTTTGTAATGAAAAGAAACCTTCTTGGTGACTCTGAAAGGGTCCTTGGCAGAGGAGATGTAAGAATTGTTGCTTTCTGTATACACTCATCCCCAAGAAGTGGACAGCTTCTCCTGCTTGGTCATCACAGAGCTGGGGTAGGGTGGGAATAGGGGGAGGAAGGCTGAGGCCCAAGGTCAGCTGGGGGTCAGGAAAGGGGTCCAGGAATCCCAACTCTGAAGCTGCTCTGAAGCCCCCAGGGGCCCACGACCTTGGATGGAAGGTACAGAGGATTTGGAGGTAAAGAACGTGAGTGGATCCCAGGTCCTCCATTTGACACAAAGGAAGCCACTTTATCTTTCTGAAAATCAATGTCTAGAAAGTGCAAGTAACAGTAATGTAGGATATTGTTAAAGACCAAATAAGATGATTATTTTCTTTTCAAGGTACAAAGCCCCACTGGACTTCCTGGTGGTCCAGTGGTTAAGACTCTCCACTGTAGAGAGCATGGATTGGATCCCTGGTTGGGGAACTAAGAACCCAACTGCCTTGCAATGAGCACCCCGCCCCAACAAAAGCCCTAAACAAATGTTAGCTGTTGTAGTTATAACGTTCACCTCCGGTTGAGCCAGAGCAAGAAAGCTGGCCAGCTGCTGCTGTCAGGGCTGCGCTGGACATGCGGGAACTGAGGGGCAAGTGTCCCTATGTGGCTCAGGAGAACTCTTGGATTTCCCGGTCCGGTCATAGCACGTAAAAATAAAAATAAAATGAGCCTGAAGGAAAGTGTGCAGGCATTCACTGGCTACTCTTTGAGGAAAGAATTTGTAATAAGTGATAAGAACTCCCTGGTAGTCTGGTGCTGGTGGTGGAAAGGAGGAGATGGATGAAAATGCAAAAGATCTTTGGTCCCCTTCACCTAGAGTTGTTTACTGATGTTCGGGCAAAATGCTTGGGGGCTGAGGCAGGTGGACCAAGGATGCCACACTCGTCATCTAAGGAGACTGGGAGAGGCTGGGTGGCGGCTCCGGTTAGATGGGTCCCCACCCTGCATGAGATGGGGGAAGCCATGGCTTGTGGGTGGAGATGGCAGGCACGCCCGTGAATCACAAGCCCCTCTTGTTCAGAACCAGGGAGCTGGCTCTTACAACGCCTCACAGCTTTCATGCAGGGTGGCCTCAAACATCCCCAAAGAGCACCACTTTCTTCATCCCACCAGAAGAAGGGGATTTACTGCTGACAAGCTTTCTAATACTGACCATGTTTGGAGACTTAGTCTTGTTTTCAGTATTCATTTTTATTTATTTATTTGGCTGTGGGGTGTGGAATCATACTTCCCTGACCAGGGATCAAACCCAGGCCTCCTGCCTTGGGAGCGCAGAGTCTTAGCCATGGGACCACCAGGGAGGTCCCTGGAGACTCCTTCTTGACTGTGCCTCCCCAAGTCCTCCAAATGAGGTGCTTCATCTTCACGCTTCTTTCCTTGTTTTTCAGCTCCTATTAGGATGCCTTTCTTTCTGTTCACGCCCTTTTCTTCTTTGGGGCCATTTTGGTTGCTGCTCCTCTCCTCGATGCTCAGTACCCCCCCTTCTCCCCTTGTCCTCCTCTCCTCGATGCTCAGTACCCCCCTTCTCCCCTTGTCCACCTCTTCTCGATGCTCAGTACCCCTCCTTCTCCCCTTGTCCACCTCTCCTCGATGCTCAGTACCCCCCTTCTCCCCTTGTCCACCTCTCCTCGATGCTCAGTACCCCCGCTTCTCCCCTTGTCCTCCCTTGTCCACCCCTCCTTCTCCCCTTGTCCACCTGCTCATGCTCAGTACCCCCTTCTCCCCTTGTCCTCCTCTCCTCGATGCTCAGTACCCCCTTCTCCCCTTGTCCACCTCTCCTCGATGCTCAGTACCCCCTTCTCCCCTTGTCCACCTCTCCTCGATGCTCAGTACCCCGTTCTCCCCTTGTCCACCTCTCCTCGATGCTCAGTACCCCCTTCTCCCCTTGTCCTCCTCTCCTCGATGCTCAGTACCCCTTTCTCCCTTGTCCACCTCTTGTGCTCACCCCCCTTCTCCCCCTTGTCCTCCTCTCTCGATGCTCAGTACCCCCTTTCTCCCCTTGCTCGATGCTCAGTACCCCCTTCTCCCCTTGTCCACCTCTCGATGCTCAGTACCCCCTTCTCCCTTGTCCTCCTCTCCTCGATGCTCAGTACCCCCTTCTCCCCTTGTCCACCTCTCCATGCTCAGTACCCCCTTCTCCCTTGTCCACCTCTCCTCGATGCTCAGTACCCAGTTCTCCCCTTGTCCACCTCTCCTCGATGCTCAGTACCCCCTTCTCCCCTTGTCCACCTCTCCTCGATGCTCAGTACCCCGTTCTCCCCTTGTCCACCTCTCCTCGATGCTCAGTACCCCCCTTCTCCCCTTGTCCTCCTCTCCTCGATGCTCAGTACCCCCCTTTCTCCCCTTGTCCACCTCTCCTCGATGCTCAGTACCCCTCCTTCTCCCCTTGTCCTCCTCTCCTCGATGCTCAGTACCCCCTTCTCCCCTTGTCCACCCTCCTCGATGCTCAGTACCCCCTTCTCCCCTTGTCCTCCTCTCCTCGATGCTCAGTACCCCCTTCTCCCCTTGTCCTTGTCCCTCTCCTCGATGCTCAGTACCCCCTTCTCCCCTTGTCCACCCTCTCCTCGATGCTCAGTACCCCCTTCTCCCCTTGTCCACCTCTCCTGTGCTCAGTACCCCGTTCTCCCCTTGTCCACCTCCTCGATGCTCAGTACCCCCTTCTCCCTTGTCCTCCTCTCCTTGCTCCACCCCCTTTCTCCCCTTGTCCACCTCTCCTCGATGCTCAGTACCCCCTTCTCCCCTTGTCCTCCTCTCCTCGTGCTCACCCCGTTCTCCCCTTGTCCACCTCTCCTCGATGCTCAGTACCCCCTTCTCCCCTTGTCCACCTCTCCTCGATGCTCAGTACCCCCGTCTCCCTTGTCCACCTCTCCTCGATGCTCAGTACCCCCTTCTCCCCTTGTCCACCCCCTTCAGTACCCCTTTCTCCCCTTGTCCACCTCTCCTCGATGCTCAGTACCCCCCTTCTCCCCTTGTCCTCCTCTCCTCGATGCTCAGTACCCCCTTTCTCCCCTTGTCCACCTCTCCTCGATGCTCAGTACCCCCTTCTCCCTTGTCCCTCCTCTGCCCCCTCCCTTGATGCTCAGTACCCCCTTCTCCCCTTGCTCAGTACCCCCTTCTCCCTTGTCCTCTCTCCTGATGCTCAGTAACCCCCTTCTCCCCTTGTCCTCCTCTCCTCGATGCTCAGTACCCCCCTTCTCCCCTTGTCCTCCTCTCCTTGATGCTCAGTACCCCCCTTCTCCCCTTGTCCTCCTCTCCTCGATGCTCAGTACCCCTCCTTCTCCCCTTGTCCACCTCTCTCTGGTTCTGGGTTCAGCCAGCACCTTCACCTGTGCTCTTCAGGTCACAGATCCTCGGAGTCACCCGATGCCTGAGCCACAGCACAGAGGACAACTGTGTGCTGAGGCTGTGCAGGCGGCCACTGGTCAGTGGGGGGGGGTGCCCCTTCCCCGGGTCCACCAAGCCTGAGGGTTCATGCGCATTTCTCCTCGCCCCCTCACTAGTCCCTTCCTCAATTATCCAACAAGTCATTTCAAATCCTTCTCTGACTTTTTCTCATGATACTCTTGCCAGCCCTACTTCCTGGCCCCCAGGCCCCTCCCCGATCTGATCTGCGGGAGCCTTGATGTATCCAGGCCTTGCTGGTGCCGACATGCCTAGACTGAAAGCTCCGCTCGGCTGTGCGGTTTCGCCTGGTGAACAGTCACAGCCTCTTGCCTCCGAGGCGGAAGCAGCGGGGAGAGACCGGCGAGGACCGTCCTGCACTCCTGCTCAGCTCGGCGGCCTCCCTCCTGTTCTAGGCTCTTCTAGGCCTTTTGTTTGTCCCCGCTATCCAGCCAAGTGCCAGGACGGAGTTTCTCCTGGTCTCCTTCATTCCTGAGAACCTCACCCCACTGTGTTTTTTTCTAATCTGAATCTCATTTCGAAATCTCCTGCCCAAGGGGTTTCCCGACACCTCCCAGTTTTGAATCAACCCGCTGTTTAGCGCACACCCAGATCGAAAATAGAGATGTCAGGGGGGCCTGGATCTGACACTACACCCTGAAGACACTCCTGTGCCCATGACAGCTGTTGGACAGGTTGCACCTGGACAAACAAATCTATTCTCGCCTTATCTCCCATGAAAGAGGGAACCAAGTTGGCTCCAAGCTGCGAACAAGGCATGGCTCGAAGGCTGATGCCAACTCGGCCATATCCCTTCCCCAGGGGACACAGACGGGTGCTGTAACCAAGGGTCTGGCCTGCGTCTGGGCCATTCTCTCCAAGCAGCCCACGGAGCACTCTGCTCCGAAGTGTCCAGTCCCTCCCAGCTTAGCTCCCCATCCCTGAGAGAAGGGGTGGATTTCTGGCCACAGAGATCCCGAGACAGGAGCAGCCGCAAGAACAAACACAAAGAAGTGGGTCAGTGTTTTGCACAAGTGAAAACGGGTTGTTCTCTGCATACAAAGGTGACCCACCACCTGCCTGGTAACCTGAGCCCTGAGCGCTCCCTGCCACCAGCAAAGTGGCTCAGCCTGTGGTCCCAGCCGTGGGCTGTGCTTATTCTCTAGAGGAAGGAGTTTGAGGTTAAAACGGCAACCTGGGTTTCCGTATCGTGTCCTCGCCAATTTTATCTTTAATAGTCAAAGCCCCAGTTGTGCTTCTAATTCCCAGAGAGCCAGTCCCTTTGTCCAAGTGAGCAGAGTGACATGCAGACATCCAGCCAGCCTCTGAGGCTCTCGTCACCCTCTGACTGAGGCTGATGGTGCCAACCGGAACCAAGCCTTTCTCTCTGCTCCTGTAACTCGAGGCAAGCAAGCTCCCGCTCTTGGCGCATGGTGTCAACCCTATGTCATCTTGGTTCAGTGCAAAGCCTTCAAGGACTGGTGGCAACGACCCTACAGAGGAGAGGACTCTCCTGCGCCTCCCCCTGCCTCATGCGCCAGGGTCGGAGCCCAGCTGTCCTGGAGGGAGGGTCCTGACAGAAGGATGCGCTCCACGGCGAGGGGCTGGGAGCAAGGGCCCCATCTCCCTGAGCATGGCCTGGGTGGAACCTCGGCGATGGGAACTGTGGGTTGCGGACTTCACCAACATTTTCTTAAAACTCAGAACTGCTCAGCAGACAACCACACACATGCACACAAAAACACTTAAGTATTACTTGACATCAAAATGGCACATTTTGTTGGCAGAAACACAGGAGACATCCACTCATGACGGGCTCCCAGACTAGGGATTGAACCCTGGCTCAGGAGTGAAGGGCTTCCCTTGTGTGGCTCACCTGATAAAGAATCTGCCTGCAATGTGGGAGACCAGGGTTCAGTTCCTGGGTTGGGAAGATCCCCTGGAGAAGGGAAAGGCTACCCACTCCAGTATTCTGGCCTAGAGAATTCCATGGACCGTATAGGCCATGGGGTTGCAGAGAGTCCGACATGACTGAGCGACTTTCACTTCACTTCAGCAGTGAGAGCACTTATTTCTAACCACTTGGTGGGGATTCTTTGTCTGCCTCCTTTCTAAGGCATTGGCCCATCACACCTTTCTCAATCCCCAGGGCAGAAGTTAGCCATTTTTGTCTGCTAAGAACTCCTTTTGGCCACCCAGTGAATGTTCTAGTCCTTTCTAGTGAGTCTAATTAACTAACATAACGAAACCTCTCCTTCTGTGGCCCTCCAGCTCCACCATCTGCTCTGTCTCCCTTTCTTCAAACAACTGCCAGGTTCCTCTCAACAGGGTTTAATGAGCTCCCACTGGACTCTGGGCTCACTTCTACAAACCCCCCGACCCCCACTGTCGCCAGAAGATTCCTGTGTCCTTGGGGCTCTCCTGAGGCTCCCGAGGACAGCTCCTGAGGCTGTCCTGGGCTCAGTGGTTCCTCCTCTGGGGATGCGGATCGAATCCTCATAAGAAACCCAGCTCCTTAAATGACCCAATCAAAAAATGGGCCAAAGAACTAAACAGACATTTCTCCAAAGAAGACATAGAGATGGCTAACAAACACAAGAAAAGATGTTCAACATCACTCATTATCAGAGAAATGCAAATCAAAACCACAATGAGGTACCATCTCGTGCTGGTCAGAATGGCTGCTATCATAAAAGTCTACAAACAATAAATGCTGGAGAGGGTATGGAGATTAGGGAACCCTCTTACACTGTTGGTGGGAAGGCAAATTAGTACATCCACTGTGGAGAACAGTGTGGAGATTCCTTAAAAAACAGGAAATATAACTGCCATACGACACAGCAATCCCACTGCTGGGCATACACACCGAGGAAACCAGAATTGAAAGAGACACGTGTACCCCAATGTTCATCGAAGCGCTGTTTATAATAGCCAGGACATGGAAGCAACCTAGATGTCTATCAGCAGAAGAATGGATAAGAAAGCTGTGGTACATATACACAATGGAGTATTACTCAGCTATTAAAAAAGAACACATTTGAATCAGTTCTAATGAGGCGGATGAAACTGGAGCCTATTATACAGAGTGAAGTAAGCCAGAAAGAAAAAGACCAATACAGTATATTAACACATATATATAGAATTTAGGAAGATGGTAACAATGACCCTATATGTGAGACAGCAAAAGAGACATAGATATGAAGAACAGACTTTTGGACTCTGTGGGAGAAGGCGAGTATGGAATGATTTGAGAGGATAGCTTGAAACATGTATATTACCATATGTGAAACAGATAACCAGTCCAAGTTCGATGTATGAGACAGGGCCCTCAAAGCTGGTGCACTGGGATAACCCCCAGAAGGATGGGATGGGGGGGGAGGTGGGAGAGGGGTTCGGGACCGGGGCATGTACACCCGTGGCTGATTCATGTACACATGTACACCCGTGGCTGATTCATGTAAATGTACGGCAAAAAACCACCACAATATTGTAAAGTAATTAGCCTACAATCAAAATAAATAAATTAATTAAAAAAAAAAAAGAAACCCAGCTCCTCATGACCCATGAGGGAAGGTAGTCTGGGAGAGGCCTGACAGTCACAGACTACAGATTTAGTGAAGACACGACCCAGGGGGAGCTGGCGTGGGGAGGGCTGCCTGCCCAGCACAGGTGCCCTGCAGTCGCCCTCCCGCCGTAGCAGGCCACACTGTCACCAGCCCGGGAGGGACAACAGCATCTTGCTTATGAGGCCTGCAGTTTACCTCAATGGTCCCTGGTCCCAGGCCCCTGGCTGCCTAACTGGCTGTGCTGAGCGAGAGCCCCCAGGAAGGAGGGGTGTCCCTGTGCCCTCCCGCCAGAACTCTGGCCTCTACACACAAGGGAGTGGGGCTCACTGGTTCCCGGCTGCCTCATCCTTAAAAACACCTTGTCAACCTGCATCGGAGGAAACAATCTTCTCATTCTGCCTCCGTTTCTGGAACACTGGTGGGAACTGTGCGGCCTGGCAAGTCACGCAGGGGTGGCAGAGGGCTCACCTGACGAGGAGTCAAATCACCACTTATCCCACTTCTGGGGCTGAATGTCAAGGCCAAGGTCAGGAAGGAGCAATGCTGACCCACCCCACAGTACCACCCGGGGCTGTGTCCAGAGCATCTGCTCCTTGCTCTCCCGGCCTAGCCTCGAGGCCACAGAAGGAAGCCTGGACTGTGGAGATTCGTGAACTAACCCAAGTGCAACAGCAAGTCAGGCTGTGCTCTTCCTGAAATACTTCTAACTAACTACTTTACGACAAGTGTCTCATCGATCTGGCCAACAACCAAGGAAAGAAAGAAAAAAAGGAAAGAGAAGAAGAAGCCTTCTCATTTTATTGAAACAAAAGTGAATGGGGGGACA